>NC_060143.1:364183783-364497419 GCF_021461385.2 Schistocerca piceifrons | reverse complement strand
GTATTCGTCGAAATTGTATAAAACATGGTTCTGTTATTCATAAACAACTTCCGCATTCGTCAGTAATGACAGGAAACTCTTGCCTTTGAACATGATGAAGAACGTTATTGAGTACAAAATAACAACAATAATTACACAGGTTTCTTTATGTTCGTGCACGTAAACTGCGCTTGTATGAAAAGTAATTGCATTACTTACATAAAAGGACAGAAGTTGCGCGATGAGCCAGCCGGAGTGGCCGTGCGGTTTTAGGCGCTACAGTCTGGAACCGCGAGACCGCTACGGTCGCAGGTTCGAATCCTGCCTCGGGCATGAATGTGTGTGTTGTCCTTAGGTTAGTTAGGTTTAAGTAGTTCTATGTTCTAGGGGACTGATGATCCCAGAAGTTGAGTCCCATAGTGCTCAGAGCCATTTTGCGCGATGAATTAATTTTTATTACTTATAAAATGCAGTTTTTATTCCGTAAACATATAAAATTCGCACGGACTAACACTGAATCATGTGTGGTTCTAATTATTTGCAAAGCAAACAACCAAAGAAATAGAGAGAAGTCGCCGCCTCCCAGTTCCTATCTTTCACTTTCCCTACCACTGCTACCAACTCTACCGGTAGTCCTACTATTTACCACATCACTTACATGCTGTACCAAAACTACCAAAGGCAACTGTTCGTCGGTGAGGAAAAGAGTGGCTGCAAGTGACAGATGAGACGCTGCGTCTCGTATAGTCCACATCGCGGTGGTGGGGCACCTCCTCCCAGCCTCGCGGGCGTGATGAGGTCCTCTTTACTCGTCCTCGCATAGCCCACAGCCCAACGATGCATGGATTCTTGCTTCGGCGAAAGGACGCTCCAATGTGTTGTGCTTCTGGCGCAGAGATCACAGATTGCCACATTTTACTATATTGTGTTTTATGTGCCGACAGGTTTGTCCTCTATTTTAACTGACAGTCAGGCGAATGTGCTAAGAGTTTTAAGAATTTGCGAATTGTCCGACTTGTTCCCTAAAATTCTACGGCGTTTTTAAGGGAATATCTGCGTTTTTCGTAAGTGATCAGCCAACCACATATTCCTGTGAATCTATTTCACTTTTCCTCTTGTCTCACTTAGATTTACTTAACAGTTTTAGTTCGTCTGAACAATTTTAACTCTATGTTCCAAGATTAGAGCTAGTCTGATTGTACGGGTGATCACGGGTGAAATTGGGGCACAGTGAATGCCATTCTACCTGGGGTGAGAGTGAATGCAATTTTATCTCAGACTGCTTTTTTTTCTCTCATTTTCTCCGTTTTAATCACACTCGTTCCTACTACTGTGATATGGGCGCTGATGACCGCGCCATTGAGCGCCCCTACTCACAAACACGCACGCTTTAAACAAAAGCAAGTTTTCCACGCATCTCAGTGTTTACGACAACATGCCTCCTGAACTATGAGTCGTGCAATGATATGATTTTGCAGGTACTCAGTGATATACACTCCTGGAAATGGAAAAAAGAACACATTGACACCGGTGTGTCAGACCCACCATACTTGCTCCGGACACTGCGAGAGGGCTGTACAAGCAATGATCACACGCACGGCACAGCGGACACACCAGGAACCGCGGTGTTGGCCGTCGAATGGCGCTAGCTGCGCAGCATTTGTGCACCGCCGCCGTCAGTGTCAGCCAGTTTGCCGTGGCATACGGAGCTCCATCGCAGTCTTTAACACTGGTAGCATGCCGCGACAGCGTGGACGTGAACCGTATGTGCAGTTGACGGACTTTGAGCGAGGGCGTATAGTGGGCATGCGGGAGGCCGGGTGGACGTACTGCCGAATTGCTCAACACGTGGGGCGTGAGGTCTCCACAGTACATCGATGTTGTCGCCAGTGGTCGGCGGAAGGTGCACGTGCCCGTCGACCTGGGACCGGACCGCAGCGACGCACGGATGCACGCCAAGACCGTAGGATCCTACGCAGTGCCGTAGGGGACCGCACCGCCACTTCCCAGCAAATTAGGGACACTGTTGCTCCTGGGGTATCGGCGAGGACCATTCGCAACCGTCTCCATGAAGCTGGGCTACGGTCCCGCACACCGTTAGGCCGTCTTCCGCTCACGCCCCAACATCGTGCAGCTCGCCTCCAGTGGTGTCGCGGCAGGCGTGAATGGAGGGACGAATGGAGACGTGTCGTCTTCAGCGATGAGAGTCGCTTCTGCCTTGGTGCCAATGATGGTCGTATGCGTGTTTGGCGCCGTGCAGGTGAGCGCCACAATCAGGACTGCATACGACCGAGGCACACAGGGCCAACACCCGGCATCATGGTGTGGGGAGCGATCTCCTACACTGGCCGTGCACCACTGGTGATCGTCGAGGGGACACTGAATAGTGCACGGTACATACAAACCGTCATCGAACCCATCGTTCTACCATTCCTAGACCGGCAAGGGAACTTGCTGTTCCAACAGGACAGTGCACGTCCGCATGTATCCCGTGCCACCCAACGTGGTCTAGAAGGTGTAAGTCAACTACCCTGGCCAGCAAGATCTCCGGATCTGTCCCCCATTGAGCATGTTTGGGACTGGATGAAGCGTCGTCTCACGCGGTCTGCACGTCCAGCACGAACGCTGGTCCAACTGAGGCGCCAGGTGGAAATGGCATGGCAAGCCGTTCCACAGGACTACATCCAGCATCTCTACGATCGTCTCCATGGGAGAATAGCAGCCTGCATTGCTGCGAAAGGTGGATATACACTGTACTAGTGCCGACATTGTGCATGCTCTGTTGCCTGTGTCTATGTGCTTGTGGTTCTGTCAGTGTGATCATGTGATGTATCTGACCCCAGGAATGTGTCAATAAAGTTTCCCCTTCCTGGGACAATGAATTCACGGTGTTCTTATTTCAATTTCCAGGAGTGTATGTAGATATCGCTTGGAAAGTGTGTTGCGAACAGAGTTAGTAGTGAAGAAGTAATACATTGAAACGTCATGTCTGATGATCAGGTTTTACTGCGCGGCATTCTAAGCAGAAGCAAGTTTTTCACGCATGTAAATGTCTATGGTCTATCTCCTGAATTATATATCCTACAAAGATATAATTTTGCAGTTACTGTGATATATACGGATACTGCCTGCAAACGATGTTGCGAGTGGAGTCGGTAATAAAGAAATAATAAATTAAAGCGTCATGTCTGAAGCTAAAGTTTTACTCATGAACAGCGCAAATGTAGTAAGCCATAAAGTTTTTCCCTTTAATCATTTTGTGGGGGATTGCAGAGAGAAAAAGTTTAGGAAGAGTTTGGAATTATGTCTAAAGATTGTTGAAAGTCGCTAGGTGCTCACATTCTAAAATACCGGATGAATATAATCTGGGTATTTGCGCGCCGTCGTTACGCTGCCTCAACACGAACACACAGTTTATAACTGTAATACTTGCCTTATTGTGTTAAACTTTTAACATAAGATTATTCCTCTTAATGAGTACGTTATGACACCATTTTATATTCTTAAGAGCGGTCAATAATTACGCGAAATATTGAAATTCAAATTGTTGTTAACCCTGGAAGATATTATACAGGCAGCCAGCAGCTCGTACTGAAATATGGTTTTTCGTAATGTTTTAAAGCTGAAAAAACTGCGACCCGTCACTGTTGTATGATAATATATTTAATTCTATCAGTTGCAGGATGGTTTGTCCAACTTCAGACAGGGGTTTAGGTTTGACCGAAACGTGTCGGTTTGATTGCGAGATGGAGAAACCGACGAATGTGAAAGAAAAACAGCTTGGTTCCAGAATGAGATTTTTACTCTGCAGCGGAGTGTGCGCTGATATGAAACTTCCTGGCAGATTAAAACTGTGTGCCCGACCGAGACTCGAACTCGGGACCTTTGCCTTTTTCAGGAGTGTTAGTTCTGCATGGTTCGCAGGAGAGCTTCTGTAAAGTTTGGAAGCTAGGAGACGAGATACTGGCAGAAGTAAAGCTGTGAGTACCGGGCGTGAGTCGTGCTTCGGCAGCTCAGATGGTAGAGCACTTGCCCACGAAAGGCAAAGGTCCCGAGTTCGAGTCTCGGTCGGGCACACAGTTTTAATCTGCCAGGTAGTTTCATATCAGCGCACACTCCGCTGCAGAGTGAAAATCTCATTCTGGAAACATCCCCCAGGCTGTGGCTAAGCTATGTCTCCGCTGTATCCTTTCTTCCAGGAGTGCTAGTTCTGCATGGTTCGCAGGAGAGCTTCTGTAAAGTTTGGAAGGTAGGAGACGAGATATTGGCAGAAGTAAAGCTGTGAGTACCGGGCGTGAGTCGTGCTTCGGTAGCTCAGATGGTAGAGCACTTGCCCGCGAAAGGCAAAGGTCCCGAGTTCGAGTCTCGGTCGGGCACACAGTTTTAATCTGCCAGGAAGTTTCATAACAGCTTGGTTGTATAATTGATCTGTAGCTTAGACCGAGGTCTAGGTTAGGTTGGAATGCGCCAGTTTGTTTACGAGTTTGCGAAGCCACCGAATATGAAAGATAAACCTATGTGAAGTTCCTGGGGTTTTTGCACAGACAATATAATTATCATCGCATTTCGTATCTCCACACTAATTTTATTCTGCACAATGACACAAACTCGGCTTTGGCAGCCAATGACTGAAATTACAACCAAAGCTTTTCCGCGATTTTTGACCACTCATTGTAGATAATGATGAGAAAATTTAAAAGAGCCAGGAAATAGTGTCCGAACCACATGTGTGAGCTTTGTGGATACGAGAATACTTTAATTGCGGCTCGTACAGAAGCGAAATAGCTCGCTTTGTCCGTACGTGATAAGAGAAGTTTCTGCGATCAGGAGTGACACAATAGAGAATGGAATCTACGGTGAGCTGTCACGCGGAAATGCGTATTTAATGAGGCTCGGACATAGAGTTTGGCGCCCGCTACGGTTCTCCCGTTTCTTTTGCGCACCCAAACAGCGCAGCTGCCGTTAGCTAAGCACGACTGCCGGGCATCCGGAAGGCTAATTGCCGGCGCAGCAGCGGGGACCCCGGCGCTGGACGTGGGAGCGTGGCCTGCGTCCCGGACCACTCCACTCCCCCCTCCCCATCACCTCCCACAACTGCCGTGACGTCACCAGCTGAGCATGGGACGGGGCAAACACCTCGCGTTGGCCAGCGCCAATCACAACCGGAGGCCTCTGGAGGATATCAGCTGACGAATAGAACCCTTGGTACCGTGTGTTCCCGGCGATGTCTATCGCTTTACGTACCACGCCCTTTATGCATTGCGCTCACCAAGATTACACTTTGCCTCAAATGGGTTTTCCCGTAAATATATATTCCAATACCGCTTCTGGATGCTCATGTACGCGCCCCAATATCGAGTCTTTTTGCGTGGCCCTTATCCGGAACACACACACACACACACACACACACACACCACAATTTATCCGTATTATATGGAATGTTTTTAAGAGCGTGACTGCATTGTAAATTTATGAAATAATTTCTGCTGACTAAGGTCATTTGCTACACGAAGCGTTTCAGCAGCATGCTGCTATCATCAGGAGCATTCCAGTTACACTACTGGCCATTAAAATTGCTACACCAAGAAGATGACGTGCTAGAGACGCGAAATTTAACCGACAGGAAGAAGATGCTATGATAAGCAAATGATTAGCTTTTCAGAGCACTTACGCATGGTTGGCGCCGGTGTCGACACCTACAACGTGCTGACATGAGGAAAGTTTCCAACTGATTTCTCATACACAAACAGCAGCAGACCGGCGTTGCCTGGTGAAACGTTGTTGTGATGCCTCGTGTAAGGAGGAGAAATGCGTACCACCACGTTACCGACTTCGATATAGGTCGGATTGTAGCCTATCGCGATTGCGGTTTATCGTATCGCGACATTGCTGCTCGCTTTGGTCAAGATCCAATGACTGTTAGCGGAATATGGAATCGGTGGGTTCAGGAGGGTAATACGGAACGCCGTGCTGGATCCCAACGGCCTCTATCACTAGCAGTCGTGATTACAGGCATCTTATCCGCATGGCTGTAACGTATCGTGCAGCCACGTCTCGATCCCTGAGTCAACAGATGGGGACGTTTGCAAGACAACAGCCATCTGCACGAACAGTTCGATGACGTTTTCAACAGCATGGACTATCAGCTCGGAGACCATGGTTACGGTTACCCTTGTCGCTGCATCACAGACAGGAGCGCCTGCGATGGTGTACGAAACGACGAACCTGGGTGCCCGCACGGCAAAACGTCATTTTTTCGGATGAATCCAGGTTCTGTTTACAGCATCATGATGGTCGCATCCGTGTTTGGCGACATCGCGCTGAACGCACATTGGAAGCATGTATTCGTCATCGCCATACTGGCGAATCAACCACCGTGATGGTATGCGGTGCCATTGGTTACACGTCTCGGTCACCTCTTGTTCGCATTGACGGCACTTTGTACAGTGGACGTTACATTTCAGATGTGTTACGACCCGTGGCTCTACCCTTCATTCGATCCCTGCGAAACCCTACATTTCTACAGGATCATGCACGACCACATGTTGCAGGTCCTGTACGGGCCTTTCTGGATACAGAAAATTTTAGACTGCTGCCCTGGCCAATACATTCTCCAGATCTCTCACCAACTGAAAACGTCTGGTCAATGGTGGCCGAGCAACTGGCTCGTCACAATACGCCAGTCACTACTCTCGATGAGCCGGCCGGCGCGGCCGAGCGGTTCTAGGCGCTTCAGTCTGGAACGCGCGACCGCTACGGTCGCAGGTTCGAATCCTGCCTCGGGCATGGATGTGTGTGATGTCCTTAGGTTAGTTAGGTTTAAGTAGTGCTAAGTTCTAGGGGACTGATTACCTCAGATGTTAAGTCCCATAGTGCTCAGAACCATTTGAACCATTTTTGAACTACTCTCTATGAACTGTGGTATCGTGTTGAAGCTGCATGGGCAGCTGTACCTGTACACGCCACCCTAGGTCTGTTTGACTGAATGCCCAGGCGTATGATGGCCGTTATTATGGCCAGAGGTAGGTGTTCTGGGTACTGATTTCTCAGGATCTATGCACCCAAATTCCGTGAAAATTTAATCACATGTCAGTTCGAGTATAATATATTTGTCCAATGAATACCCGTTTATCATCTGCATTTATTCTTGGTGTAGCAATTTTAATGGCCAGTAGTCTACATGTACATTCGAATTAGTAAACCTGGAAGGATGAATTAGTACATTTGGAAAGACGTCGTCGATTTTGATCCGATGACGGCACCTGCGATCTGGCAGACAGTAAATGCTCTGATACTGTCTTCGACGTCGTCCTCCAATTATAGAGTACTGGCAAAGCTACCAGAGTGACACCTGTGTCTACTCTTTAATAGGCAAGCTAACAGCCAGAAGGCTTAGTTTGGTGCAGACGTGTGAAGCAAGCAGGTAACCACGCCACAGAGATGCACCCGTGTTCCCTACATCCAACTGAGCTAGTTTGAAAGATGTGGTCTTCCGAGTGAGGGATGGTCCTTTCGGAGAATTGCCACATAACTTGGACGTGCTGCGTCAGTTCAGCACAACGATGCTGATATCAGCGGTTAACGCGACCATTGTTCCATCCATAGACGAAGTTCTGGAAGTCCACACAGCACAAACGTCCGCCAGGATCTTCCTCTTGTCAGGGCAGCAGTGGCAGATAGTACAGCTACCACATAACAGAGAAGGATGCTTGTGAGCCCAGAAGTGTCAACACGAACTGTAGCGAACCAGTTATTAGCAGTGCGACTACGGGCACACGCACACATCTAGCCCGTCTTCCACTCACGCCACAGCACACGTGGATAGCTCGACTGGTGCCTTCAGATGATCACTTGGAAGATGGATTGGCGTGCTGTGATCTTCTGCAATGAAAGAAGATTCTGCCTGTACACAAATGACGATTGTTTGCGTGTACAAAGTAGACGTGGTGAGCGCTGTTTCGTTGAGTGCTTTCGTCCAAGACACACTGGCCTCATCTCATGTCGTATGGTCCAGGGTGCAGTAAGCTACAACAGTCGTTCACCTTTGGTTTTTCTGGAGGGGACGCTAAAGAGCGCTCGGTACGTGCAGAATGTTGTTAGACCCGTTTCTTTTCTTTTTTTTGCCGTTCTCGCAACAGGAAGGTGATGTTTCAACAGGATAATGCTCGCTGCACACTGCCCGTCGAACTCAACGTGCTCTGCAAAGCGTGCAGCACGTGACTTCTCTCGCCAGCACGATCTCCAGACTTATCTCCATCGAGCACCTGTGGGATCTGATAGGACGAAAAGTGACTCTTGTGACTCGTCAACGAACAACTCTCACAGAACTGCGTGAACAGTCGAGCAGGCGTGGAGTAACCTATCATAAAGCAGTATTCGCCGTCTGTACGGTCGACTGCATGCTAGAATCAGCACCTGCATGGCGGCCCATGGAGGCAACACTACCAAGTACGAAACATGCGTGTTTCAGCATGGTCGATACCTGGTACCTCTTGTAAGTAGTCTGTTTAGGTTTTTATGTTGGTAACGCCACGTAGCGCTATGTATGAAAATCACTGACTGCGTTGTGTACAGTCTGTGGCTGGTTTGCATTGTTGGAATATTCTAGTGTTGGGCAGTTGGATGTGAACAGCGCGTAGCGCTCCGCAGGTGGAGGTGAGCCGCCAGCAGTGGTGGATGTGGAGGGAGAGATAGAGTTTTGAGAGCGCATGATCTGGACGTGTGTCTATCAGGGACAGTAAATTTGTAAGACTGGATGTCAGGAACTGATATATATATGATGACTTTTGAATATTATTAAGGTAAACACATTGTTTGTTCTTTATCAAAATCTTTCATTTGCTAACTATGGCTATCAGTAGTTAGTGCCTTCAGTAGTTAGAATCTTTTATTTAGCTGGCAGTATTGGCGCTCGCTGTATTGCAGTAGTTCGAGTAATGAAGCTTTTTGTGAGGTAAGTGATTCATGAAAGGTATAGGTTATTGTTAGTCAGGGCCATTCTTTTGTAGGGATTTTTGAAAGTCAGATTGCGTTGCGCTAAAAATATTGTGTGTCAGTTTAGTGTTGATCAGAATAGGTAAAGAGCGAAATCTCTGAGTACGTTTAGTTTTGCTCAGCTGTTTGAAAATCAAATAACATAGAGGTTTATCAGCACAGTAGTTCATTAATTTTTCTAAGGTGACGTTTCACTCTGAACCACCTGTGCTTCTGATCTGTATATCTAATCATTTCTTGTGCTCCATACGCACTGTTGCAGCAATAAATCTTGATCGAATCAGAAACCTCTAAAGGGGGTGTACTAAATTTTCCGGCGGTGTATTAATCTGAATTGTGGTTAGGTTCATTAGCTGTATGTATCCTTCAGGTTATGTGTCGAAACAAAATTCCGTACAGAAAGATCCATATACTTTAGTATGTACGTTAAAGGATTTGCATGTTTCGACCATTTCATTAGTGCATTTACTTATGCTTTTAGTTGTATTTAGTTGCTGGCACACTTTCACATGAAGGTGTTTACGTCACTCCAGAGAGTCTTACCTGCTAAGATAAAATAGGTTCAAGTGCTTCTTAGCACTATGGGACTTAACTTCTTAGGTCATCAGTCCCCTAGAACTTATAACTACTTAAACCTAACTAACCCAAGGACATCACACACATCCATGCCCGAGCCATAATTCGAACCTGCAACCGTAGTGGTCGCGCGGTTCCAGTGTGTAGCACCTAGAACCGCTCGGCCACACCGGCCGGTAGATAAACTTGTTTCAGCTGCTAAGATGTGTAGTGAAGATGAAATATTTTCTATTTTGGGGTATACTGGGTCTCAGAAACAGTCTGATAAGCTAGTATGAATGTTGCAAGGTAGGTTGTGGTGAGATATGACTGTTAAGAAAAAAATTCGATACGTTACGCCATTTCCGAGTCAATTAGCATTTGAGTTAGCCAATAAAGCCGTTGCGCACGCAAATTCAAACGGCCCGTTGGGAGACGGAGACGTCAACCATGTTATTCGTTTGGTTTCCTTAAACCGAACAAGAGAGCGGTACAAAAATTGGACATGGCACGGTAATTATGTTCGAACCCGAGTCAGTGACTGAACAGTCTCGTGCACTATCATCTGCGCTTTGAGAGCAACTGATACTAATTGTCTCTGACGGACCGCTGGAATTTGCACGCCCAACGACGTTATTGGCCAACTTCAATGCTAATTAACTCAGAAACGGCAAAGCTTATGGAAGTTTTTCTTAACAATTATTTCTGAGCGCAACCTACCCAGCAACACCTACAGGGTGTTACAAAAAGGTACGGCCAAACTTTCAGGAAACATTCCTCACACACAAATAAAGAAAAGATGTTATGTGGACATGTGTCCGGAAACGCTTAATTTCCATGTTAGAGCTGATTTTAGTTTCGTCAGTATGTACTGTACTTCCTCGATTCACCGCCAGTTGGCCCAATTGAGGGAAGCTAATGTTGACTTCGGTGCTTGTGTTGACATGCGACTCATTGCTCTACAGTACTAGCATCAAGCACATCAATACGTAGCATCAACAGGTTAGTGTTCACCACGAACGTTCTTTTGCAGTCAGAGCAATGTTTACAAATGCGGAGTTGGCAGATGCCCATTTGATGTATGGATTAGCACGGGGCAATAGCCGTGGCGCGGTACGTTTGTATCGAGACAGATTTCCAGAACGAAGGTGTCCCGACAGGAAGACGTTCGAAGCAATTGATCGGCGTCTTAGGGAGCACGGAACATTCCAGCCTATGACTCGCGACTGGGGAAGACCTAGAACGACGAGGACACCTGCAATGGACGAGGCAATTCTTCGTGCAGTTGACGATAACCCTAATGTCAGCGTCAGAGAAGTTGCTGCTGTACAAGGTAACGTTGACCACGTCACTGTATGGAGAGTGCTACGGGAGAACCAGTTGTTTCCGTACCATGTACAGCGTGTGCAGGCACTATCAGCAGCTGATTGGCCTCCACGGGTACACTTCTGCAAATGGTTCATCCAACAATGCGTCAATCCTCATTTCAGTGCAAATGTTCTCTTTACGGATGAGGCTTCATTCCAACGTGATCAAATTGTAAATTTTCACAGTCAACATGTGTGGGCTGACGAGAATCCGCACGCAGTTTTGCAATCACGTCATCAACACAGATATTCTATGAACGTTTGGGCAGGCATTGTTGGTGATGTCTTGATTGGGCCCCATGTTCTTCCACCTACGCTCAATGGAGCACGTTATTATGATTTCATACGGGATACTCTACCTGTGCTGCTAAAACATGTGCCTTTACAAGTACGACACAACATGTGGTTCATGCACGATGGAGCTCCTCCACATTTCAGTCAAAGTGTTGGTACGCTTCTCAACAACATATTCGATGACCGATGGATTGGTAGAGGCGGACCAATTCCATGGCCTCCACGCTCTCTTGACCTCAACCCTCTTGACTTTCATTTATGGGGGCATTTGAAAGCTCTTGTCTACGCAACTCCGGTACCAAATGTAGAGACTCTTCGTGCTCGTATTGTGGACGGCTGTGATACAATACGCCACTCTCCAGGGCTGCATCAGTGCATCAGAGATTCCATGCGACGGAGGGTGGATGCATGTATCCTCGCTAACGGAGGACATTTTGAACATTTCCTGTAACAAAGTGTTTTAAGTCACGCTGGTACGTTCTGTTGCTGTGTGTTTCCATTCCATGATTAATGTGATTTGAAGAGAAGTAATAAAATGAGCTCTAACATGGAAAGTAAGCGTTTCTGGACACATGTCCACATAACATATTTTCTTTCTTTGTGTGTGAGGAAAGGTTCCTGAAAGTTTGGCCGTACCTTTTTGTAACACCCTGTATACAAGCTTTTCAGACTGTTTCTGACTTGCCCGTATGCCAAGACATACGTTAGGTAATACGATAATATGGTAATGAAAATGTTTTGTTGTTAAAGACAGTATTTTCAATGAGATAAGCATTCAATATTAATATGGTAACTCTCTCTCTTATCATTTAGTAACATGTTACTATGTACTGTGCTACGAATGAAAATTTCTAATTCTTCATATATGTCCAGACAGGAATAAAAAAACGGCTCTGAGCACTATGGGACTTAACATCTAAGGTCATCAGTCCCATAGACTTAGAACTACTTAAACCTAGCTAACCTAAGGACATCACACCCATCCATGCCAGAGGCAGGATTCGAACCTGCGACCTTAGCGGTCGCGCGGTTCCAGACTGAAGCGCCTGGAACCGCTCGGCTACTGCGGCCGGCCCAGTCAGGAATATATTCCTGAAGTTTGTCGGATTTATTAATGTTCACCCTGTATACAATTAAGGAAATAAGGTTTCATCTTCACTGTATATTACTATCTTAGCAATCGAAACTAGTTTACCATAACAATTAAGACTCTTTGGAATGATGTAAACAATTAAATGTGAAAGTATTAAGCTGTTATGTGTTCTCACTGTTCTCTGTGTGCCAGACAACTGTATTTCCGACAAAGATGTAAGTAAACGCACTAAGGAAATGATCTAAACATGCAAGTCACATAATGTAAATACAACAATATATGTATTTTTCTGTACAGGATTCTGCTTCGACGTACAACTTCACCGGCACGTACAGCAAATGGACTTAATCAGAGTTCAGATTAATGTATTGTACATGTAGCTAGGATGCACCTGATAATGGCAGAATGCTGCAGAAACATGTCGTGCTAATGAAATATTGGTTAAAAAGCGACTGTGAGCAGTAGAAATTATTCCACAAATATACATATTCAGTGTTACGCTGGATCTCGGGAACTTTGCGGCCGTAAATGATTGTTGATGAATTACGCAACTAACCCCAAATACTTTTAAAATGCTTTGTTTCAATCCCATAACTGGTTCAGGTATGCATGCACATCTTCAGATGGCCAATGTTTCCAAGTACGTTAGTGCTTTTGATGAAAACATTAATGTAATTGCAGACGTTAGCCATCCGAAAACGGGCATCAATGCCTGAAACTGGTTACGGGACTGAAATAAAGCATTTCAAAAGTATTTGTGGCTGCCTGCATTGTTCACTAAGAATATACATATTTGTTTTGTAACCTCAAAACGCCCTTTTCACTACGCAGTATAATATTTATTTACATTCCAGACGAATTTCGACTATTATTTTAAAAGTATCTCCAGTACATTTGTTCTGAAAAATACAGTTCTGGTATACTTAGAGATTCGAAAAAGTTCACATCAGAGTTTGAACACGAATAAAATATTACATAGAGCTGTTGGTTTGACTGTCCAAAATCTGTTTCCTCTCGTCTGGTCAGAAGTCACAGGGCGCTGGTGAAACCAACTAGGCGACTGTGACATAACTTATACCCGTCGCTCCGACACGATGAAGTCACCCTGCCTTGTTTCTGAATATGACACTGTCCATTAACAGATGACTTCCTATTCTGCGAAGAAGATGACCCAGTCTGTGATGTCTGTGGCATACCACTCACCATAAGCCATGTGTCGTTAGAGTGCATTTTACAATCGAATCAGAGGGCAGCGGCTATTGTAAGTGGTGATTTGCACTTGTTTTTAGCAGATAATGAAACGAATATGACAAAACTTTGAAAATTCTATGCTTTGTGTGGATTTCAGAATGGTTGGTTCATCCATTACTGACAAGTGACCAGCCTGTCTCAATTATCTGATAATGCTTTAATCACTTATTTGTTGGATCTAACTCTCTTTTGAGCAATCCACGCGCGCCTGTGTGTGTGTGTGTGTGTGTGTGTGTCACCCACACCAAAGTACTTAAAATACATTATTTTATTTTTTATTCCAGTAGAGTATTCTTTTACTCTGAGCTAATTTAACGAAACGCCTCACTATACATTGCGCTGTAAAATTTGAGAACGAGGCAGATAAAAAAAGTAACACAAAATATTAATGTTGTGTACATAGTTTCGCGTAGTCAGCGCGTACACAACTTTCCCACTAAAGCGCGCCCCGCTAAGCACAACAGCGCAGGCGCAGCGCTCATCCGTCTCCGCACTACGAGATGGCGCTGTCTTAGAGACGGACCAAATTCTGCTTCCGCCGGTCCACGTATTAATATGTAACGCAGCCAATGAGATTGCTGCTAACATACAACCTTTTCTCCTCGCGGATCACACTCGCGCAGTGATACCTGAACGCGCGAGGTATTATAACGAGTGTACAGACCTCCGATTAGTCAGTCTGCATTTGTCTGCACCAGTCTGTACCAGTTTGCATTAGTCTGTACCAGTCTATAGTCAAGTTTCAGTCTGCGCCTAATAAGATTACCATATTCCTGTACATAGCAATGAAGAGAAATGTATAGACACTTTGTCAAGTATCAGAGAGATGTGAGAATAAGATTAACGTACCAAGACCAAAGGAACTTCAGACTGTCAATTGTAAATAGCATCCAGAATCAAGTTACGTAAGGTTTATGCTTTTTATTATTTTAATAAATGTGTGTGAAAATTAATCAAGTTCTGTTTAAAGTTGGTCACCGTCAATCTGCTACTCTAAGCGTGCAAGTGGCATTTCTATCGTCTGACCTAACGGCAGAAGATAAACACGCCACGATAAGACCACGAGACATATTGCTGACACTCGCCTACTTCGTTAGAGCGACAAGTCAAATAATCTGATGGTGTGTGTACCGAAGGTCTTACAGTACGTACACCACAATTAACTAGGTGGAAATGTATGAAAGTGCGGGAGTACGTTGCCAGAGGTCTTTCAGTCGTGCACAGAACGCTGGACGTCATATGGCGTGAGCTCAGAGCGACTGTATGTTAAATGCCTACCCCTTCCCCTCCCCCAAACCCTTTTCGTAACCAACACGAGATAGTTGAAAGAAACGGGAAACGACACCGTGTCAACCAGCGAACAGTAAGGTTCACTGTGGTGGTGTTCTTCATTTCATCATGGTCCGGAGACATTTGGAAAATTCATACGAGGAAGAATATAATCAGGATACTAGAAGAAGGGCGTAGTGTGATGAGTTTATCCAAGGAGCAGATCTACTCTCTCTAGTGTTTCTGGACATACCCTCCTATGGAGAGCGGTGAGAGCACGTAAGGCACCCAGGAAAGTCGTCGAATATAATCGTTTTGTTGCTTCAGGTGTTATGGTGTGGGGAGGCATAATCTTGCATGAGCACACTGACCTCCAAATCTATGACCACGGGACACTCATTACTCAGCGTTATTTTGACACTGTACTCCTTCCCCATGTGCGTCTTTACAGGGCTGTATCCGACCCTGATTTCATTTTTATGGGTGACAATACGTGACCACATCGAACAGCGCCGGTGGCGGAGCTCTTGGAACGAAAAGGTATTTGACGAATGGATCTGCCCGCCTGTTCCCTCGACTTAACTCGAATCGAGTACGTCTGGGATGTGATAAGAATACATATTTCAGCACGGCCACATGCACCAACGACCATCTAGCAGTTATCAAATGCAATGGTGGAGGAATGGAACACATTACCACAAGAAGTCCTTACCAACCTTGTGGCTAGTATGAGAACACGTTACAAAGCTTGCATTCCCGACTGTGGTGATCATGCACCCTATTAACAACCACGTCCCGCCTTTTGTAATGTCCAGTGGACAATCATTAAGGGGAGGTTTACTATGCCCGAAAAAAGCATGTTATTTGAGAATTTTTTCTCGGGATGTGTTATAGATATCAATGTCAAATTTGCTCAAAATGTTTATTGATATTTTGTCTACAGACTGTAATTTTTTCGACCGGAAATGTCGAAGAGCAAAGGCGGAAGTGCCGTAGGAACGAAACAAAATTTCGATGTAGACCTCCACACGCGGTATGTCACAGGTCAGCTGGCTCGTCTGAAATCAAAATTGAGTTGACGGTAGCGAAGTATTTAAGATTCTTTAGGAGTTGTACATCGCTGAAGTCATTTGGACCATAGGAAACAAAATGGCGGCCATTTGAAAGAATAAGGTTTTTTCATAAATTTTTCGACTTAGTCGGCCAAGAAAAAATATTTATAGTTAATGGATCGGAATAAAAGTGGTACAACTCCCAGAAAATTTAGTTAGCTTCGTCGGAAACAAAGAATCATGCCAATCGGTTCAGTAGATTTGAAATTACCATACCGCGCGATAAAAAAAAGTCATTTCGAGAAAAACGTGTTTGAAGTTTTGACTACATATAAAAGCAATATTATGCAATCTGCTATTCCGGATCCATAAACTAGTCCTTCCCCTTCCTCATAGAGGGGGTTCTGCTCGATCTGGGCCATCCTGCGCTGCTCCAGAGCCGCTCGTACGGCCGGTAACAAGCGGTTTTCGGCCGCTTGAATGCGATGGTCGCCCGAATGCTTGGGGAACTGCACCGAATAGATTGGTTGGTTGTTTGGGCAAGGAGACCAGACTGCGTGGTCATCGGTCTCATCGGTTTAGGGAAGGATGTGGAAGGAAGTCGGCCGTGCCCTTTCAGAGGAACTATCCCGGCATTTGCCTGGAGTGATTTAGGGAAATCACGGAAAACCTAAATCAGGGTGGCCGGACGCGGGATTGAACCGTCGTCCTCCCGAATGCGAGTCCACCGAATAGAGTCCCAGGGTGACGTCCATCGTTGTCATGGTCTTCAGAATTGCTGAATACCCTTCGTTGAAGGTGCTCACTGTCAGGAAAGTAACAATCTCCACCGCGTTCAAACTTTCATTTGAATTTTATATGTTTCCTCCAAAGCACCGGTACAATAACTCGTCCTCCGTAAGAAAAAAAAACTGGTGCGTGAAAAAGACCAATTTCAGACAGGTGAATTTTTTTGTTCAACCGTGAATAACAAACATTTCCGTTCCGTATTCGGAAAAACCGTTTCAGGGGTGGATTCTAAACACTTTTATGGATCCAAAAATGCAATTTAAAAAAAATAGAGTTTTTGAACAAAAAGATAGTAAACCTCCCCTTAATTGTGGTGAATTCAATGTCATTATTGTCTCTGAATAAAAGGGTCATCTCTGTTCATCTCCCTACGTATTTCTTTCAGTCACCTTCTCTACTGTACTGTAAAAGTATACGTCACTTCCGTCCTTAAGTTTCGCGCATCACTATATTTTAGTAGGGCGGTAAAGAGCTCGACGTTATGCGCCCAAAAACTGGCAAATAATGAGTCCTTTCCTACTTCTTCGTTAGTATTGCACAGTCGTTAGAACTCTGGCGCTTGCTATGAAATACTGTATGTTACCTTGTCATCGGCAAAAAACAATTGGCGAATCATTAAGAAGAACGCTGCTAAGCATTGTTTGAAAACTAGCAAGTACTTTTGAGATGGAGAAACAGCGAAAAAGTTAAACCTGATTGTCTACATGGGCATCTCTTAACTATTTCGTGACATCACTCGGTAGCTTGTTAAGAAAAGGGAGAGGCACCTACAGGGTGCAGTACCCGATCAGAGAATGTTATAGGCTTGCCAGTGGACAGTGAATGCCGTACGTTTGCTGAGTGATCATGAAGTAAAGGGTTCAGAAGATCCACGTCGAACTCGGAGAATATTTCTGAACATTCAAAAATCAGCAATTCAGTATTTTCCTAATTTTGTTGTCGAACATTGTCAACCAAAGTAATTCCGCAAGAGAAATAAACGTTTCCAGCCACCTCTTCTGCCTTCAGTCCAGTTATCTTTTTATTTCTCTTGACACTCCTCTTTCATCTTCATAAATGAAATAGTAGACCTCATGGTCTGGTGTGACTTCATTTCTCTATCTTCTTTCACTCACAAGCAGCAGAAAGATGCATCAAGTCTGCAAAATTCGACTCCTTTTTATAAACATTACACTTTAGATAACTATTGGCAAACGATTGACGAGCATGTCTATCGCGAAACATTTCAAAAAGTGACATGGATTCCAGTCATTCACTTTACACTTTTGACATTGATCGTACTGATAGCATGTTTTTATTTTTATTTCGAGAATTGTGTCTCAACAGTTCGTGGAAGCTAAACGTTTCAAAACTTTACTGCTCAACCTGGTTACCCCGTTAGCTACTTCCACGGTATAAAATGACATTCTTTTGTTTTATAACCGCCGCCTTCCTTTTTGAAATGCTTCTCTTACGGACTACAGGCCACAATACGTAACTGACAGCTCAGTGTAAGTACCGTAAAGGACAAGGCGGGAACCAGTAGCGTAGCGACTGTTGAAAGACTATAAAACTGTGTTGCCACACTGAACACGAGCCTTTGTACGCCCAGCTCCGTGGTTTGAATTCCACAGCAACTGAGCGGCACTGAACTACTAATCGGGTGATTTGGGGGTGGCGGCGCCATTTGGCTTGCGATGAGTCCAGTTATTTCTTGGTCATGCCGTTGGCGAAGTTACAGCCTCCGCGTTGGTAGCGTGTTCCATTTTCCTTCTCTCTTAACTTTATTGTTTGTTGGCAATGACTGACAGAATCGGCATGTCATTGTTAAAGCCCGGGTTTCCATGCAAATGTGTGTTGCATGCACGTTTGCATATTCTGGCCATTTGGGGAGTAAATGCATATTTCTAAGGATTCACCGATTTAACTGCATGAAATTGGATGCGCAAATGATATCATTTTTGACCTCAGTGCATCTATTGCAATAACTTACATAATAGATGCTTATATTGATGTATTTCTTATGAATAACGTCACAAGTGTGCAACATAAGTAATTTCGAGAATTTTGTTACAGTCTGTAAATTTCATGGTTCCTTCAAGCACCCTAGTTCTGCTCGGTAGATGTCGGTAGAAATCAATATACTTCGTGTCAATAAATTTAAATAAAAAAGGTCGTATTGTCGTTAAGCGACGCTATCTTGTATATGATGCAGGACAGGAAAGCAATTAAAAATTTTTATCCTAGCCTAAAGCAAGTTAATTTTTTGGCCATGCGCTGCATCGTGTAGCAGAAACAGTGAATTTAAAGTATGAGACTCTGAACACACTGATGTCCTCCAGAAACAAGGTAAATAAACGCACAACATTCAAACGTTTGATCATTGTGAAAGCATTAATTAAGTCATAGCTGACTTTTTTCCCTTTTCAGGGTATTCATGAAAGCATCTACACGTGTCGCAGCACTGAAAGATACACAGCGGATTTAGCTTTGCCACGGTTATCAGATCAAACTCTGATTTTGAGTTGACAAAAAATATTGCGTGGCGGAAATATAAAAGACTTTCAACTTTATCTGCCTTTTTCTGAAATTTCTTCACTTAAGTATGCATCGGTAACTTCGTGTGATGCAGAAAGTTGGTTTCCTTTGTACAGAAATGTTTTGGCTGATATACGCACGAGCCTAAGTTAAGAAAATTCGGAGATATTGCTTGTTGTGTACTGCTTTGCCGCATATTTCTATTGTCCTACGGCCTTATAGCGCTCGGTTGGTGATATGAGCCGCGTGGGATTAGCCGAGCGGTCTGAGGCGCAGCAGTCATGGACTGTGCGGCTGGTCCCCGCGGAGGTTCGAGTCCTCCCTCGGGCATGGGTGTGTGTGTTTGTCCTTAGGATAATTTAGGTTAAGTAGTGTGTAAGCTTAGGGACTGATGACCTTAGCAGTTAAGTCCCATAAGATTTCACACACTTTGGACTTTTTTATTTTTATTTTTTGGTGATATGATACTGCAAGAATGTGTGCGTGTTTAAGGATTTCATAGTGCATGAAAATCTGGGCTCTAGTCGTTATTCCGTCTGACGTGTAGAACAACAAAAATTATTGCAAATATTTGTGGAATTGTGTCAAAAGTACCCCTTCGCGTGGTTATTGCACTGAAGAATTGGCACCATATAGGTAACTAGCTTTTCATCCAGTCTTTGCTCACATTATAATTTAATTAATGAAAATATCTAAAGTAAACTTATATACCAGCATATCGGAAAAAATCATCAATCAACTGGAGAAAATTTGCTTTAATTCAATCATTTGAGAACCTATGTTATTTGTGCTCTCCAAGGAGCATCAAAGAATTTTGATCATTGTTTGTTTATTGCGTTTCCCTGGCGCTCTCCCGTTACTGACCAAGTTAAACATGTCGCACGTAGAATACTATGTACTTTTTTCCTAAGTTGACCGGTTGGTCACATACACACAATCAATCATTTTAGTGAAAATTACATTTATCGCCACATTTACCAGTCTAAACGTACTAAGACACACAAACAAATTCGTACGCAAAATATTCAGAAAAATGATTATTTCCAGCGATAGTTACTAAGAAGATTTGGCCGCAAACAACTGTCACTGTAGATCAGGATCATTCCGTGTATAAAGGGTGTAAGGCTCATTCTGAGCTTTTCATCAGAAATATTTGTAACCGATCTCAATCAATAATGTTGTTGTTGTGGCATTCTGTCCGAAGACTACTTTAATGCTGCTCTCCACACTGCCCCGTGTATCTCTCTTCAGCTCTGTTAACTATCGCAGTCTACAGCCATTTGAATTTGCTTATTGCATTCGAGCCGTGGTCTCTGTTTCCAATTTTTCCCTCCACACTTCCATTCACTATCAAACTGTCGAGTCCTTGATGCCTCAAGATGTGTCGCATCAATCGCTCCCTTCTCTTAGTCAAGTTCTACATATATATAGAGCTCTAAAAATCACATTTAAGTGCCTGGCAGAGGGTTCATCGAACCACCTTCACAATAATACTCTATTATTCCAATTTCGTACAGCGCGCTGAAAAAACGAACACCTGTATCTTTCCGTGCGAGCTCTGATTTCTTTTATTTTATTACGATATTAATAAATTTTCTTTTCTCCATTTCGACTGAGTACGTCCTGATTATTTAATCGTACTACGCATCTAATAAAGCAATTTTCTGTAACATCACATTTAGTAATATTCTAATCTCTTCTTGTCTGGACTGCTTAGCATCCACATTTCACTTCTGTACAAGGCCACAGGCCAGCCAAAAATCCTCACAAAAAACTTCCTTACACTTACGGTCATATCAGACGTTAACAAGTTCCTCTCCACCAGAAATGCTTTTCTTGTTATTGCCAGTCTGCATTTTATATCCTTCGGTTATCACTAATTATTTTGCTGCTCAAATAACAAACCCCATCTACTACTTTTAGTGTCTCGTTTCCTCAAATTCCCTCAGCGTCGTTTGATTTATTTCCACTACATTCCATTACCTTTGTCTTACTTTTTTTTTTTTTTCAAGACTCTATTCATTCCATTCAACAACTTTCCCACGTCCTTTGCTGTGTCTGGCAGAATTGCAATGACATCAGCAAGCCTAAAAGTTTTTATTTCTTCTCCATGAACTTGAATTCCCTCTTCAGATTTCTCCTTTGTTTCCTTCACCGCTTGCTCAATGAACAGACTGAATAATATTGAGGATAGGCTACAATCCCGTCTCTCTCCATTATCAAACGGTAGTTCCCTTTCATGTCCTTCGAGTGTTACAACTGCAGTCTAGTATCGGTACAAATCAACGATTCAGTCTGTGTACTTTATCCCTGCTACCTTCAGGATTTTAAAGAGTGAATTCCAGTCAACATTATCAGTAGCTATCTCTAAATCTTCATATGCTATAAACGTAGGTTTTACTTCCTTTAACCGGCCTTCTAAGATAAGTCGTAAGGACAGTATTGCTTTTTGCCTTTCTGCATTTCTCCGGAACCCAAACCGATATTTTCTGAGGTCGACTTCTACCGGTCTGATTTTTATGCCGACTACGTCACACTTAATTTAAATTAAGTTGACATTAAAAAATAAACACTCCGTCTACAGGCCACAAGTGGCCCATCGGGACCATCCGACCGCCGAGTCATCCTCAGGGGAGGATGCGGATAGGAGGGGCGTGTGGTCAGCACACCGCTCTCCCGGTCGTTATGATGGTATTCTTGACCGAAGCCGCTACTATTCTGTCGAGTAGCTCCTCAACTGGCGTCACGAGGCTGAGTGCACCCCGAAAAAATGGCAACAGCGCATGGCGGCCTCGAGGGTCACCCATCCAAGTGCCGACCACGCCCGACAACGCTTAACTGCAGTGATCTCACGGGAACCGATGTATCCACTGTGGCAAGGCCGTTACCTAAATTAAGTTGACTTAAAGAATGAAATCGAGAAGAATCAAATAAAAGAGGTGAGGAAAGACGTCTATGTAAGAACGTGATCAAAAGAAGGGAAAGGTTGGTGCGACGGTTGCTGCTGTATCGAAGAATAGTCCACTTTCAGCTGGAAAGGGCCGTGCAGTGGAAAAATTATAGGGCAGACAAATATTAGAACAAGCAAAATAGTTGATACAGGATGCTGGGTGTTGTAGCTGCGAAGAGAGGAAACTATATGCACCTGGGAGGAGAGCAGCAAACCAGCCGAAAGATTTATATGAGTTATAAAATGATACGGTTGTGATTTGGTAACCAAGTGAGTAAATGTCACACTACAAATGCAAGTTCCCGAGATTTTTAACTGTCGCTTACAGCTTCGTTCAGCTCTGGAAATGAAAGAATGCGCGAAAAACTGGAAGATGAACCCTGTTGGGAGTCTGCGTTACACTGTAGAGTCCTCTAACCGGGTGAGTCTGTCCAGAGGTCCGAGGGAAGGCAACAGAAAACTACCTCCTATAGGATAATACCTAACAGAGCAGCGTGGGGCATAAACCGGTTGTCAAACTGAGGATTGCTTTTCTTTCTTATAAGATCTACATCTGCACTCCACAGGTCATCTTACTGTCTGTGGCGGAGAATACTTTTCGCAACCCCTTTCCTCTTCCATTCTCGCATGTTGTGTGTGAAGTACAACTGTCGGTGACCTTTAATTCCTCTCATTTTGTCGTCGTGGTCATTTAGTGACGTGTGTACAGGAAGAAGTAATACGTCGACTGACTCTTCTTGGAATGTGCGTAACAGTAAAACTGTTCTTGATTTACAACGCCTCTCATGTAGCGCCTGCCACTGGAACCTGATGTGCATCTATCCAATGGTCTCACGCGTAATGAACAAACCAGTAACGAAACATGCCGCTCTTCTTTGAATCTTCGCTATTAATCCAACTTCATAAGGGTGCCAGATAAGTTCTCAAGAATCGGTGGAACGAATGTTTTGTAAACCACTTCTTAGCTCAAATACATTTTCTTAGAATACTTTCAAAGAGTTTCAGCTTGGCGTCTGCTTTTTCTGCGCCTATAGTATGATTTAAATTACTTGGCAACTCACGTCAAGGTCCAAAGTCGCGGCGTTGAGGCGATTGGCACCGTCTGCTGGCAGCCACCACAATGCTCCGCTCTCTGCTGCAATAGAAAATCTCTTTGAAGTGTTTACCAACCAAACTCCGCAAAAGATCTGATATTAACGTGCAATATATATATCTCTAGTGTCTGTAAGCATGTCAAAGAAGTGTTCCTAGTTTTAATTCTTATGATTGCCTTGGCTTCGCCAACGTGAGCACGAATCCCCTGGGAAAATATATGATCTGCACTAGGGACGGCCAAGAATTTGGCACACGAGCAGTGTTCTTGCTCTCTCCTGGCTGCACACTTCACCCATCACCACACCACGCTGCCTGAGTGTGAAGCGGAGGAAGAAGGGGAAACTACGATAGTGTCGAGTTTAGGAGGCAGTGCAATTGTAACGCATACAAATTTATTTCATATTTATCAAAAACACAGATCACAAACAAAAGAATTTTTCAGTATCATTTAATTATTTTTGGTGTGCTGGAGGTATAATTTTTATCTTGTGCAAACTGTTGGCATAGGGACATATGCAGACAAGTCCAAAGATTTTCGCACTCAGGTTGCCAAGTAAACGTGACTTATTTAGTTTCGTAATCGAAAAAAGCCTTTCACACAGTAATGTTCATCGAAATATTTTATTGCACTTGCAACTTCATTATACAGACATGGAAACTCTTCCCAAAGGAAACATCTAAGCCTCACGGACAATTTTAACGCAAAAGGATTTGTCTTATAAACGGGAATTACATGCAGATCAATCAGTTCCACTGCATACACACATAGGTGCTCTGTCGACTGAAGGGAAAATGGTCGCGAAAACAGCAATGTCCTTGAAAGGTTTAGAAAACTATGCTTGTGATTCTTTCAGGGCCATAATGAATTATTCAGACCACCCATTTTATTTAACGCCAGTGACCTTAGCGGAACGCACCGGGATTTTTGTCAGAAATTGTCCCTCCTACAACGTGCTTTTTTTAAATGCAGACCCATAGAAACACAAATAAGTTATCACTTAGCAATGGGGGCAGTGTGCAGTTGGTGAGGTTTGAAACCCATTCCGGAAGATCTAATTTTCGTTCCCGCTCCCCTCTTTGGTGTTTCCGCTCCCCTCTTTCCCAGGCATTCCCCTTGATTTAAGCAACGTACCTAGCAGTAAAGCAGGGTGTAACGGGTACAAGAGTAGATACTTTTATACGTGGCATCTTCATATGAACACACATCAGTGTATTATTTGTTCTTCCTCTGCATTGAACAGTCTTCCCAAAAACAAATGGTTCAAATGGCTCTGAGCACTATGAGACTCAACTGCTGAGGTCATAAGTCCCCTAGAACTTAGAACTACTTAAACCTAACTAACCTAAGGACGACACGCACATCCATGCCCGAGGCAGGATTCGAACCTGCGACCGCAGTGGTCGCGCGGTTCCAGACTGTAGCGTCTAGAACCGCTCGGCCACTCCGGCCGGCTCCCTAAAACACATCACAAACTTTACGAACTGATGTTTTCAGTACAGTCGTATTGCACTATTAAGTGGACTACGCCTGTTAGTATAGACTAACTGTTTGGAGCCACATTTCCACACTTCACCACCTGACCTCTGCCCAGGGGAAAATAACCTCTAATGGCTTGCTCAAGCCGCATGTACTTGGAGATACTAACCAACCTAAAAACATAAAACTTGTAATGGCTAAATTATTAGTCTGAAAATGATGTAAATACTGATGTAATGTTCTTCAGTACACCGTCCTCAGTCACCAATAGAAATATCTGCAGTTACACACAATACACCCTGTATACAACGTCTCCATATTCTTCTTTCAATTTCATCGAAATCTGTTGAAAATGACAGTGGAATAATGCAAACGACTTCAGAAAATTTACTATTCGTACCTCCAATTTCATCACGTTTTCCGTGTCTCCGAGTTTAGCACAAAGTGCTTCGTGATGCACGGAACAATGAATTCTGTCTGTCGATGGTTGTAATTTTTTGCTCTTTCATTGTCAACCACCTAATAATGTTTTCTGCAAGTTTTTGCGATGTCGTTCCATAACAAATTTGCGGTATCCGTCAGTTATGCGACTTTATCTATTACGCAATATTGAAAATTCGTACCCTTCTCTTCTGTCATTCCCGTTCATTTTAAAGGCTTGTCACTATAGATCAGTATACCGCATCTTTTTGTGCAAAAATCGACTGGACCTGTGAATTCCTTTATACAGCGAACAAACAGCAAAGGCAAAAAGTGCTAATACTACGATTCTGCCGAAATGAAAAAAGTCGTGCCGATAGAAAAATGCGCCGCCATTATGCTAACAGAAATGTAGAAGGGAAGAGCAGAGAAGCGGAGCTTCGGCCCGCATGCGGTTTCGCACGCCGTGGCCGACCATCACCTACGCGCTGATGAATACCGACCGTAGGCTATCGTAAGTCAGCGTAGACTATGGTTATTTTTCGTAGTAGACTTCGTCAGCTTAGGTCGTACGTGCTTTACCTGTATATCAGGTGTGTTGCATACGTATAGGGCGTTACCTCATTGCAGTCACTTTGTTTACATATGGGATCAGTTTCTTACTAGGTGTCACCAGAAACCGGAAGCGGTGAACCATCTAGAAACTGAGGGAGATATACACTGACGGAAAAAATCGCTACACCAAAAAAATAATTAATGCAGAGCAATAAAATTTCGGGAATACATTTGTCTAGGTAACATGTTTAAGTGATTAACATTGCAAGATCACAGGTTAATGTAAGCGAGAGATAAGCCATTGCAAATACAAAATGCTGGTACATTAATAACAGAGGTAACTGCTAGAATGTTGACTGCAAGCATGCAAATGTGCATGCATTGTGTTGTACAGGTGGAGTAGGAGTAATCCGCTGAATTACAGGCCTATATCACTAACGACGATATGCAGTAGGGTTTTGGAACATATACTGTATTCGAACATTATGAAGTACCTCGAAGAAAACGATTTATTGACACATAGACAGCACGGTTTCAGAAAATATCGTTCTTGTGAAACACATCTAGCTCTTTATACTCATGAAGTAATAAGTACCATCGACAGGGGATGTCAAATTGATTTCATATTTTTAGATTTCCAGAAGGCTTTCGACACCGTTCCTCACAAGCGTCTTCTAATCAAACTGCGTGCCTACGGATTATCGCCTCAGTTGTGCGACTGGATTCGTGATTTCCTGTCAGAACGGTCACAGTTCGTAGTAATAGACGGAAAGTCATCGAGTAAAACAGAAGTAGTATCCGGCGTTCCCCAAGGAAGTGTTATAGGAACTCTATTGTTCCTGATCTATATTAAAGACATAGGAGACAATCTGAGTAGCAGTCTTAGACTGTTTGCAGATGATGCTGTCATTTACCGTCTTGTAAAGTCATCAGACGATCAAAACGACTTGCAAAATGATTTAGATAAGATATCTGTATGGTGCGAAAAGTGGCAATTGACCCCTAATAAGGAAAAGTGTGAAGTTATTCACATGAGTACTAAGAGAAATCATCGAAATTTCGATTGCGCGATAAGTCACACAAATCTGAAGGCTGTAAACTGAACTAAATACTTAGGGACTACAATTACAAATAACCTAAACTGAAACGATCACATAGATAATACTATGGGTAGAGCCAACCAAAGACTGCGACTCATTGGCAGTACACTTAAAGGTCTACTAAAGAGACTGCTTACACCACGCTTGTCCGCCCTATTCTGGAGTATTGCTGTGCGGTGTGGGATCCGCATCAGGTGGGACTGACGAATGACATCGAAAAAGTACAAAGAAGGGCAGCTCGTTTTGTATTATCGCGAAACAGGGGAGACAGTGTCACAGACATGATACGTGAATTGGAGTGGCAATCATTAAAACAAAGGCGTTTTTCGTTGCGACGGGATCTTCTCATGAAATTTCAATACCCAGTTTTCACCCCCGATTGCGAAAACATTCTGTTGGCATCCACCTACATAGGGAGAAATGATCATCACGATAAAATCAGAGAAATCAGGGCTCGCACAGAAAAATGTAAGTGCTCGTTTTTCCCGCGTGCCGTTCGAGAGTGGAGCGGTAGAGAGACAGCTTGAACGAGGTTCATTGAACCCTCTGCCAGGCACTGTATTGTGAATAGCAGAGTAATCACGTAGATTTAGATGTAGATGTGGCGTAAGTCAGTTTGTGGGATGCAGTCCCATGCCTGTTGGACTTGCTCGGTTAACACAGGGACGGTTACCGTTGGTTGTGGATGACGCTGGAATTGTCTAGCACATATGTCCCATCTGAGCTCGACTGGAAACAAATCTGGTAATCGAGCACATGTCGACACTCTGTAATCATGTTGGGTTACAACAGCGGCATGTGGGCGAGCGTTATCCAGCTGAAAAACACCTCCTGGAATGCTGTTCATGAATGGCAGCACAACGGGTCGAATCACAAGATTAACGCACAATTTTGCTGATGGGGTGCGTGGGACAATTACGAGAATTCTCCTGCTGTCATATGAAATCGCACCCCAGACAATAGGCTTTCTTCAGAAAACAGAACAGACCTCCACGCTGCCCTCCACCAATGAGCTGTTGCTTGACACTACAGAAGTTGCAAATGGCGGTGGTTCGGGGTCAGTGGAATGCACGCTACAGGGCGTGTGGCTCGAAGCTGTCCTTGAAGTAACCGATTCGTAACAGTTCGTTGTGTCACTGCGGTGCCAACTGTTGCTCAGACTGCAGCTGCAGATGCTTTACGATGCGCCAGAGCCACCAGGTTCTTCGCTGTCGGTGGTCACATTTGGCCGTCCGGTCTTCTTGTGACCGTACATTCTCGTGACCACCGCTACAAAACGATGATGTACAATGTATACATTGCTCCCAAGTCTATCTGCGATATCGCAGAAGGAACATCCAGCTTCTCGTAGCCTATTACACGGCCCCGTTCAAGTTTAGTGAGGTGATGTTCATGATGTCTTTGTCGCCTTAAATGGTTTATTGACTAACATCAAGTCACCACGTCCAATCTCAAAGGTAACTAACGCTCACGACCGTTACAGCATGTACACTACTGGCCATTAAAATTGCTACACCAAGAAGAAATGCAGATGATAAACGGACATTCATTGGACAAATATATTATACTAGAAATGACATGTGCTTACATTTTCACGAAATTTGGGTGCATACATCCTGAGAAATCAGTACCCAGAACAACTACCTCTGGCCGTAATAGCGGCCTTGAGACGCCTGGGCATTGAATCAAACAGAGCTTGGATGGCGTGTACAGGTACAGCTGCCCATCCAGCTTCAACACGATACCGCAGTTCATCAAGAGTACTGACTGGCGTATTGTGACGAGCCAGTTGCTCGGCCCCCATTGACCAGACGTTTTCAATTGGTGAGAGATCTGGAGAATGTGCTGGCCAGGGCAGCTGTCGAACATTTTCTGTATCCAGAAACGCCCGTACAGGACCTGCAACATGCGGTCGTGCATTATCCTGCTGAAACGTAGGGTTTCGCAGGGATCGAATGAAGGGTAGAGCCACGGGTCGTAACACATCTGAAATGTAACGTCCACTGTTCAAAGTGCCGTCAGTGCGAACAAGAGGTGACCGAGACGTGTAACCAATGGCACCTCACACCATCACGCCGGGTGATACTCCAGTATGGCGATGACGAATACACGCTTCCAATGTGCGTTCACCGTGGTGTAGCCAAACACGGACGCGACAATCATGATGCTGTAAACAGAACCTGGATTCATCCGAAAAAATGACGTTTTGCCATTCGTGCACCCACGTTCGTCGTTGAGTACACCATCGTAGGCGCTCCTGTCTGTGATGCAACGTCAACAGTAATCGCAGTCATTGTCTTCGAACTGATAGTCCATGCTGCTGCAAACGTCGTCGAACTGTTCGTCCAGATGGTTGTTGTCTTGCAAACGTCCCCATCTGTTGACTCAGGGATCGAGACGTGGCTGCACGATCCGTTACAGCCATGCGGATAAGATGCCTGTCATCTCGACTGCTAGTGATACGAGGCCGTTGGGATCCAGCACGGCGTTCCGTATTACCCTCCTGAACCCACCGATTCCATATTCTGTTAACAGTCATTGGATCTCGACCAACGCGAGCAGCAACGTAGCGATACGATGAACCGCAATCGCGATAGGCTACAATCCGATCTTTATCAAAGTCGGATACGTGATGGTATGCATTTCTCCTCCTTACACGAGGCATCACAACAACGTTTTACCAGGGAACGCCGGTCAACTGCTGTTAGTGTATGAGAAATCGGTTGGAAACTTTTCTCATGTCAGCACGTTGTAGGTGTCGCCACCGGCGACACCCTTGTGTGAATGCTCTGAAAAGCTAATAATTTGCATATCACAGCATCGTCTTCCTGTCGGTTAAATTTAGCGTCTGTAGCTCGTCATCTTCGTGGTGTAGAATTTTAATGGCCAGTAGTGCACTTAAAGCAAACCAGATTTTCATCCTCACAGTGGCGCTGCTGTCGCCGCTCTGGCGTGAAGTCTGAATACACATTATCTTTCATGTGCAGAAACTCGCCTACCATATTCCGTTCATGTCGCAGATCACTTTATGGTGCAGCGATTTCTTTTCTTTAGTGCATGAAGGTTTCCCTTAGGGTATGAAGGGCAGTGTAACAAACAGAACATTTTAGTTCTACGTCGTTCTCTTCCTATCACTTACTTAAAAATAAACACTATTTATAACAAAATTAAAACTGTCAATGTTTATTTCAGGTTTTATTCGAAAACTATTGATTTTTAATGTGAAACAGAGGGCGACCTAGTAAAAATAAAAATAAAGCAGTACAAACTGATCATATAGTGCTAGAAAACTCAAGTTCCTCTAAATTAGGTACAATAAAAAAAAGCAGCAAAACAAAAATATATCAAACATCGCTTCAGTAGTTGTCGAACTTCTATAAAACATGTTTCTGTTATTCGTAATCAACTTCCGCATTTATCAATAATAAGAGGAAACTCTTGTCGTTGGCCTGATGAAGATCGTTCTATTGGCTACAAAATATACAGATATCTTTGTGTTTGCGCAAGTAAACTATACTTGATCTAAAAGAAATTGGTTTGATTATATAAAAGGGCTCAAGCTACGCAATCTGCTAATTCGTATTACTTATAAACTCCAATTTATATTCTGTTATGATATAAAATACACAAGGGACTAACAGTGAATGATGTGCAGTTCTAATTGCGAGCAGAACAAAGAAACAAACATGCTAAGGGAAGTCGTCGGCTCGCAATTTCTCTCTCACACATTTATTTATGTTTGTTTCCTTAACTATGCTACTAATCGTAACATTTCCTACTGAGCGAGGTGGCGCAGTCGTTAGCACACTGGACTCGCATTTGGGAGGACGACGTTTCAATGCCGCGTGAGGCCATCCTGATTTATAATTATTTTCAGCCATAATGGCTATGTTTGTGCACCGTGACTCTGTGGGATAATTATTTATTTCAAGTTTCTGCTACCAGTCACTTTTTATTTTATGCTTAATCTAACATAATGGAACGCGTTTCGAACATGTTCTGTTCATCTTCAGGCGTTTATATATACATACATACATTTAGAGAAATGTTACTTTAAAATAAAGTCTTAAACTAGTTATGTATGTATGTATAAACGCCTGAAGATGAACAGAACATGTTCGAAACGCGTTGCATTATGTTAGATTAAGCATAAAATAAAAAGTGACTGGTAGCAGAAACTTGAAAAAATAATCATCCTGATTTAGATTTTCCGTGATTTTCCTAAATCGCTTCAAGCAAATCCCGGGATGGTTCCATAAAGGGCACGGCCGACTTCCTTCCCCATTCTTCCTTAAGCCGATGGGACCGATGACCTCGCTGTTTGGTCCCCTCCCCCCAAGTCAACCAATCAACCATTTACTTACGCACTGAACCGTAGTTTTGATCGAGTGCAACTCTACCGCCGTTGACTAGAAGCGCGTGAAAACTTGCTGCAAAATTATACACTACGTAAGATGCTAGGGAGGTTGTGAGCGCAGGGCGAGGTTTCCTGATGGCGTGATGTGGGACACGGCACCCCACGCATTGCCGGCGCAGGTATTTGTACCGCTGGACAGACGGACAGCTGCGGGCCGTTTGCGCCACGCTCCTCGGAAACAAATCGCTGCTGTCTCAGCGGCCAGGTGTTAGCTGCAGCGCCGCATTGCACGCGCGAAGATTGCCATCTGGATAAATTCGAATCAGAGCGTGCAGCTAGTCTGTGTTTCATAAGGCACGTCTTAAATGTTCAGTGGAAGCTATAACAACACAGTGAAAACGGGAGACACAAGAAAAATAGCTGATGAAATTACAGTGAAGAGCAAACATCGGCTAAGGATGCGTTTCGCCGCGCGGTTTGAGGCTTCATGTCACGGACTGCGCGGCTCCTCCCGCCGGAGGTTCGAGTTCTCCCTCGGGCATGAGTGTGTGCGTTGTTCTTAGCATAAGTTAGTTCAAGTAGTGTGGAAGTCTAGGGACCGATGACCTAAGCAGTTTGGTCCCTTACGAATTCACAAACATTTGAAAGTTTTAATGGCCCATATTTTACCACAATATTTGTCCGCAATAGCGTTGCTGTCAACTCTGGTGCAATGTGGCCGCAATAGACAGTAATTATGTGGTACGGCTGGGCAATATTGCTGCCGTTGCTGATGTACTGCCGAGGGTTTGCCTAAGTTCTTCACCAAGGGTGGAGAATTTCCCATTGCAGCGCAGGGCAACGTCTGTATGTGGTTTCCCCTCACTCTCACCTTTGCTCCCTACTTTATTATCATCATCTTGCTTTCAGAGCTTAGGCTGTTGCCTATTCCGAACTCATAAACAAATCATTTCCATCTTTTTCGAGGTCTTCCAATATCTCTTTTCTCATTCGGCTTGTAGTTCAGGGTCTTCTGGATATTTTTGAATTTTTTTCGTTCATGTCGAAAATATTTAATTCTTTTCTAATGTCTTCATTTTTAATCGTGTCTTTGCTTGTGCAGCCTTCGTCTTCCCTTTTTTTTCAGCTGTCGCTTCCATAGAATAATACAGGAATCGTCATTCCTCTATAGAATTTGATGTGGTCTCTTTTTGTACTTTATGGCCCAATGTTCTGCTAACGGTGCCACAGAAAACTTGAATTTTGTGTACTTCATTATCAATATCAGAGTCAAAATCAAAACTTGTAGCACAGCCTAAATAAGAGATTTGAGAGACTTGTTCTAAAACGATATTATCCAAAACAAGTTTTAATCAGACTGGATTTTTCCGCTGCAGAAATTCTTTTGCATACTTCGTTCAGCTGGTATAGAGATCTTTGGAGGTGGTCTCCATTCTTTTGAATAATAACGATGTCAACTGCAGATAAAAGTACATGCAGGTATTCCTTATTCGTTATTTTAATTCCATTGTTTACTTTTATTTCCGTTTACGAAGAATGAAGTCACTGTAAATATTAAAAAGGGTAGATGATAGTCAACATCCTTGTCTGACACTCTGGTTCATAATTATTTCTTCTAATCGATTCCTACCTGTGATTGTGACAATCCGCGTGTTTTTGTAAAGACTTTTCACTACCTGTATTAGGTAACGATATCCACATCCAGACACAATCTAGCACAGGCTATCACGGCTCACAATGGACAAGTGTATTGATGTAGGATCAGAGCTATAGGACGTCAGAATCAGTGTGTAAAGGATCTGAGGATAGCCTCTGTAGGAGGCAGAGAGGCAGCCGGCGGACCGAAGAGAGACCCCCTCCCCCTTTCCAGGACATCCAGGCTGCTGATGTGATGAAAGACAAGGCACCATACCTACTCCAGTCGCTACAATTATACTGCGTAGAATCAATGAAAACATAAAATTTATGTCTTTTTTTAGTTTAATATTCGACGTTTTTAATTCTATAATTTACAAATTATTTCACTTTCTATCGGAAAAAGTGGGACAGCATTTTAAAAAATAACTTCTTATTTTTTACTGACGTATTAAACGTAGGTACGTTTTAACATCGTAAACTGTATGTCACATGAGAAGGAAATGCACCAATAAGCAACTAAATTTTGGAAATTTTGCGTGGAAGTAGTTTAAACTTGATAAACGTTGCAAATTTTTTACGTACAGAACTGAAAAGGAACCTTCTGTGTGATATGTAAGATAAATATTCTCTTAAAAAGTCATACTTAATTCCTACAGTTAGTCGTTATCAGCTTGACTCTCGAAATACTCCTTTTACCACACGTAGCGAGCTGAGCTAGTATTGTACTTTATATTAACGTAGGCCTCGGATGAAATTTGAGGCCATTTAGATGGCGGTCTTGGTATTAAAGTCTACTCTTCAACCACATTTATTGTAACTAGGACACTGGTACTCAAGTCAGTGGCAGCTTGTAACCACGACATTCATAGTTATCTTTCAAACGACTCGTCTGCAGATTCATGTTTAATGCAACATCTTTGCTTTTATTATTCACCCATTTCAGTTTTCGCTACTACACGGTCCAGTTAAATTAATGTGACCGCAGACTATGTTCGACGTCAACGTGCAATAACCACTCACAGACGACAGGTGGCAGCACTAGCAGTGGAGGGTGTATAAAGCGTGTCGGGGGGACGCGGAAAACAGTGCAGCCATTGTCATAATGAGGAAGCGGAGCGATTTATCTTGTCTACAAAAGGGCATGATCATTTGCTTCCGAGCCAAGTGTGGAAGCATTTCCGAAACAGTTAAGTTTGTAAACTATTCGTGTGCCAACGTGGTTAAAGTGTACAGCGCACAGTAAAACGGCGCTCTCCAAAACCGGCGCCAAGGCAATTGTGCTGCTCGCCGGCTGTAGATGAGAGGGGTGAATGACTGCTGCGGAGACTTATAAGGGGTAATAGGTTTGCTTGAGCAACTGACCGCCCAGACGAAGCACAGGGTTGCCAGTGCAGTGTCTCCCAAACGACGGTTCAGTGGACATTGCCGTGTATGGGTCTCTGCAGCAGGCGCCGGTTTCAAGCACTCGTTGTGACTGCTGTTCACGGGCGATGTACGCTAGAATTTGCACTCCAGTACCTCAACTGGACATCAGTGAATGACAGCAGGTGGCTTGTTCAGATTAATCTCGTATTATTCTCCATCGGACGTACGGCCGCTGGCGTTTAAGGAGTCAAACGTCTGAAAACAAACACCCTGCAACAATCGTCGGAGTGTTATTGTCCGGGGAATGTTTCCGTGATATTCCGTGGGTGGTCTCGTCGTTCTGGAAGGCACAATGGATCAACACAAGTACATTTGTCCCTACATGCAGTTTCGTTTTCCTCGGCACGACGGCATCTGCCAGCAGAGTACGTGCGTGGTTCGAAGAGCATCAGGATGAGTTTACCGTACTCTCCTGGCCACCAAACGCACCGGGTTAAACCCAGTCCAGAACCTGTGGAACCACCTCGATCGGGCTATTTGCACCGCGTATTCTCAACCGCGAAACCTGGCGCGGCTGGGTACGGCACTGGAGTCGGAATGGCTACACATCCCTGTCTGTGACTTCCAGAACCTCACCGGCTCTGCTGCCCGCGGCTCGTGATCTCGCGGTAGCGTTCTCGCTTCCCGCGCACGGGGTCCCGAGTTCGATTCCCGGCGGGGTCAGGGATTTTCTCTGCCTCGACATGACTGGGTATTGTGTGTCTTTCATCCTCATTCACTCACAAGTCGCCGTAGTGGCGTTAAAGAACTTGTGGAGCGGCGGCCGAACCGCCCCGAGAGGGGTCTCCCGGCTCATTATTATTATTACCGGCTCTCTCTCTGCATGTTCGCGCTGCGAAAAGCGATTTTCAGGCTTATGACAGGTGGTCACATTAATGTGACAGGACCCTGTAATTACACTACTGGCCATTAAAATTGCTACACCACGAAGATGACATGCTACAAAGGCGAAATTTAACCGACAGGAAGACGATGCTGTGATATGCAAATGATTAGCTTTTCAGAGCATTCACACAAGGTTGGCGCCGGTGGCGACACCTACAACGTGCTGACATGAGGAAAGTTTCCAACCGATTTCTCAGACACAAACAGCAGTTGAGCGGCGTTGCCTGGTGAAACGTTGTTGTGATGCCTCGTGTAAGAAGGAGAAATGCGTACCATCACGTTTCCGACTTTGATAAAGGTCGGATTGTAGCCTATCGCGATTGCGGTTTATCGTGTCGCGACATTGCTGCTCGCGTTGGTCGAGATCCAATGACTGTTAGCAGAATATGGAGTCGGTGGGTTCACGAGGGTAATACGGAACGCCGTACTGTACCCCAACGGCCTCGTATTACTAGCAGTCGAGGTGACAGGCATCTTATCCGCATGGCTGTAACGGGTCATGCAGCCACGTCGCGATCCCACAGTCAACAGATGGGGACGTTTGCAACACAACAACCATCTGCACGAACAGTTCGACGCCGTTTGCGACAGCAAGGACTATCAGCTCCGAGATCATGGCTGCGGTTACCCTTGACGCTGCATCACAGACAGGAGCGCCCGCGATGGTGTACTCAACGACGATCCTGGGTGCACGATTGGCAAAACGTCATTTTTTCGGATGAATCCAGGTTTTGTTTACAGCATCATGATGGTCGCATCCGTGTTTGGCGACATCGCGGTGAACGCACATTGGAAGCGTGTACTCGTCATCGCCATGCTGGCGTATCACGCGGCGTGATGGTATGGGGTCCCATTGGTTACACGTCTCAGTCACCTCTTGTTCGCATTGGCGGCACTTTGAACAGTGCACGCTACATTTCACATGTGTTACGACCCGTGGCTCTACCCTTCATTCGATCCCTGCGAAACCCTACATTTCAACAGGATACTGCACGACCGCATGTTGCAGGTCCTGTACGGGCCTTTCTGGACACAGATAATGGTCGACTGTTGCCCTGGCCAGCACATTCTCCAGATCTCTCACCAACTGAAAATGTCTGGTCAATGGTGGCCGAGCAACTGGCTCGTCACAATACGCCAGTCACTACTCTTGATGAACTGTGGTATCGTGTTGAAGCTGCATGGGCAGCTGTATCTGTACACACCATCCAAGCTCTGTTTGACTCAATGCCCAGGCGTACAAGGCCGTTATTACGGCCAGAGGTGGTTGTTCTGGGTACTGATTTCTCAGGATCTATGCAACCCAAATTATGTGAAATGTAATCACATGTCAGTTCTAGTATAATATATTTGTCCAATGAATACTCGTTTATCATCTGCTATTTTAATGGCCAGTTGTGTATAGATACACCTTCTTTAGAAATACGCTGTTGTGCTTCTCTGGCATGCATCTCAGCTTGGTGCCTCAAGGGGCGCTTGTCACTTGAGCCTGAAACAGGTCCTGGCTGTGAGAACATGCTTCTTACACTGCCCAAATAGAAAAACTCATCTACCGCTTTTAGTGCCTCATTTCTTAATCTAATTCTCCCCAGAATCACCCGATTTGATTCACCATTGAGAGTATTGTAACCACTTGGCTCGGACCACAGTGAGGGCAGATACTGAAGGCATATCGTGATGTTGCAACAAGACCAGAAATGTATTTATCATGAATCAGAGAGACGGGCGTGCGATGGAATTGGAACGCTGTTAATTTTATTCCCACCACTGTGCAACAGCCGTCACAACTTAATCGCTCCTGTCGCCGGTACTGGTGTGCCAACACGATATGGAATGTATTCTTGTGGGCCAGCCCGAAAACCAGTTCGGGGGCCACCTTATGATTTCTTAATAGGTGACCAGAACGACACCTCCCACACACACGGGTGCCGGCGGTCCACAGTAGCAGCTCGCGCGCGGCATGCTGGGAAATGACAGGAACACCGCGTCGCGCGTGCGACAAGACCTGACGCTGGGGCATTATTCTCTGTACCTGTCCGTGTAATCGTAGGCCGGCACGCTCGATTGCATCTGGATTTGCGTAATCCTTACATTCACGTGAAACGACTTCTTTTTCTCACTTGACATATTTACACAAACAGCGACTTTCTGTCCGACTTTCGTACAACGTTTCCAGCGCCCTTCCATCATCAGCTGAGACAGCTATGCCAGCTTTACACGCATTCAGCGTTGAGCAAGACACGGCTCTATCGTCAGAATGAACACGCGATCGTCAGACAGCAAATGACCTGTTTCGAACGTCAGAATTCATTACGCGATGTATTGACCGCGAGGTGTGACAGGTTACCTAAGGTACAGCATCTGAACTCGGGAGCAGCAGGGGTCGTGTCATGCCTTACTTTCTTTCTTTTTTCCTATTTCACGTTTTTTTATGACGTCAGCATTGTTATAGTTTTGGCTGTGTTAGTTTCATTCCTCAAATTAGTCGAGAACCGCTGCAGGAACAGCATTCTAATCTAACAGCTGATGCAGACGTGTTTGGGACTGGTTTGTTTACGATATTACGTGATATATAATTATGGGAATATGCTTCATTCTTGAGCAAATGCAAGTTATCTTCTTTAACACCTAAACTTTTTTTCGGCCATGTTTCGACGTTGTCATAAGGTTCATTTCTTTTCCTAATAGCACATAAACCCACTGATGATGGTGAAACTTCACCGTAAAAATATTTAGGTTTTAAAGAAGAAGAATTTGGTTTGTTCTAGACAGAACCGTATTTCCCTAATCATATACGGCGTGTACAAAATGTACGTTTGGAGCGCAGCTCTCTATGCTACTCTATCCTGTGCAAGCCTCTTCATCTCCGAATAACTACTACAATCTACATCCTTCTGAATCTGCTTAGTGTATTCATCTCTTGGTCTACCTGTACGATTTTGATCCTCCACGCTGCCCTCCAATGCTAAATTTGTGATCCCTTGATGCCTCAAAACGTGTCCTACCAACCGACCGACCCCTTCTTCTAGTCAAGTTGTCCCACAAATTCCTCATCTCCCCAATTCTATTCAGTACCTCCTCATCTGTTACGTGATCTACCCATATAATCTTCAGCGTTCTTCTGTAGCACCACATTTCGAAAGCTTCTACTCTCTTCTTATAACTGGCATCTGGTTTCTGTACAAATTGTAAATAGCCTTTCGCTCCCTGTATTCTACCCCTGCCACCTTCAGAATTTGAAAGACAGTATTCCAGTCAACATCGTCAAAAGCTTTCCCCAAGTCTACAAATGCTAGAAACGTAGGTTTGCGTTTCCTTAATCTATCTTCTGAGATAAGTCGTGGAGTCGGTATCGTCCATGTTTCACTTCCATACGTTGCTACACCCCACAAAAATACTTTCCGAAAAGACTTTCTGTCACTTAAATCTACACTCTGCTTCAGAAACGCTTTCCTTGACATAGTCAATCTGCATGTTATATCCCCTCTACTTCGACCATCATCAGTTATTTCCTCGCCAAATAGCAAAACTCTGCTACTATTTTACGTGTCTCACTTCCTAATCTGATTCCCTCAGCATCACCTGATTTAATTCGACGACATTTCCATTATCCTCGCTCTTCTTTTGTTGATGTTCATCTTTTATCCTCCTTTCAAGACACTCTCCATTCTGTTCAACTGCTCTTCCAAGTCCTTTGCTGTCTCTGACGGAATTACAATGTTATCGATAAACCTCAAAGTTTTTATTTCTTCTCCATGGGCGTTAATTCCTACTCCGAATTTCTCTTTTGTTTCCTTTACTGCTTGCTCAATATACAGATTGAGTAATATCGGGAATAGGCTACAGCACTGTCTCACTCCCTTCCCAACCACTGCTTCCCTTTCATGCCCCTCGACTCTTATAACTGCCATCTGGTTTCCGTACAAATTGTAAATAGCCTTTCGCTCCCTGTATTTTACCCCTGCCACCTTCAGAATTTGAAAGAGAGTATTCCAGTCAACATTGCCAAAACCTTTCCCTAAGTCTCCAAATGCCAGAACGTAGCTTTGCGTTTCCTTAATCTAGCTTCTAAGATAAGTCGTAGGGTCAGTATTGCCTCACGTGTTCCAACATTTCTACGGAATCCAAACTGATCTTCCCCGAGGTCGGCATCTACCAGTTTTTCCACTCGTCTGTAATGAATTCGCGTTACTGTTTTGCAGCCGTGACTCATTACACTGATAGTTCGGTAACTTTCACACCTGTCAACACCTGCTTTCTTTGGGATTGGAATTATTATATTCTTCTTGAAGTCTGAGTGTATTTCACCTGTCTCATACAACTTGCTCGCCAGATGGTAGAGTTTCGTCACGGCTGGCTCGCCCAAGGCTATCAGTAGTTCTAATGGAATGTTGTCAACTCCCGGGACCATGTTTCCATTTAGGTCTTTCAGTGCTCTGTCAAATTCTTCACGCAGTATCATATCTCCCATTTCATCTTCAACTACGTCCTCTTCAATTTCCATAATATTGCTCTCAAGTACATCGTCCTTGAATAAACCCTCTATATACTCCTTCCACCTTTCCGCTTCTTTGCCTGGGACTGGTTTTTTATCTGAGCTCTTCATATTCATACATGTGGTTCTCTTTTTTCCAAAGGTCTCTTTAATTTTCCTGTAGGCAGTATCTATCTAGTGATATATGCCTCTACATCCTTGCATTTGTCCTCTAGCCATCCCTGCTTAGCCATATTGCACTTTCTGTCGATCTCATTTCTGAGACGTTTGTATTCCTTCTCACCTGCTTCATTTACTGCATTTTTTATATTTTCTCCTTTCATAAATTAAATTCAATATCTCTTCTGTTAACACAAAGATTTTTACCAGCCCTCCTCTTTTTACCTACTTGAGCCTTTTCTGCCTTCACTATTTCATCTCTCAAAGCTACCTTTCCTTCTTCTACTGTATTTCTTTTCTATGTTCTTGTCAATCGTTCCCTTAAGATCTCTCTGAATCTCTCTACAACCTCTGGTTCTTTCGGTTTATCCAGGTCCCATCACGTTAAATTACTATCTTTTTGCAGTTTCTTCAATTTTAATCCACAGTTCATAACCAATAAATTGTGGTCAGAGTCCAATTCTGCCCCTGGAAACCATGGTTACAAAATTGTCAAGGCGTTCGTGGCCACTTGTGGGTAGGCTTGGGTTTCGTGTCTATCTTGGCTACAATAATCAGTTTACTATGCTGTTCGTAGTAGCTTATCCGCGCTCCTATTTTTTTTAAATTCATTATTGAACCAACTCCTGCATTATCCCTATTTGATTTTGTATTTATAACCCTGTATTCACCTGACCAGAAGTCTCGTTCCTCCTGCCACCGAACTTCACTAATGCCCACTATACCTAACTTTAACCTATCCATTTCCCTTTTTAAATTTTCTAACCTGCCTACACGATTAAGAGATCTGACATTCCACGCTCCGATCCGTAGAACACCAGTTTTCTTTCTGCCGATAACAATGTCCTGCTGAGTAGTCCCCGCCTGGAGACCCGAATGGGGGACTATTTTACCTCCGGAATATTTTACCCAAGAGGACGCCATCATCATTTAACCACATAGTAAAGCTGCATGACCTCGGGATAATTACGGCTGTAGTTTCCCCTTGCTTTCAGCCGTTCGCAGTACCAGCACAGCAAGGCCGTTTTGGTTGCTGTTACATGGCCAGATCAGTCAATCATCCAGTCTGTTGCCCCTGCAGCTACTGAAATGGCTGCTGCCCCTCTTCAGGAACCACACGTTTGTCTGGTCTTTCAACAAATACCCCTACGTTGTGATAGCACCTACGCTACGGCCATCTGTAGCGCTGAGGCACGCAAGCCTCCCCACCAGTGGCAAGGTCCATGGTTCATGGGGGGAAGCGCAGCATTGTATGGTAGTGAAGAATCGGAACAGAAGAGAATCGAAGCTTTGAGATATGGTGCTACAGAAGAATGTTGAATATTGCATATACTCATTGGACGAGGAATCAGGAAGTTCTCAGCAGAATCGGCAAAGAAAAGAACACATGGAAAATACTGACAAGATGGAAGGACAAGAAGATTGACATGAGGACATGTGTTAAGGCACTGTAGAATAACTTCCATGCTACTAGAGGGAACTGTAGGGGGGGTAAAAACTGCAAAGGGAGCTCGAGATCGGAATACATTCAACAAGTAATTGATGATATAGGGCGCAAGTGCTACGCTGGTGTTTAAAGAAAGAGGTCACATACTCTTGCAGGAGGTAATATGGAAGAAAAGTTCCCACACCGATATGTCCGCAAACCAAAACCCGCTGAGATATGGTCCGTTGAAGACCCGCAGTTCACAGACTGCATTTTATTTACAGATGAGGCAGGATTCGCAAGAGGTGGGCGGACGCTGTGGCCGAGCGGTTCTAGGCGCCTCAGTCCGGAACCGCGCTGCTGCTACGGTCGCAGGTTCGAATCCTGCCTCGGGCATGGGTGTGTGTGATGTCCTAAGGTCGGTTAGGTTTAAGTAGTTCTAAGTCTAGGGGACTGATGACCTCAGATGTTAAGTCCCACAGTGCTTAGAGCGAGAGCAAGAGATGGCACAGTACATTGCAATACCCTCGTGTAGGCAGATGCAAATCCTCGAGCAATCATGGAGCTTTAGTATGAATGTATGGGCAGCAATCGTCGATGACAGACTCGTAGGACCATACACTTTACCATACGTATTAACATTTGCTGTGTATCGCCGATTTTTGCGCGATGAGTTACCGGTGCTATTTGAGTACGTTAGCCTCTCAGAAACACAACGACTGTGGTTTATGGACGACGCACACAAATGATTATGAGACAGCACTTCATTAGAACGTTTCTTGGGCGATGGATTGGTCAAGGTAATCAGGTAGCATAGCCTCCCAGTTCACCAGGCCTGAATCCATTGGATTTCCGGCTATGAGAACATTTAAAGGCGCTAGTACATGCCCAAACCATCGACAGTGTGCAGACGTTACAGGAACGTATGGCTAAAACCTGCGGCGCAATCCGAATAGAAATGGAGATGAAGAAATGCGTAACTCACTGCGAGGAAGGGATGGAGGATGTGTCAGGATGTGTGGTAACCACAAGCAGCACTGTCTCTAGTGCGCACCTCTACCTGACAGATGGGAATGGAGGACATGGTTACCCATATCTCAACAGATACTGGTTTCCGGGCATCTCATTCTTCTACTTTTGATCAGTACTACAACGTAGGAATATGTGGCACCCTTTTCAGCATCCTGTATCTGAAAGCAAACACGAGAAAATGAATATTCATATGTTCAAATGTGTGTGAATTCTTAAGGGACCAACTGCTTAGGTCATCGGTCCCTAGACTTACACACTACTTAAACTACCGTAACCTAATTTATGCTAGAACAACACACACACACACACACACACACACATGCCCGAGGGAGGACTCGAACCTCCAGCGAGAGGGGCCGCGTAGTACGTGACATGACGTCTCAAACCGCGCGGCCACTCCGCGCTGCCAAATGAATATTATGCGTGTTTCACTGATTGGTCGCGTCATCGTATTTCGAGCGACTAAGTACATTTATGGATTGATGCATTCTATGCAATGACATTGGTACTTTATACTCGTACATCTGAGAAATACACACTGGAGAGCTTTCGCTGGCTGGAGTGGCCGAGCGGTTCTAAGCGCAACAGTCTGGAACCGCGCGACCGCTACGGTCGCAGGTTCGAATACTGCCTCGGGCATGGATGTGTGTGATGTCCTTAGGTTAGTTAGATTTAAGTAGTTCTAAGTTATAGGGGATTGATGACCTCAGAAGTTAAGTCCGATAGTGCTCAGAGCCAATTGAACCATTTTTTTGAAAGTAGCTTTCGCCTTATGTGTCAATGTTAAGTAAAATAGCTCGATGAAACTTGGACCATACGAAGAAAGAACTGCTACAGTATAGTATAGTAAAGGTAACTGAAAGAAATACGCAAGCAGACGAAGAGAAACGATATTTTTATTCAAAGACAATAATTACACTGGAGTCACCGCGATTCATGATGCTTGCCTGGACGTACAAAAGGTGAGACATGGTTCTTAATAGGGTGTGTGATCACCACTGACAGCAGTGCATGCCCTGCAAGGTGCTCCCACGGCGACCACAAGGTTGGTAACCAGTTCTTGTGTTACCGTGTTCCAGTCCTCCAGTAGCGCGCTTGACAACTGCTGGACAGTCGCTGGAACATGTGGAGTGCTGTAGCACGTCTCCCCAAGGCATCCCACAAGTCTTCAGTAGGATTTAAGTTGCAAGAGCTTCTCCATCTACGCAGCTCGATGCAGTCGCGCAATGTCAGCCGTAAAATTGAAGTCAGAGCCTAATGCACCCCTGAAAAGACTCTCGTGGGGAAGAAGTACAGTGTTGCAATAAAGCTGACCGGTCAACGTACCGTGTTCAAAGATTTTGTCAGAGCGCCCATGAAACATCATGCCTCCACACATCATAAAACCGGAACCACAAAAACGATCGTGTCTGATAATGTTGGGGCCGGCCGCGGTGGTCTAGCGGTTCTAGGCGCTCAGTCCGGAACCGCGAGACTGCTACGGTCGCAGGTTCGAATCCTGCCTCGGGCATGGATGTGTGTGATGTCCTTAGGTTAGTTAGGTTTAAGTAGTTCTAAGTTCTAGGGGACTGATGACCACAGATGTTAAGTCCCATAGTGCTCAGAGCCATTTTTTTGATAATGTTGGTGGTTGCATTACGTGTACCCACAAAATCATGCCGAACATGGTCGCTGTGGTGGTCACATGTTGTGGTGAGATGAGGCACATGTTGGATGGGCGTACTGATGTGCAAATCTTTGAACAAGGTACACTCACCGGTCAACGTTGTTGTCACTCCATATTTCCCCATGTGCATCTTTTCACGGCTCCATTCTGCTCTGACCTCATTTTTATGCAGGACAATGCGCGTCCGCTTCGAACTGAGCATATGGAGGAGATCTTGGAGCGACAGGATACTCGGCGAACGGGTTGGCCTGCCCATTTCCCGGACCTGAATCAAGCACGTGAGGGATGCGTTGCGCAGTCCTACTTTAGCACGTCAACATACATAAACAGCTATCTAGGAGCTGTCAAGCGCGCTGCTGGAGGAGTAGAACACCCCACCACAAGAACTCATTATCCAACCTAGAGACCAGCATGGAAGCACGTGGCAGAGTATGTGCTGCCGTCCGTGTGATCACACACCTTATTAACAACCATTTCCCTCCTTTTCGTAATGTCCAGAGAATCATCGTAAATCGCGGTTATTGTCTTTGAATAAAAGTGTCATTGATGCTCGTCTCATTGCGTATTTCTTTCAGTTACCTTCTGTGCTATTTTGTATCAGTTAGTTCTAGGCATGGACTAAGTTTCATCGAGCTGTGTTACCTTCCAGTGATACATCATACGAAAGTTACTTTCGTCTTTAAGTTTTACACATGAGTGTATTTAATGTCAGAGAATGATGTTCATTTAATTTTCTTGATCCTACTTTTTGCTTCTTTGAGTATAGGTCTGGCCCGGACGGTATCTCCATAAGATTGTATGTCGACTATGCTACAAATATAGCACCATTCTTATCCATCATCTATCAGAGATCATTGGAACAGCGGAAAGTTCCACGGGACTGGAAGAAGGCCCAGGTCATAGCAATCTATAAAAAGGGTAGAAAATCGGATACACATAATTACCGCCCAATTTCACTGACATCGATATGTTGTAGAATCATGTAACATATTTTGTGTTCAGACATAATGACTTTCTACACTCTGAGAAGCTCATCTGCAGAAACCAGCATGGTTCTAGGAGACATCGGTCATGCGAGACACAGCTGGCCCTCTTTGTGCATGATATACAACAGGCTCTAGATACCGGCTCCCAGGTTGATGACATATTTCTCGACTTTCTAAAGGCGTTCCACTCAGTTCCGCACTGTCGCTTGCTCCAAAAAGTACGCGTTTACGGCCTATCCGATGAGATATGCGCTTGGATAGAAAGTTTTCTAACAGACAGAGAGCAGTATGTCGTCCTGAACGGGGTGACTTCAATAGAAACAAGCGTAACTTCAGGTGTGCCCCAGGGCAGCGTAATAGGTCCGCTGCTTTTTACAATTTACGTAAACGATATGGTTGATGGTATTGACAGCGGCATTAGACTGTTTGCCGATGATGCTGTAGTCTACAGGAAAGTAGTATCACACGAAAAATGTGAACAAATCAATGAGGATTTGCAGAAAATAAATGCGTGGTGTAATTATTGGTAATTATCTCTCAATATTAGTAAGTGTAACCTAATGCGTATAACAAGGCGAAAATCCCCATTAATGACGAGTACAAAAAAAATGACCAGTCTTTGGAAGCGGTAACATCCGTCACGTATCTGGGTGTGACTATCCGAAATGATCTCAAATGGAATGATCAGATTACACAAGTAACGGGAAAGGCGAACTCTAGATTGCGGTTTGTTGGTAGAATCCGGAAGCGATGCAGTCCTTCAATAAAGGAATTAGCTTACAATACGTTAGTTCAAATGGTTCAAATGGCTCTGAGCACTATGGGACTGAACATCTGTGGTCATCAGTCCCCTAGAACTTAGAACTACTTAAGCCTAACTAACCTAAGGACATCACACACATCCATGCCCAAGGCAGGATTCGAACCTGCGACCGTAGCAGTCGCGCGGTTCCGGACTGAGCGCCTAGAACCGCGAGACCACCGCGGCCGGCATACGTTAGTTCGTCCAGTCTTAGAGTATTATTCATCTGTATGGGACCCTTACCAGTTTGATCTGATTCAGGAGATTGAGATGGACCAAAAAAGAGTGGCAAGATTCGTGACTGGTATATTTAGCCATAGCCAGAGAATTACAAATCTCATAGAAAGTTTGAAGTGGGACACAGTTGCAGACAGAGCGCTAATCGGAAGGGGCTGCTCATTAAATTGCGAAATCCGATCTTCGCCGAGGATGTAAAGCATATATTATTGCCACCAAGTTTCAAAACGCGCAATGATCACCGTTCAAAGATAAGGGAAATTAGAGCTCGTACTGAGGCGTTCAGACAGTCGTTTTTCCCTCGCACCGCTTTATTGATTTTGAGTTGTGCAGTAAATTTAATTTTATTCCTTTCACTTCAGAATCTAACATTTGGAAATACACTTGACGAACACACTCAAGTTCATTTCGTGGAACATAACGAGGATAGTTCATCACTTGCTTACACAGGTATTTAGCCTGCACTACTTAAATTTAAGTCGACTATCGTTTGTATTGCAAGGCCTATGTTTCGCAGCTGGCGGAGGCCTTTCAGAGCATCGGGCGCTGAGGCCGGAGTGTGTGGCGAGCCCGCGACACCGTTAGCGTTCTCGCGCGGTCTTTTTCTGCCCAGAAAACGGCGCTCATCCCAGCCCATTCTTCAGCGGCACGGCGGCCGCCGCGGCGGTCACGTTTCGCATTCAGCGGTGCCCTCGGAATTAGCGTGCATGACTGGCTGGCTCCGAGCCCCGGCCGCCTGATTTTGACGCGGTCGCTGCGCAAAGCGAAGGCCAAGTCCAAACACCTCGATACACCTGCCACTCCGCTGACGGGCCGCGTGTCATTCGACCAGGAGGCAGAGGCGTGATTTTCCGGGCGGCCGTGTCGCCGCCAGACCAGCGACGAGCCCAAATAATAGTCTGGCGATGTGGTAATGGCATTGCCTTTCGTGACAAGCAATATCTCGCGCTTCAGACGAGACGCTGGCGCTCGCGAGTCAAACCACAACAAGCTGTCAGAACTGTAAACGGTGACCGCAGGGAATGAAGCTTTCGTCAGAACGACTTCAAAATAAGTGAAGGCAGGTTCCAGGTACGCGGACAACAAGCTCTTGCGATTTACTCGTTTTTCTACCAAGTCATTGCCACCCGGCATAGTTTCGCGCGATGCTGGTACTTACAACAGACGAGATAAACAACTATACGAGCTTCGGCTTTTTCTGCAAATTTACACACTTTGACATAAAAACTGGCCGCCGGCCGACCGTCGCAGAGTTTCAGTACGCACCGATCCAGACATGGGACAATAACCCGGCCATCTCCATTATTCTCGAAGCCCGGCTGTCTTCACAATTAGGCAACACTGTAAGCTGCGGCAGTTCCTGGAGGAAACCTAGTCTTTTGTTCGAACTGTTGTGCAACATCTGTGCCCGTAGTCAAGGTTCACGTATGGTTTCATGGGGAATTTAATGCTGATGGAAAGTGATAGGTAAGGTACTCAGGTTTAGTCGTTTATGGATGTTTAGTGGTTTATCGACTAATAAAGTCATCAGAAGATCAAAAAAACTCCAAAACGATTTACAAAAGATATCTGAATGGCGCGAAAAGTGGCAGTTGACCCTAAATAACGCTAAAAGGAACTCTTTAAACTTCGGTTACACGAGAAATCAGTCTAATCTAGAAGCCGTAAATTCAACTAAATACATAGGTATTACAATTACGAACAACTTAAATTAGAAGGAACACATAGAAAATGTTGTGAGGAAGGCTAACCAAAGACTGCGTTTTATTGGCAGGACACTTAGAAAATGTAACAGACCTACTAAGGAGACTGCCTACACTACGCTTGTCCGTCCTCTTTTAGAATACTGCTGGATCCTTACCAGATAGGACTGACGGAATACATCGAAAAAGTTCAAAGAAAGGCAGCACGTTTTGTATTATCGCGAGGTATGGGAGAGAGTGTCACAGAAATGACATAAGATTTGGATTGGACATCATTAAAAGAAAGGCGTTTTTCGTTGCGACGGAATCTTCTCACGAAATTCCAATCACCAACTTTCTCCTCCGAATGCGAAAATATTATGTTGACACCGACCTACATAGGGAGGAACGATGACCACGATAAAATAAGGGAAATCAGAGCTCGTGCGGAAATATAAAGGTCTTCATTCCTTTCGTGCGCTATACGAGATTAGAATAATAGAGAATTGTGAAGGTGGTTCGATGAACCCTCTGCCAGGCACTTAAATGTGATTTGCAGAGTATCCATGTAGATGGAGATGTAGATGTAAACCAACAAAATGCTCCCAGAATGGAGATGAGTTGTTGACGCCCGTGTCGCAAATGTCCACAGGTGGTGCCTAATTGTTATTACATGTATTTAGCGGAAACCCACGTGTCATCTACATTCTTTATTTCCTACTCCACTTAGCTTACTTCGTCAAAAAACGTGCGCTCACCACAAAAAATGGTCCCCTCTCAGTATCACAACCTTGCATCGTGGTTCGAACTGTACAGTGTTGAATCCTGTGTACCGTTTATTACTGTCTAAAACAATAACACAGCGTTCATAGGCTACGCTCGATATCTCTTCCGCTCCCTCTAATGTAAACCCTTGCTCACAGGTTCAAGCGAACGGTAGTGAACACTGGCGAATTGTCTGTGAATGCGCATTCGCTTATGTTCGCTTTAAAGTCATACACTTTTAAATACTCTTATGGGAACCTTTGATAGATTTGTTGATTTTATACCGAATATTATGTATGCAACAAACTGAAGTCAGGCCTGAAATGAATCCAGTGTTGTAACAGCCTTCACGTCGCTTGGTGTCAGTTTTCCTTGCTCACGTAAATGATCTCGGTTAAAGCAAACGAAATAGGACTGACTCAGACGTGAGGCAGCAGGTGGGACCAGAAAAGTAGAAAACCACGAAGATCGCCATGTAGCCATCTTTAGCGCTCGCAGATGTCAAGATTGCACTTACCGTCTCCAGAATACGCGTATATTCAAGCCAATTTAGCGGAACAATAACAATTATTTTAAACTTAAATATGTCCACATTTCATCGAATTCGTTGAGGTCTGCGACTGAATTACGGAATTTACAAAGTAACGTTTATTTTCCACAGTTACTGACACGGAAAATTTCGGCACGATGATGCGATCGTCAGATGCCTTACTGTTACTTATACATCAGTTATTAATTTACGATTCATGTAAAGTGCCGAGAAGATTTTGTACCGAGTGTACAAGTGAGGCTATGTTCCGGATGTTATTGATCCTGCCCAGAAACATTAATTTATTTTAGTGAGCACCAGTATTTAGATAATCTCTGTGACATCATTAATTACGTATTGTGAGAATATATCCTCATTTGGCTTGCAATGACAAGGTGTCTACGACCCGGGACAACCGGGAGATCCGGGAAAAACCCGGGATTTTTTTCACCCGGGAGAAAACCGGGAAAAACTCGGCATATTTTTAGAATTCCGGGAATTTTTCATTGTTTTAGTTTTCAGTTAAATTTTTGTAAATTTGACTGGTAAGAACCGACACACTAACAAAGGATATTACTGTATCCCGCTACAGCAGAATAATACTTCAACAATAAAACATAAACGAGAGAAAAAAACGAAAATAACTTAAATTGCAAAGGAAATGCGCCATATACAACGACGACACAAGTGCTCATGCAAGCGTCTGCCAATTGAAAATGTGTCAAAGGCTTTAGGAAGACTATGCAGTGCTTCATAACAACAAATTGCCTCCAATCAGCGTGAAGTCGCGACTGTTTACATTCGATTTGTTTTAGCAGTTAACGCGCGGGCTCATGCGCATGCGCAGTAGAGTCACGTTTGAGTAGTAGATTCTCCCGCTTCTGTCAACAGGAATGTGGCTGTTGGCTGTGCAAGCAGTCGCAGCAAGCAGCTAGATACTACCGGGAAAAGGGGGCGCCAAATTCATATTCTTGAGGAAAAAAAAACTTGTTCCACAAAGCACCTAGCATCCTGCGCACGTTTGCCTATCAATTAGTCATATGATTTTGAAACGCTTTCCTGTTGGTTTTTGAACATTTTTGAACACATTTTAAGTTGATTTCTGAATGAATCATAAGCTGACTTTTGAATGCATGCATAGTGTACGTGATGTCTCTGTCAGGAGAATCCTCGTCGCATCTAGAAATAAACTTTCCACAGACAAGAGGGGACGGGGCTATTCGAGCTGAGTGGAGTAAAGCCGAATGGATGAATGGCAATCGCTGTCTGATTATGTGGTTGATTGGGTGTGCGAATTATCAGCGTTGTTATACTTACTAGCGAAATCCATAGATTCATACTATCAGAATAGAAATAAACGACTGACAGGAATAACAGGTGAGAAAGATTATGTATTATCTTCTCGGTGTGTCCAAGAAAATGAAGTTTTGACAGAAAATGTTTGGCCAGATCGCTACACTAGTAAGGACCAGTAGCACAGTCCCCGGCTACCAGCCGCTTAAGTTCTATTATGGAAGTAACGCGGAAAACGTGTTGTACGAACACGTAACAACGCCTAACCGGAGAATAAATGCGGGAGAACTAAACCTGTGATTCTGGCAGGGTTAGTGAAATTAATCGGCGAACAAATTTTGACAGTGGCAGCAATAGCTACAGAATCGGTGATGACAGGACTGTTTGTTAGAAACGGGGACATCACACAAATTATGGAAGAATAAGACGATTCCAAATTTATATAAAAATTTCGTAATACTAGTTTTCGATCTCATGCTAGAGAAGCTGGTGCATATGAATGAAACGGGAAACTATTTCCTAACATAAAGCTTTTTGCTTGTAGTAGGCCTAATAGGCATTTGATATTTATACTTATTGGATTATATTCTGTCGTGTTATAAAAATGACCATTTGTGCCAAAACAGTCTCGTTTATTAGGTGTGTTACAAAATTGCTGCCGTATTAGAAAGGCCTATTTTGTTTTATCTAGCAGACAGTGACAAAATAGACGTAATCAGATCGAGAAACCACACCAGTCTTGGGTATTATTTGTATTAACAGTTTTTTCAGTATTAGACAACTACATTTCGATTTTCCATGTAGCAAAACGTTTGACAAACTTTGATGAGGTAAAAGATTCTTTCACAGAAAGGAAAACACGCCATGTAAAGCTGTAGCAAGATTAGAGAGAAAAAAAATACTAGGAGCCAAGGTTTGAAGAAATGTGTAATTTCTTGCTTATCTCTTGTCAGTACTGGTTTTATATATCCTATATTTAATTTTATGTCACACAAAACAGCAAGTTATTAACTAATGTGCAATGAAGAGTTCAGATTTTCTGAAGAGTTCTTGTTCTCTCGATTACAAATAATCCCATCCGCTATTAATTGCGAGATTTTTTTTTAAAGAGAGGCAGGCTGTCAAACCGGCCGACTGGGAGCAGGAAAGGCACCACAGGACATTTCAATTTCCACTCTCCTGAAAATAGTTTGGACGTGCGGTAGAAAAATACTTTATGAAGAGGCATGGCACTGCACTTTGGCATACTTAAGACCAAATAATATGTCTTACATTTCCTCGAATACATACGTTTTATGTTTCAGACTTTTCAGAAAGATGTGCGTTACAAGATGAACATATTTTGAAAATTCGATTTTTTTTAGTATTGACCCGGTTCGCAAATGTCGTAGATCCGGGGCTGATGCGCAGAGCAATCTGAGCTACAGTGGGTAGTCTCCACGTGACCCGTGTTTACGTTCAGTGATTTTGCTGTTTCCCCTTCGTTTACTCTCGCGTCAAATGAAAACAAAACGGATATCCGTGGCCGGGAGCTATCAAGAGAATTAAAACACATTCACATAATTACTAAAGGCTGAAATATGTAATTGGTTTCAGATTTTATTTTATTTCCACCTTTCTGACAATCAAGCATTAATCGCCTTGCGGAACAATGAAGTTATTTTTGTCTGTTTGCTAAAGAAATTTGACTTTTGTTAATCTTTTCCGCAGAGGCAGTCAATGTATTTGAAACGAAATGTTTAATTCCACAGTACTGGGTAGTTTCAACTGTTCGCTGCATTTCAAGTGCACGTTTTCATTTTCTAGCACGTATGGCATTATGCCATGATAAAGAACCAAACATAACATAATACAGTACTGGTGCTCCAAGAAAATTTACATCCTGAAAACCACACTTAAAAGCTTAATATCAGGTCGGGGTCTACGGTACTTCATTGGGAATCTGGACATACGAGTGTGCCTTTAAGTATGCACTTTAAATGTGCACATTTTAATATGGTTCACGAAATTCCGATGCTCTTGCAGTATCATCTTTCATTGATGATCTTTTACACGTACGTACATACGGGCTTCCTACGTCATGATATCTACCCAAGCGCGGTGTCGCCTGTTACCTGAGCTCTCTGGCAACTACTGAAACGAACCTATTTGTAACAGGTCGCGGGAAAATATTACGATTAGTGGTTTGTAAAGCGTTACTTTCAAAGTAAATATCCTTTTACGTAAGTTGAACTACATACAAGAATGGACCGTGAATTTATTAAATCACAAAGCGTTTGACTCTCATTTAAAAATCAGCTGTCTGATGAGCCATTTAGAAGCATTTCGAACCCTCGAACCCTGAAGATCAGACATTTATGTCATTATTAAAAATTTTACAGGCACATTTGTACGATATCTCTTAAAGTGTAACATGCGCAAAAAAGATCAACAGTATATGCGAAAGCTTAGCTTCTCTTGCAGCTTGAGACCAATATTTTATGTGAAAGCTTTGCTTTTCTTGTAACAACACTATGTATATTAATTTAAACTATTAACTTTCCCTGTTTGGCGCGCTACTTAACACTGATGTTGCTATTGGCTGACTACATCAGGTGTCCTATGCTCTGAATATCAGCTGTCATCGGCTGGCGAGATCACGTGACATGAGTTACGAACGGCTTACAAAAGCGCATCGAAATCTCGATTTCAATGGTTCGGAAAGTAACATGCGGTGTTTGGTGGAATCCAATGTATGTTTTCGTAATACGAAAATACGCAGCGTACATGTTGCTGCACATCAAAGATATTTCCAAAACGTGTCTTTTTCTCTAAGTTTCGTTTTCTAAAGTGCCGGGAAATTTTACGCCCGGGTACAAAACCATAACCATTCAAAGGAGTGATAGGGGAAAATATACTGTCACCCGGGAGAAAGTGTGTTTTTAACTGGGAAATCTGGGAAAAATCCGGGAATTTTTTTTCTTTGTCCACGTAGACACCCTGAATGAACATGAACAAACACAACACGGTAACTTCACACAGTTATTTAAATGATAACGGATCTTCAACTGGTAAAGTAACACGTACACAATAACGCAGGCACTTATTTCAACGGTATTACCTTAGAAGTTAAAAGTGTATAATATCTTAGCAGCTGAAGAATCTTTGGCATCCAAACTACTTCGTGAAGCGATGGTGTTCTGTTTGTTCCAGTGCTTTGTGTGCCAAAGACGGATGTATTCACACAACATGTAAGTCATTATATTACTGAGACTGTTTAAAACTACAAGATATATGAGTATAGCATTGCACACTAAAATAATATTTCTCAACAGGAAGAATAGTATTTGAAATATAACGTTACTGGCACATTCAGCAAAAACTATTCTCTTCAGCTCACGTGCATCGCAAATGAATATTAATTTACATTTAGGCACCTCATGCTGCCCAAACGCGTCGTACCAAAAAATATTTGACAATACATGTGACTAAAATTGTGAAAGTACGAGGGCGTGCTACGAAATAATGCCTCCGCAATTTTATGCGGAAACTCTTAAAGCTTTTTACACAAAACAAACATTATTAACAATCTACTTCTTTATTCTTGTCTACATATTTGTTTCTCAACGTAGTCTCACTGACGACGAACACATTTCTCTCAACGGGAGAGAAGGTTGTTGATACCGACACTGTAAAATGTTAAATTTTGTTGACAGAGCCACAACATCAATTCTTCTTGCACCGCTTCATCACTATCAAAGTGAAGTTCTCGAAGATCTTTAAGTTTTGGAAATTGATGAAAATCGGATGGGACTGTAAGGAGGATGATCGATGACAGTGAACCCAAGGCGTCGGATTGTTGTAGTTGTCGCAGCCCTCGTGTGTGGTCTGGTATAGTCGTGCTGAAGGAGGGGGTGTTCCATGTGTGGACAAACTCATCGAACTCGCAACTCAATTATAGCACGCTGTTTCTCACGCACCGACGTAGTTACTTTACACACCGCCATGTTACACGCTACCATTGGAGCCCTCTACCGACGGAGGGCCGCAAATATGCAGACATGAAGAATAAAGATGTAGAATGTTAATTACGTTTGGTTTATTTAAAAAGCTTTAGGTGTTTTCACATAGAAATACGGAGGCATTATTTTTCAGCACACCTTCGTATTCCAAATTTAATAGCTAACTTTCGGACATTAAAGTAGCAGAAAACTACAGAGCTCGGGAATGGCAAGGAACTCTCGAAATTACAAGCTAGTTTAACACTGGACGCTATCAGTTACTTGCCTGGTGACCTTCTCACGTGGATGAGCTTGCAGCTGCCTACTTGCACGTAACATTCTGGCCAGTGAAAGTTATTCATTCATAGGCGGAATTTACCTGCCACCAACAACAGAATCTTCGCCAGAAGATGATGGGTACGAAACTCATTGAAACGTAGCGACAAGACGACGCCACCACCCGGCTAATAACTCGAGAAGAATTCACCAGTAGTTCTTTGTTTGCTGGCGGGACGTGGCGTTCAGGAGGGTACACGGGCTGTATATGCATATAGTAATTACTATGGCATTGCCAGTACCCTTGGTCCCGGAAGACGTGCGTATTTCAGTTTTAATCCATTTTATCTGTTGACGGTGATGTGGATATACTTCTTAAGAGGACACGGCTGGAGACATGTAACAACGTTACTGTATTATTAGTTTCATTGTTCCAGTGTATGTTTATATTGGTCACTTGTAGAGATTCTAGTACTATAATTCTGATGATGAAGGCTTGACCTTCGAAAGACGTGAATTTCAGTGTTCTTTAGATTGCCAATAGGTTCAATAAGCCAGAAAAACTGACTTTCCGAATGTAGGGGAAAACGACTGAAAGAGACAACATTTCTCTCATTCACACGTTCATGTAGCTATAGTTTGTAGACCGGCATTCACAGTCTTAGTGCTTGGAGAAATACTGGTTTCATGTCGTGTAGATTTTATATTGTGTATTGTGTACTTAAAACGGGGACCTAGAACGACGTAAGAGGCTTCGTCCCGCCGTAGCCCTCAGTGGTTCACAGCTCCACAACAAGCCACAGCAGTCCACCCATCCCACCGCCGTCCCACACCGAACCCAGGGTTATTGTGCGGTTCGGCCCCCCGGAACGTCTCATACCAGACGAGTTAACCCCAAATGTTTGTGTGTAGATTAATTACGTTATACGCGTACATGGAGACAGTGTTGCAAAACAATCGCCGACATAGTGTAACTGAGGCGGAATAAGAGGAACCAGCCCGCATTCGCCGAGGTAGATGGAAAACCGTCTTAAAAAACATCCACAGGATGGCCGGCACACCAGACCTCGGCACTAATCCGTCCTGTGCGGCTGGTCCCGGCGGAGGTTCGAGTCCTCCCTCGGGCATGGGTGTGTGTGTTGTCCTTAGGATAATTTAGGTTAAGCAGTGTGTAAGCTTAGGGACTGATGACCTTAGCAGTTAAGTCCCATAAGATTCCACACACATTTGAACATTTTTGAACTAATCCGTCGGGCGGATTCGTGCCGGGGACCGGCACGTCTTCCCGCTTGCTTCGGAAGCAGCGCGTTAGACTGCACGGCTAGCCGGACGGGCAGATTTTGTATTACTTCGACATTATATCACGTAGATTATGACTCTATCAAAGTTATAAGAGTTTGTTGCTGTTATACATCTTAAATTAATTGCTGCTACAATTTTTCAGAAGTATGCTTTTCAAAAGTTACATTGTATCGAACAGTTTTTTTCTCGGACACTAAGCTCCAGCAGTATACGAGGGCTATTTTTTTAAAACTTGCGATCAATCGCTAAATTAAAACCACGGTGAAAATTCGGTGAAGCTTTGCGCAAGTGTGTTGCGTAGAATCTCTAGTATGCCCGTGCGTCGCGTCACATCGCACTTCTCAATTCTGAGCGTACAGCATGTAAAGATGCCTCCAACAATAGCGTCTCCCGCCTCCTAAGAGCCCTCATACTGCAACTGTCATGTGGTCATGTGTTTCCTTCTCCGTTTTAATTCTCTGCTGCACAATGCAGATGCGACGAAGATTCAAATGGTTCAAATGGCTCTGAGCACTATGGGACTTAAGATCTGAGATCATCAGTCCCCTAGAACTTAGAACTACTTAAACCTAACTAACCTAAGGACGCCACACACATCCATGCCCTAGGCAGGATTCGAACCTGCGGCCGTAGCAGTCGCGCGGTTCCAAACTGAAGCGCCTAGAACCGCTCGACCACCGCGGCCGGCTGCGACAAAGACATTCCTGCAGCATTTTCGAAGAGAAGTGTGTGGCCACCCACAATACAGCCTGCACCTGGCTCCCTTTGGTTTTCATCTCTTCGCTCATATGAACCACTGGCTATGAGAACAGCTTTTTGGAATAGACAACGAGCTGCAGACCAGCGTAGTGAATTGGCGAAAAGCACAAGCAGCTGCCTTTTACAACGAGAGTATTACTTGGTAAACATTATTGGAAACAGTGATCAATATATTATATTTTAACTAAAGTTCAGTCTTGATCACAACACTTACGTCTCAATAACATAGGTGACCGGTTTCGGTTATATTTATATAACCATCTTCAGACCCCTGGCTTCCTTGGAGGATGGTAGGCGGAGGTCTCCTCAGCTGCTACGACTTCATAGCAGCTCAGTGTTGTGATCAAGACTGAACTTTAGTTAAAATATAATATTACAAAGTTGTTTTCAGGCTATGACAAATGTCAAACTAAGAGTGACGACTATGTAGAGAAGAAGCTGGAAGGTGTAGCTAAAGTTTGCTGGTATAAATTTTTGATTTTCACTATGGTTTCCATTTCGCGACCTGCCGGAGGTTGAATAAAAATAAGCCTCATACTATTCACTGATGTAAACAAATTGCAAAAATGGTTCAAATGGCTCTGAGCACTATGGGACTTAACTTCTGAGGCCATCAGTCCCCTAAAACTTAGAACTACTAGAACTTCGAACTAATTAACCTAAGGACATCACACACACACACCCATGCCCGAGGCAGGATTCGAACCTGCGACCGTAGCGGTCGCGCGGTTCCAGACTGAAGCGCCTAGAACCGCTCGGCCACCCCGGCCGGCAATTGCACTTCCTGAAAGACATTTGCACAGGGTGATTATGCTAAACTGGGACAAAAACTGCAGGTAACAATCCCTGAAAGCATTATGAACAGTAAAGGCCATATGAGCATATGGCCGGAAATGCTTTCCAAGGGAGGCAAGCCTACTTGATAGTAGAAATGAACAATCTTTGACAGTGCAGGTTTTAACGATTGGAGGCGCACGTGAGAATACACCAAGCGTGTGGGAATATTACATCTCTACTAGTGTTACAGCTCCACACTCAAGACGGCAGCAACCTTGTCCATGACAACTGCCACTATCGTATCACTAACAAAACGTGAAGGTTTGGTTCAAATGGCTCTGAGCACTATGGGACTCAACTTCTGAGGTCATTAGTCCCCTAGAACTTAGAACTAGTTAAACCTAACTAACCTAAGGACATCACAAACATCCATGCCCGAGGCAGGATTCGAACCTGCGACCGTAGCGGTCCTGCGGTTCCAGACTGCAGCGCCTTTAACCGCACGGCCACTTCGGCCGGGAAAACGTGAAGGTTTCCTACCTACAAACTTTCCTCCGTAGCATCCTTGTAGCATAGATACCATGAATCCCCTGTTGAACGTGGAGCTACAACACTAGCAGAGACAGAACATTACCTCTTGTCTGGTGGATTCTCATGTGCCTTTCCAATAACTGAAACCTGCATTGTTATATGTCATTTGTTTCCATTTTCAAGTGGGCGTATCTCCCTTGGAACGCACTTATGGCCACATGTCCATATGAGCCGTGTCTGACGAGGCTATGGGTGTTCTTGTTGTACACGAAGTACCATTGGGCTGTGCCCGTCTGAATTCTGAATGCGCTAGGGGTCTTTTTTTAAAAAAAAAAAAAAAATCGGGGATTGGCGTTGTGTGCGTGTTTTCTGTGTGTAAGCTTGTCTTTGGTGTTTTATATATGTGTTATTGGTCTCTAAAGAGGAGTGTAAAGGTTAATTTTGGACGTTTGTGAGAAGCTTCTGTTGGTTCATTTCCTATATTTTGTATGAGAAAGTGGGCCGAAGTTTGTGTAGTTTCGTAAAATTTTGTGGTTGGTTGGCCTAGGAGGTCTCTTATGTGTGTGTTAGGGACGTGTCTGCAGGGCATTGTGTCGTTTTGTGGGTCCTCCCCGAGGTTAGCGATTACTTCTATTGTTTTCTTTTCTTTCAAATGATACTGTAGTATCCTCAAAGCGTGTACGTTGTTCGACGGGCAATATCGCCAGCAAAAGCCAGACATTCCACGATGATTCCCTTGGATTTAATCCCAGTTCTCATCAGGCTATTGTTTTGTTTTAAAAATCGTTCACAACTGTGGTTTTACTATCACAGTTGGCGTCCATCAAGGCTCATTTCTGTCTCCGCTGCACTGTGTTACTGTAATGGGTATCACAACGTGCGTCTTACAGAAGTGTGTACAGTGAACAATGCTGTACGGTGATGACGTGATGCTCGTGGCGGATATCAGGGAGGATTGCGAAACTTAAGTCCAAACAGCTATGACCGTCTAAAAAGATTTGGCCTCCTTTTATACATCCACAAGCCTAAATACATGGAAACAATTCCATTTCCTGGAATTATATAAATTAATGGAACTCCTCTTACCAGGGTGCGATATCTAGATTCTGGACCACAGAGGTGGGCTATGTGAATGAGAATGTGCGAGCACGAATCATTGCGATCTGGATGCGATTCAGAGTCGACTGGGGTATTCTTTGTGATAAGAGGTCACCTGACCTCCTAAAATTAAAGATACAGATTGTCCATGAAGTCCCTTTACAACTTCAAAATTTTATTACAACGGGAGTCGTTGAAATATTTTAACAAAATTTCTTTTATTTTAATCACTGTTTACTAAAGTTTTTATATATACTAAAATTTTGTGTTTCAGATACTCTATTGATGGAAGGAACTGAACCTCTATAAAATGGCAACTCCTCAAGAGAAGGCACAATGTGTGTCCTGGTTTATTGAGACAAAATCGGATGTTCAGACTCAACGAAACTTCAGAACGAAGTATGGAAGAGATCCACCATAGCGCCCTTCAATCTGTGCATGGTACAAAAAATTTATGGAGACAGGGACAGTGTTGGATAAAGGGAGGAGCGGGCGACCAAGAACATCCTAGGAAAACATCGATCGCGTTTTAAAAGTCTACACTCGTTCACGTGCGAAGTCCATCCGCACTGCTGCCAGACAGTTGCAACTACCACGTTCAACTGTGCATAAGGCCCTCCACAAGAACTTACGGCTGTACGCTTACAAAGTGCAACTGTTACAGACACTTGAGCCAAATGACAAGCCAAAACGGACAGAGTTTGCACTCGACATGCTGGAACGCGTTTCAGAGGATGAAGCATTCCTCAAGCGAGTTTCTTTCATTGACGACGCACCCTTTCATGTTTCTGGGCCATTAAACAGACACAGTGTGAGAATCTGGGGATCTGAACACCCCCATGTGATTAGGGAGCTTCACCGAGATTGTCCAAAAGTGAACGTGTCGTGTGGAATCATGTGCGACCGAGTAATTGGTATATTTTTCTTCAACGAGTCAACTATTACTGCAAATGTTTACCTCGACCTTCTGACTGAATATGTAGCACCACAGTTGATTGACTTACAACGAACTATCATTTTCCAGCAAGATGGTGCACCAACACATTGGGGGCTGCACGTTCGTCGGTTCCTTTAATGAAACATTTCCAGGCAAATGGATTAGGAGGGATGGGCCAATTCCTTGGCCACCGCATTCGCCAGATATCACTCCCTTGCACTTTTTTTATGGGGGTATGTAAAAAATATCGTGTATCACAGATGAGGGACATCGCTGACTTGAAGCAAAGGATTCGTAATGTCATTGCCACCATTGATGACGCTATGCTACAGCGAAAATGGGAAGAAATCGAGTACCGCCTTGATGAGCTTCGTGTAACTAAAGGCGCCCATATACAGGTCTATTAAACACTGTCAAAAAACTTTTATAGACACTGATCACAATAAAAGGGCCCGCCCGGTTGGCCATGCGGTCTAACGCACGGCTTTCCGGGCGGGAAGGAGCGCCTGGTCCCCGGCACGAATCCGCCCGGCGGATTTGTGTCGAGGTCCGGTGAACCGGCCAGTCTGTGGATGGTTTTTAGGCGGTTTTCCATCTACCTCGGCGAATGTGGGCTGGTTCCCCTTATTCCGCCTCAGTTACACTATGTCGGCGATTGGTGCACAAACACGTTCTCCACGTACGCGTACACCACCATTACTCTACCTCGCAAACATAGGGGCTACACTCGTCTGGTGTGAGACGTTCCCTGGGAGTCCACCGGGGGCCGAACCGCACAATAACCCTGGGTTCGGTGTGGGGCGGCGGAAGGGTTGACTGCGGTAGTAGTCGTGGGGTTGTGGACCGTTGCGGCTGCGACGGGGACGGAGCCTCTCCGTTGTTTCTAGGTCCCCGGTTAACATACAATACAATACATACAATACAATAAAAAAAATGTTGTTAAAATATTTCAACAACTGCCGTTGTAATGAAATTTTGACGTTGTAAAGGGACTTTCTGGACATCCTGTATATCGTACAATGGTGAGGCTCGTTGCGTTATATGGTACTGAGTGTTCGCCCACACCCTGAAGTGCTGAGCACTCATTACATGTCATGAAAATGCGGATCCTGAGAAGATCATTCGGCATTTCCCTGCTCCACCACATCAAATATTCAACGATGCGAGAACTAGCTGCAGTGGATCCAATCAATGAAACAGTGCAACAATGGAAACTTTGGTGGCATGGACGTACCACATGGGCGCCACCTACTTCAGTCATCAGCTCGGCCTGTCATCTCATTGTGAAGGCCAAAGACAACGTGGAAGACCTAGACACTACAAACTCAGATCTAAGACCGAGAAAAAAAAATGGCTCTGAGCACTATGGGACTCAACTGCTGAGGTCATTAGTCCCCTAGAACTTAGAACTAGTTAAACCTAACTAACCTAAGGACATCACACACATCCATGCCCGAGGCAGGATTCGAACCTGCGGCCGTAGCGGCCGCGCGTATCCAGACTGTAGCGCCTTTAACCGCTTGGCCACCACGGCCGGCTAAGACCGAGAAGCATAAATCCATAGGAAGTGTTAGGCAGCAAGAAATCGCATGCCCTGGTCCAAAAAGCGGGCCCCGCTCCAAAGGACGGCGCTAAGAAGAAGAAAAAGAGCTGAGACAAGTTGAAAGGGGAAGCGGTATTATATTTGATGGTGGGTGGGAGACAAAATATGACACACCCCTCTTCCCCACTCCCCTGCCGACAAAAGAAAAAATCAAAAGCCTGGACCGGAGCTTGTCCGCATACGCCCAGACCCTGGGCCTTCCCTGATAGCGGTACGTGAGAACGAAGCGGCTCTGCTGCGGGTGATGTAGTGCGACCTTGCGGCGATACCGTAGCGGCACAGTAGAGACAACCCGAAGCCGGCAGTAGGCGGGTCATTCATTAGGCCTGCCGACCGGGCCGTGTGACAGCGATTTTGGCGGCGGCGGCCGGCCCGTGTGGGCGGCCGGAGCCGCTGGAGTGGAGTGGGGAGGGCAGGTATCGGCGTGTCCGTCCATTTGGGGGCGCAGCGGCAGCGGCGGGCGGCCGCGGTCCTTCACCCTGGCGCGCCGGCGCGGCCAGACGGCGGAAATATGAGTCCGCAGACGGCGGCCAAGGACACGCCGGCAGCAGCAAGGCCGCGCTGGCCGCACGCCAGTCCCAGGAAGAACGCCCAGGGGACTGCCGGCTTCCACACTGCGCCGTCGACGTCCACACTGCGCCACGACACACCTCTGGATTCGAGAATTTCAGGCGAGCAAAAAGCTATAATGTGCGTCTTTATGATTTTGCGACGCAATGAAAAGTCCAGTAGATTACGAGAGTACACCTGGCGGGGTATCTACATCTACATCTACATGACTACTCTGCAATTCACATTTAAGTGCTTGGCAGAGGGTTCATCGAACCACAATCATACTATCTCTCTACCATTCCACTCCCGAACAACGCACGGGAAAAACGAACACCTAAACCTTTCTGTTCGAGCTCTGATTTCTCTTATTTTATTTTGATGATCATTCCCACCTATGTAGGTTGGGCTCAACAAAGTATTTTCGCATTCGGAAGAGAAAGTTGGTGACTGAAATTTCGTAAATAGATCTCGCCGCGACGAAAAACGTCTTTGCTTTAATGACTTCCATCCCAGCTCGCGTATCATATCTGCCACACTCTCCCCCTTATTACGCGATAATACAAAACGAGCTGCCCTTTTTTGCACCCTTTCGATGTCCTCCGTCAATCCCACCTGTTAAGGATCCCATACCGCGCAGCAATATTCTAACAGAGGCCGAACGAGTGAAGTGTAAGCTGTCTCTTTAGTGGACTTGTTGCATCTTCTAAGTGTCCTGCCAATGAAACGCAATCTTTGGCTCGCCTTCCCCACAATATTATCTATGTGGTCTTTCCAACTGAAGTTGTTCGTAATTTTAACACCCACGTACTTAGTTGAATTGACAACCTTGAGAATTGTACTATTTATCGAGTAATCGAATTCCAACGGATTTCTTTTGGAACTCATGTGGATCACCTCACACTTTTCGTTATTTAGCGTCAACTGCCACCTGCCACACCATACAGCAATCTTTTCTAAATCGCTTTGCAACTGATACTGTTCTTCGGATGACCTTACTAGACGATAAATTACAGCATCATCTGCGAACAACCTAAGGGAACTGCTCAGATTGTGACCCAGGTCATTTATATAGATCAGGAACAGCAGAGGTCCCAGGACGATTTCCTGGGGAACACCCGATATCACTTCAGTTTGATGATTTGCCGTCTATTACTACAAACTGCGACCTTCCTGACAGGAAATCACGATTCCAGTCACACAACTGAGACGATACCCCATAGGCCAGCAGCTTGATTAGAAGTCGCTTGTGAGGAACGGTGTCAAAAGCTTTCCGGAAATCTAGAAATACGGAATCAACTTGAGATCCCCTGTCGATAGCGGCCATTATTTCGTGCGAATGGTGCACAAGAACGATGGTTTCTGAAACCATGCTGATTACGTATCAATAGATCATTCCCTTCGAGGTGATTCACAATGTTTGAATACAGTATATGCTCCAAAACCCTACTGCAAACCGACATCAATGATATAGGTCTGTAGTTCGATGGATTACTCCTACTACCCTTCTTAAACACTGGTGCAATTTTCCAATCTGCAGGTACAGATCTATCGGTGAGCGAGCGGTTGTATATGATTGCTAAGTAGGGAGCTATTGTATCAGCGTAATCTGAAAGGAACCTAATCGGTATACAATCTGGACCTGAAGACTTGCCCGTATCAAGCGATTTGAGTTGCTTCGCAACCCCTAAGGTATCTACTTCTAAGAAACTCATGCTAGCAGCTGTTCGTGTTTCAAATTCTGGAATATTCCATTCGTCTTCCCTGGTGAAGGAATTTCGGAAAAATGCGTTCAATAACTCCGCTTTAGCGGCACAGTCGTCGGTAACAGTACCATCGGCACTGCGCAGCGTGGGTATTGACTGCGTCTTGCCGCTTGTGTACTTTACATACGACCATCTTCCGGGTGAGCTGATAAACTGAAACTACAGCTTTTACTTTCCTTTGTTGTTATGAGAGCTTGCTGAACCGGAATGCCTCCGATGTTTGATTCTGTTCTCAGTATCACTTGTATTACATGTCGTGCCTATTATTCTGTCCACTTTCTCGCTTCGCTGACAAAGGTTGCAACCCTCTGCTGCCTTCCACTCCGCCGTCAACGTCTACACTGCGCCACGATACGAGCGAATTCCAGAATTCTAAACCAGAACAGCTGTCAGCTTGAGTGACATAAAATTAGATATCTTAGGTGCTGTGAAGCAACCAAAATCACTTAAGAAAGGCAAGTCTTCCGGTCCAGATGGTATACCAATCAGGTTCCTTTAGAAGTATGCGGACACAGTAGCGCCTTACTTAGGAATCATATACAACCGCTCGCTTGACGAAAGGTCTGTTCCTAAAGACTGGAAAGTAGCACAGGTCGCACCAATGTTCAAGAAAAGAAATAGGAGTAACCCATTGAATTACAGACCCATATCACTGACCTCAATTTGCAGTCGGATTTTGGAGCATATACTGTGCTCGAACATTATGAATCACCTTGAAGAAAATGACTTATTGATACATAACCAACATGGATTGAGAAAACATCGTTCTTGAGAACGCAGCTAGCTATTTATTCCCATTTATTCCCATGAAGTAATGAGCCCTGTCGTCAAGGGATCTCAGATCGATTCCATATTCCTAGATTTCCAGAAGGCCTTTGATACCGTTCCTCACAAGCGACTGTTAATCAAATTGCGTGCATGTGGAGTATCGTCTCAGTTGTGTGACTGGATTCGTGATTTCCTCTCAGGGAGGTCACAGTTCGTAGTGACAGAAGGTAAATCATCGAGTATATCTGGCGTTCCGCAAGGTAGTGTCATAGGCCCTCTGCTGTTCCTGATTTACAGAAATGATCTAGGTGATAAGCTGAGCAGCTCCCTTAGATTGTTTGCAGATGACGCTGTAATTTACCGTCTAGTAAAATAATCAGACAGTCAATTTCAATTACAAAATGATCTAGAGAGAATTTCTGTATGGTGCGAAAAGTGGTAATTGGCACTAAACAAAGAAAAGTGCGAGGTCATCCACATGGGTACTAAAAGAAATCCGATAAATTTTGGGTATACAATAAATCGCACAAATCTAAGGGCTGTCAATTCAACTAAATACCTAGGAATTACAATTACGAGCAACTTAAATTGGAAAGACCACATAGATAATATTGTGGGGAAGACGAAACAAAGACTGCGCTTTGTTGGCAGAACACTTAGAAGATGCGACAAACCCAGTAAACAGACAGCCTACTTTACATTTGTCCGTTCTCTGCTGGAATATTGCAGCGCGGTGTGGGATCCTTACCAGCTAGGATTGACGGAGGACATCGAAAGAGTGCAAAGAAGGGCAGCTCGTTTCGTGTTATCGCGCAATAGGGGTGAGAGTGTCACTGATATATGCGAGTTGGGGTGGCAGTCACTGAAACAAAAGCGGTTTTCTTTGCGGCGAGATCTATTTACGAAATTTCAATCACCAACTTTCTCTTTCGAATGCGAAAATATTTTGTTGACACCCACCTACGCAGGGAGAAATGATCATCATCATAAAATAAGAGAAATTAGAGCTCGAACGGAAAGATTTAGGTGTTCCTTTTTCCCATGTGGCATTCGAGAGTGGAATGGTAGAGAAGTAGTATGAAAATGGTTCGATGAACCCTCTGCCACGTACTTAAGTGTGAATTGCAGAGTAACCATGTAGATGTAGATGGAGATGTAGGGGCCTCCGAATTGTAGCGCATAACATGGCAATGTGTGACGTGACTACATCGGTGCATGAGAAACACTGTGCTGTAATCGAGTTTCTAACCGCAGAAAACGTGCGTCGAATTGAAATCTATAGAAGAATGAAGGCTGTGTACAGTGAAGAGTGCATCGATAGCAATAATGTGCGACGTTGGGTTGTGCGTGCTCGTAATTAAGGAATTCTAACCTCGACGTGTGTAACAGAGCTCGGAATGGACGATGGCATACGGCGTCGCTTTCCAAAGTTTAAGAAACACCTTCGAGGACTTCACTTTGATAGTGATGGAGCAGAAATGTGGTTGTACCTCCATCAACAAACATTCTACAGTGGTGGTATCAACAAACTGGTCTCACGTTATGAGCAATGACGTCGTCAACAGGGTGGCTATGTAGAGAAATAAATATACAGACATGAAGAATAAAGATGTATAATGTTAATAAAGCTTGTTCTATTTTAAAAACTTTTACAGTTTCACATTACAAATTCGAAGGCATTACTTTGCAGCACACCCTCGTATATCAGTTCCCCACGAAGGGGCCGGATGGCTGTGGGTAAAACCGCACTAAAATACATACAAATCAGATGGCAATAAATGAGGTTTTTAAGTGATACGTTGGTGGGGGTATCTATGATTTTTAATACTTTTTAGATACTACGCTTAAAATATAATCACAAATAGTGATGCTGCCGGTCGTGGCGTTTCTCTTATTTGGGGGCAGTGACTGATTAAGCATCTGTCTGTTCCCACACTCACGTTCCTGAACTCTCAAATAATTACTTAGCAGTGCTTCAGATGAAGTGTCCAACAACAAGGGTCTAATATTCAAATATCCGAATATGTGCCCTTGATTTAACTGAAACTGTTTTAGCCCTGGATACATATCTGAATGTGTACTGAAATAAATTCTTTCCTACACCGAATTTAAAGCTCAAATTCCTAAGAGTGTGTATAAATTCCAGGGAATAAATGTTCCGCTCTGTTAATATTTCTTTAATCAACAATGTATGTGGTTTCTTTTACAATCGACTGCGACAAATAAGATGCGTAATGTGAAAATGTGCAGTTCCGTATTCTTCTCGCAGCCAGTTTTAACTACATAACAGGGCACTTAATCTGTTAGAAGACATGTTTCTCCCATATAATCCTGGCTGATTAAAAAGTAACTAAACGCGCTTATTGGGTGTCACGCATGCAACAAAATAAGAGTAAAACGTTAAATATAGTTTAGTCTGAACTTGCATTTTTTCAGAGTTATGCAGTAGAACAGGGATCACCAGTGCAACACAAACAACACAAAATTAACTCTTCTCTGAAAGCAACGACACGAAGAGACCAGAAATTCAACTCAGCTGCGCACTGTACATTTACCCCAGGACATAAAGAAAATTCTTAGCGCTCTCGGTATGCTGTAGACTTCGTCCATCTGATTCTGCACATTTGCACAGTTATTTTCAGTTCGCTGCTGTAGCTGTGCTACATCATCGGTTGCAACACCATACACAAGCTTCTTGAGGCGGCCGCAAAGGCAGAAGTCCAGGGTTCAGATCCGGAAATCTGGCGGGCTAAGCAACTGCTCCTGCACGAAGTGTCCACATAACGGAATAATCAACACTAGAATACTCTCTTGCCTCCCGATCTGAAATGTGGAGGGGTACCGTCGACAAAATAACATTACCAGACATTGCAGGTTAACACGACACGCCAAGAACCTGTATTGGTCCATGATATAATGCCTACCACAAACAATATTATGAATCGTAACTCGGAAATAAAACAAGTTCAGACAAAACTTTAACATTTTACTCTTATTTTCATCCGTACATTACACCAACGAAATATGTGCAATTCCTTTTGATACATTTTTCAAAAAATCGTACATATAACAATCTGCTGTTTTGTTGTCTTCCCCGCTATCGGATTTAAGAGAAAACGGGAAAGCTTTGTTTACAGCTTATCGGCTTGTGATTATATTACTGCCACGGAATCATCCGAAACTTCGTAATCTAACCGTTTGCAGAAAAAAAACTGTGTGAAATACTACATTGAGCTACTATCCCCACTCATCCAGCAGCTGAAGAGGTCTCTCTAATACCCCATATCCCAATGATCCCAAGCGATTTTAACATTAATTTTAAACAACTTCAATTAGCAATCAAGGTTTAGTTTACACTAACAATAAACAAGGTTCGATAGGAAGACAGGTGGGGAGAGGAAACAAGCATAGAGCGGAGGAAGGAGATGCGCAAAGAGATGGGGGGGGGGCGGGGAGACGAGGAGGAGGAGGAGGAGAGAGAGGGAGAGATGGGGGAGGCAATGGAGAGGGAGAGGGGGAGAAGGTGATGGACAGAGATGGGGGAGGAGGTGGAGATGGACAGAGAGAGGGAGGACGAGGGGAGAAAGAGAGAGAGAGAGAGAGAGAGAGAGAGAGAGAGAGAGAGAGAGAGAGAGAGAGGGAGAGAGGGAGAGGAGGAGATAATGAGAGAGGGGGAAGAAAATTATGGACAAAGAGGGGGGAGGAGGTGGAGATGAACAGACAGAGGGCGGGAGATATCCGATTGTCATACATTTTATTTTATTTTATTGTTAAATTACGAAGTATTGTCGGGTTTGTTAATAACCTCAGAAAATTGAAGAGAGTAATCTAGTCTTTTTCGGAACCCGAACTGATCTCCCCTCACGTCGGCTTCTACATAGCTGTCGTTCCATCTTTCTGCACTTAATTCGTGTCAGTATTTTGCAATAGTGACGTTAACTCATGGTTCTATAATATTCACAGGTGCTGGGGATATGGCCAGGAAACCAAGTGAAACTGGACTGAGGCGGCAGCGGAGAACTCTGCAGGGTTTACTCTCATATATCTTATTTACCGACACTCTCTCGCGCGGGGATAGTCCTGTGTGAATGGAAACGAGAATCGTTCACTCCTGTTCACAGAAAGCGTAGATACGTGATGTAGACAATTAAAGATCAACATCGTTAAAATCCTTCTCTAGTAGAAATGCTGTAGTGTCCTTACAATGTTAATATCTCTGAGCTCTTTTTTTTCATTTCAGCTGTTTAAACGAAGATAACTATGCTCCCGATGTAGAGCCACTTTCGGAAATTCTGCGATAGCGATTTGCCTCTTACTCCACGCCTCCGTTTCCCTTCTATCTTCAAAGATAGGTTCCAACGAGCAAGATACATATAATCGTACTTGGGCTTACACCATGTTGGCGGGCCACTTGCTTAGACCTTGTGCAAGGGTTCATCTCAACCTTCCGTAGCACCCGGTCTTCCAGATCTGGTGCACCCACAGTTCGCTGCCTCCCTGCACGTTCGTCTGTGTGAAAGGACCCATGATCGCACAAACGCCCAAAAACAGTTTGAAATATTGTGTGATATGGGTGGTGTCTGTGAGGGTACTTGTTCTGGTATAGCCGTGCTGCCTCTCGACCGTTGACGTCTGCTTGGCCGTACACAAACAACCCCGCTTGCTGCTTTCAGTATGCTACGTCAATCACACAGCCTGCAACACACGACACGAGGTCAGAGGAACTGTCATTCATCAGCGCCATCTACCATAGGAACGGTGCATCTCCGGTTACATGTTCATAGGACCTACTTTCCTGTGTGTCCAGTCAGGAAACCGTCCCTGCATTTTGTCGGTTTTTTTAATGTTCTCCCTTTATACACATACCAGAGTGAGCAATGCTTTCGAAATCTTTCAAGCAGATTTTTTTGAGTTTTTTTGAGAATTGCATCGCACCGCTTTAGGAAATTAATGTCTTATTTGTGGTTGCGGTTTTCAGCTCAAGACCGGTTTGAACAGATTTCTACGCTGTGTCCTTTGGAGACGTATTCATCTGTGCATAACTGCTGCAAGTCACTCCCCTTCCAACCTACTTATTGCAATCAAGCCTTATTCTCCCTCTCCCTCTCCGCCCCCCTCCCCCACCACTACGTCCCCGACACCACCCTCCCCCCCCCCCTCTTTTTCCTTCCATTGAAAAATTCATGATTCTTTAATGTTTCAGTATATTTACTATCAACCAATTTCTTATTTTACCTCAATTATGCCATACACTTCTTTCCTGCACAGTTCGGTTCAGTACCTTCTCATTATGTACCCGATGTACCCATCCAGCCTTCAGAATCCTTCTATAGAAGTTTCCTTGATGTCTCAGAATGTGTCCTATCAACCGAGTCCCTTTTATAGTCAAGCTGAGAGATAAATTCCTTTTCTACTCAGTTATATTCAGTACCTCCCCATTAGTTATTACATCTACCTACATAATCTTCAGCGGTTCAGAACCTTCTGTTCTCTTCTTGTGTGAACACTGTTGATGTACAAAGCTACACTCCAGACAAGTACCTTCAGAAAGCCACCCGGGATTAGCCGAGCGGTCTACGGCGCTGCAGTCATGGACTGAGCGGCTAATCCTGGCGGAAGTTCGAGTCCACCCTTGGGCATGGGTGTGTGTGTTTGTCCTTATAATAATTTAGGTTAAGTAGAGTGTAAGCTTACGGACTGATGACCTTAGCAGGTAAGTCCCATAAGATTTCACACACATTTGAACAACTGAACCGCCAGAAAAGTATTTCTAATACTTACATTCATATCTAGTGTTAAGAATTTTCTTTCCTCACAAACACTTCACTTGCTATTGCCAATCTGGAGTTGACGTGGTCTCCACTTCGGCAACTATGTTACTTTCCTCCGCAAGAAACAACCTGATGTACTAGTACAACTTTTAGTGTCTCATTTCCTAATATAATGCCTTGTATCTCGCATAATTAAATTCGACTACACGGCATTTATCATCGTTTTGATTTTTTTTATATTCATCTTACAACCTCTTAACAAGACATTGTCCATTGTTGTTGTTGGTGTGGTCTTCAGTCCTGAGACTGGTTTGATGCAGCTCTCCACGCTACTCTATCCTGTGCAAACTTATTCATCTCCCAGTACGTACTGCAGCCTACATCCCTCTGAATCTGCTTAGTGTATTCATCTCTTGGTCTCCCTCTACGATTTTTACCCTCCACGCTGCGCTCCAATACTAAATTGGTGATCCCTTGATGCCTCTGAATATGACCTACCAACCGATCCCTTCTTCTAGTCAAGTTGTGCCACAAACTCCTCTTTTCCCCAATCCTATTCAGTACCTCCTCATTAGTTATGTGATCTACCCATCTAATCTTCAGCATTCTTCTGTAGCACCACATTTCGAAAGCTTCTATTCTCTTCTTGTCCAAACTAGTTATCGTCCATGTTTCACTTCCATACATGGCTACACTCCATACAAATACTTTCAGAAACGGCTTTCTGACACTTAAATCTATACTTGACGTTAACAAATTTCTCTTCTTCAGAAACGCTTTCCTTGCCATTGCCAGTCTACATTTTATATCCTCTCTACTTCGACCATCATCAGTTATTTTGCTCCCCAAATAGCAGAACTCCTTTACTACTTTAAGTGTCTCATTTCCCAATCTAATTCCCTCAGCATCACCCTAGTTCGACTACATTCCATTATCCTCGTTTTGCTTTTGTTGATGTTCATCTTATATCCTCCTCTCAAGACACTGTCCATTCCGTTCAACTGCTCTTCCAAGTCCTTTGCTGTCTCTGACAGAATTACAATGCCATCGGCGAATCTCAAAGTTTTTATTTCTTCTCCATGGGTTTTAATACCTACTCCGAATTTTTCTTTTGTTTCCTTTATTGCCTGCTCAATATACAGATTGAATAACATCGGGGAGAGGCTACAACCCTGTCTCACTCCCTTCCCAACCACTGCTTCCCTTTCATGTCCCTCGACTCTTATAACTGCCACCTGGTTTCTGTACAAATTGTAAATAGCCTTTCGCCCCCTGTATTTTACCCCTGCCACCTTCAGAATTTGTAAGAGAGTATTCCAGTCAACACTGTCAAAAGCTTTCTCTAAGTCTACAAATGCTAGAAGCGTAGGTTTGCCTTTTCTTAATTTAGCTTCTAAGATAAGCCGTAGAGTCAGTATTGCCTCACGTGTTCCAACATTTCTACGGAATCCAAACTGATCTTCCCGGAGGTCGGCTTCTATCAGTTTTTCCATTCGTCTGTAAAGAATTCGCGTTAGTGTTTTGCAGCTGTGACTTATTAAACTGATAGTTCGGTAATTTTCACATCTGTCAACCCCTCCTTTCTTTGGGATTGGAATTATTATATTCTTCTTGAAATCTGAGGGTATTTTGCCTGTCTCATACATCTTGCTTACCAGATGGTAGAGTTTTGTCAGGACTGGCTCTCCCAAGGCCGTCAGTAGTTCTAATGGAATGTTGTCCACTCCCGGGGCCTTGTTTGGACTCAGGTCTTTCAGTGCTCTGTCACCCTCTTCACGCAGTATCGTATCTACAATTTCATCTTCATCTACATCCTCTTACATTTCCGTAATATTGTCCTCAAGTACATCGCCCTTGTATAGACCCTCTATATACTCCTTCCACCTTTCTGCTTTCCCTTGTATGCTTAGGACTGCGTTTCCATCTGAGCTCTTGATATTCATACATGTGGTTCTCTTTTTTCCAAAGGTCTCTTTAATTTTCCTGTAGGAAGTATCTATCTTACCCCTAGTGAGATAAACCTCTACAGCCTTACATTTGTCCTCTAGCCATCCATGCTTAGCCATTTTGCACTTCCTGTCGATTTCATTTTTGAGACGTTTGTATTCCTTTTTGCCTGCTTCATTTACTGCATTTTTATATTTTCTCCTTTCGTCAGTTAAATTCAATATTTCTTCTGTCACCCAAGGATTTGTACTAGCCCTCGTCTTTTTACCTACTTGATCCTCTGCTGCCTTCACTACTTCATCCTTCAAAGCTACCCATTCTTCTTCTACTGTATTTCTTTCACACATCCCTGTCAATTGTTCCCTTATGCTCTCCCTGAAACTCTATACAACCTTTGGTTTAGTCAGTTTATCCAGGTCCCATCTCCTTAAGTTGCCACCTTTTTGCAGTTTCTTCAGTTTTAATCTACACTCCTGGAAATGGAAAAAAGAACACATTGACACCGGTGTATCAAACCCACCATACTTGCTCCGGACACTGCGAGAGGGCTGTACAAGCAATGATCACACGCACGGCACAGCGGATACACCAGGAACCGCGGTGTTGGCCGTCGAATGGCGCTAGCTGCGCAGCATTTGTGCACCGCCGCCGTCAGTGTCAGCCAGTTTGCCGTGGCATACGGAGCTCCATCGCAGTCTTTAACACTGGTAGCATGCCGCGACAGCGTGGACGTGAACCGTATGTGCAGTTGACGGACTTTGAGCGAGGGCGTATAGTGGGCATGCGGGAGGCCGGGTGGACGTACCGCCGAATTGCTCAACACGTGGGGCGTGAGGTCTCCACAGTACATCGATGTTGTCGCCAGTGGTCGGCGGAAGGTGCACGTGCCCGTCGACCTGGGACCGGACCGCAGCGACGCACGGATGCACGCCAAGACCGTAGGATCCTACGCAGTGCCGTAGGGGACCGCACCGCCACTTCCCAGCAAATTAGGGAGACTGTTGCTCCTGGGGTATCGGCGAGGACCATTCACAACCGTCTCCATGAAGCTGGGCTACGGTCCCGCACACCGTTAGGCCGTCTTCCGCTCACGCCCCAACATCGTGCAGCCCGCCTCCAGTGGTGTCACGACAGGCGTGAATGGAGGGACGAATGGAGACGTGTCGTCTTCAGCGATGAGAGTCGCTTCTGCCTTGGTGCCAATGATGGTCGTATGCGTGTTTGGCGCCGTGCAGGTGAGCGCCACAATCAGGACTGCATACGACCGAGGCACACAGGGCCAACACCCGGCATCATGGTGTGGGGAGCGATCTCCTACACTGGCCGTACACCACTGGGGATAGTCGAGGGGACACTGAATAGTGCACGGTACATCCAAAAGCGTCATCGAACCCATCGTTCTACCATTCCTAGACCGGCAAGGGAACTTGCTGTTCCAACAGGACAATGCACGTCCGCATGTATCCCGTGCCACCCAACGTGCTCTAGAAGGTGTAAGTCAACTACCCTGGCCAGCTAGATCTCCGGATCTGTCCCCCATTGAGCATGTTTGGGACTGGATGAAGCGTCGTCTCACGCGGTCTGCACGTCCAGCACGAACGCTGGTCCAACTGAGGCGCCAGGTGGAAATGGCATGGCAAGCCGTTCCACAGGACTACATCCAGCATCTCTACGATCGTCTCCATGGGAGAATAGCAGCCTGCATTGCTGCGAAAGGTGGATATACACTGTACTAGTGCCGACATTGTGCATGCTCTGTTGCCTGTGTCTATGTGCCTGTGGTTCTGTCAGTGTGATCATGTGATGTATCTGACCCCAGGAATGTGTCAACAAAGTTTCCCCTTCCTGGGACAATGAATTCACGGTGTTCTTATTTCAATTTCCAGGAGTGTAAATCACTTTGCGAGAGGAGAAAAGCCGGCGCTCCGACCGCCTAGCGGCAGACAACCCGCATCGCTCCCTGTTCTCGGTCTAGCCAGCGCCGCACCTCCGGTCTACCTAGCCTCTGCGCGTCCTTTTACGGGCGCCCCACACCGCCGCTGCTGCCTCACGGGTCAGTTGCACGCACGTGCCACGACGCTGTCACCGGTGGACCACCTCGGCCTGTCTCATAGCCTCACGTCATCCCAACAGCGCCACTTTCCACTCTGACGTTCCGTACAGCATAATCTGCACGCCATATAGTCGAGGCTTTCATGGCCGCTACATGCGTCCTTGCCGCTTTTTGTTTTACAGGCATTAGGTTGTGGGCTAGCGCGTATTTAACTTTTGACCTTCCAATGATGGGCCGGATATAAAGGCATATACAGCAGTTTCAAACTCAAAAATAACTCAGCGAGTCTCAGCTGTTTATATACTGACGAGAAACGAAATCGCCACACCGAGAAGGAGATGTGCGACATACACCAGACCTGGTTGACGTGTTTCTACATCTTAAAGATGATATGGACTATCAGACCAATTGTGTGATTGGATTGAAGAGTTCCTAGATAACAGAAAGCAGCACGTCATTCTCAATGGAGATAAGTGTTCCGAAGTAAGAGTGATTTCAGGTGTGCCGCAGGGGAGTGTCGTAGGACCGTTGCTGTTCACAATATACATAAATGACCTTGTGGATAACATCGGAAGTTCACTGAGGCTTTTTGCTGATGCTGTAGTATATCGAGAGGTTGTAACAATGGCAAATTGTACTGAAATGTAGGAGGATCTGCAACGAATTGACGCATGGTGCAGGGAATGGCAATTGAATCTCAATGTAGACAAGTGTAATGTGCTGCGAATACATAGAAAGAAAGATCCTTTATCATTTAGCTACAATATACACTCCTGGAAATTGAAATAAGAACACCGTGAATTCATTGTCCCAGGAAGGGGAAACTTTATTGACACATTCCTGGGGTCAGATACATCACATGATCACACTGACAGAACCACAGGCACATAGACACAGGCAACAGAGCATGCACAATGTCGGCACTAGTACAGTGCATATCCACCTTTCGCAGCAATGCAGGCTGCTATTCTCCCATGGAGACGATCGTAGAGATGCTGGATGTAGTCCTGTGGAACGGCTTGCCATGCCATTTCCACCTGGCGCCTCAGTTGGACCAGCGTTCGTGCTGGACGTGCAGACCGCGTGAGACGACGCTTCATCCAGTCCCAAACATGCTCAAAGGGGGTCAGATCCGGAGATCTTGCTGGCCAGGGTAGTTGACTTACACCTTCTAGAGCACGTTGTGTGGCACGGGATACATGCGGACTTGCATTGTCCTGTTGGAACAGCAAGTTCCCTTGCCGGTCTAGGAATGGTAGAACGATGGGTTCGATGACGGTTTGGAAGTACCGTGCACTATTCAGTGTCCCCTCGACGATCACCAGTGGTGTACGGCCAGTGTAGGAGATTGCTCCCCACACCATGATGCCGGGTGTTGGCCCTGTGTGCCTCGGTCGTATGCAGTCCTGACTGTGGCGCTCACCTGCACGGTGCCAAACACGCATGCGACCATCATTGGCACCAAGGCAGAAGCGACTCTCATCGCTGAAGACGACACGTCTCCATTCGTCCCTCCATTCACGCCTGTCGCGACACCACTGGAGGCGGGCTGCACGATGTTGGGGCTTGAGCGGAAGACGGCCTAACGGTGTGCGGGACCGAAGCCCAGCTTCATGGAGACGGTTGCGAATGGTCCTCGCCGATACCCCAGGAGCAACAGTGTCCCTAATTTGCTGGGAAGTGGCGGTGCGGTCCCCTACGGCACTGCGTAGGATCCTACGGTCTTGGCGTGCATCCGTGCGTCGCTGCGGTCCGGTCCCAGGTCGACGGGCACGTGCACCTTCCGCCGACCACTAGCGACAACAACGATGTACTGTGGAGACCTCACGCCCCACGTGTTGAGCAATTCGGCGGTACGTCCACCCGGCCTCCCGCATGCCCACTATACGCCCTCGCTCAAAGTCCGTCAACTGCATATACGGTTCACGTCCACGCTGTCGCGGCATGCTACCAGTGTTAAAGACTGCGATGGAGCTCCGTATGCCACGGCAAACTGGCTGACACTGACGGCGGCGGTGCACAAATACTGCGCAGCTAGCGCCATTCAACGGCCAACACCGCAGTTCCTGGTGTGTCCGCTGTGCCGTGCATGTGATCATTGCTTGTACAGCCCTCTCGCAGTGTCCGGAGCAAGTATGGTGGGTCTGACACACCGGTGTCAATGTGTTCTTTTTTCCATTTCCAGGAGTGTAGCTGGTCAGCAACTGGAAGCAGTTAATTCCATAAATTATCTGGGAGTACGCATTAGGAGTGATTTAAAATGGAATGATCATATAAAGTTGATCGTCGGTAAAGCAGATGCCAGACTGAGATTCATTGGAGGAATCCTAAGGAAATGCAATCCGAAAACAAAGGAAGTAGTTACAGTACACTTGTTCGCCCACTGCTTGAATATTGTGGGATCCGTACCAGATATGGTTGATAGGAGAGATAGAGAAGGTCCAACGGAGAGCAGCGCGCTTCGTTACAGGACCATTTAGTAATCGCGAAAGCGTTACGGAGATGATAGATAAACTCCAGAGGAAGATTCTGCAAGAGAGACGCTCAGTAGCTCGTTACCGGCTTTTGTTGAAGTTTCGAGAACATACCTTCACCGAGGAGTCAAGCAGTATATTGCTCCTCCTACGTATATCTCGCGAAGAGACCATGAGGATAAAATCAGAGACATTACCGACTATCTTTCTTTCCACATACAATACGACACTGGAATAGAGGGGAGAACCGATAGAGGTACTCAAAGTACCCTCCGCCACACACCGTCAGATGGCTTGCGGAGTATGGATGTAGATGTAGATGTAGATATCTATTCAAATTTCGTGCCAGTCCCATAAGAGTGTCGCTAGTACCGCCACTATAAGGATCCAAATCAGGTTTCTTTTAAATACGCACTGTAACGATGGTGAGCGTTAGTTACCTTTGAGATTGGGCGTGGTGAGTTGATGTTAGTCACGAATGCGACAAAGAAGCCATTATTAACATGTCACTGAGTTTGAAAGAGGTCGTGTAATAGGGCTGCGAGAAGTTGGACGTTCCTTCTGCTATACTGCAGGAAGAATTGCCAGGAGTGTAACCATTGTACATGACTGCTGGCAGTGGAGGTCACGAGAATGTACTTTCGTAAGAAGCCCAGGTCTCAGATGGCCTCGTGGCACTATAGTGACGGAAGACCATCGTGTTTGGCGTACATCTCTGTGGCATCGCAATGCGTCTGCAGCAGCAGTGTGAACAGCAGTTCGCACCAGAGTGACATAACGAACTGTACAAATCGTTTACTTCAAGGACAGTTCCGAGCCAGACGCCCTATAACGTGCATTCCACTAACCTCAAACCACCGCCATTTGCGATTTTAGTGGTGTCAAGGGTGAGCTCACTGCAGAGCAGTTTGGAGGTCTGTTGCGTTTTCTGATGAAAGCTGTTTCTGCCACGGTGCCAGTGATGGCCGTGTGTTGGTTAGGAGGAGGACATTTGAGGGCCTGAAACCAGCCTGTCTGCTTGCTAGACACATTGGACCTACACATGAAGTTATGGTCTGGGGTGCGATTTATTATGACAGCAGGAGCATTCTCTGAGTTATCCCACGGACCCTGACTGCAAATCTGTATGGCAATCTGGTGATTCGACCTGCTGTGCTGCCACTCAGGAGCATTGCAGGATCGTTTTCCAACTGGATAATGCTCCACTATATACTGCTGTTGTAACCTGACATGGTCTACAGAGTGTCGACATATTGCCTTGGTCTGCTCCATCACCACATGTCTCTAGTCGAGCACATATGGTACATCCACAACCAGCATTAACCGTACCTGTACCGACCGACCAAGTGCAAAGGGCATCGAACTCCATCCAACAAACTGACAACTCGCACCTGTACAACACAATGCATGCACGTCTGCATGCTTGCATTCAGGATTCTGGCGGTTACTCTGGATATTTATGCCGCGCGGGATTAGCCGAGCGGTCTGGGGCGCTGGAGTCATGGACTGTGTGGCTGGTCCCGGCGGATGTTCGAGTCCTCCTTCGGGCATGGGTGTGTGTGTTTGTTCTTAGGATAATGTAGATTAAGTAGTGTGTAAGCTTAGGAACTGATGACCTTAGCAGTTAAGTCCCATAAGATTTCACACAAATTTGAATTTGAATTTGATATTTATGTACCGGCATTACACATCTGCAGTGGCTTACCTCGCGCTTAGATTAACCTCCGATCTTGCAATGTCAATCACTTATATACATTACCTAGACAAATGTATTCCTGATATTTCGTTACTCTACATTAATTATTTTTTGGTGGTACGATATTCTTTTCCGGCAGTATACGTATCAAGCAAAAGTCGGCTCCTGGCGTCATCAGACCGCTGCCTAAGATCGCGGAGTCGCACCCAAGTGTGTATGGAGCGTGCAATGGAGAAGAGTCGGCGCTGTTTGCTGTATTTAGTGCAAAGTTCTACAACTTGTCTAATTTCAGTCCATCTTCTTTTGCGTCAAATGTTTTTTCTGGTTTTGAATTTTTATGGTTTCTCTGTACATCCTAGCATAACAGTGATTGGATCCTGATAAAACCCTAGTACTGTCACGAACGACAGTTGCATAGATACGTAAAGAGTTATGGTTGATCAGCTTGTATAAGTGTGAAAATGCTATCTGAGTCTTTATAGCCTCCGAGAACATCTAGAGCATTGGAAGACGAAGCTTTAGGCACAAGATAATGTACTGAACCATGGCCTTATGCGACTGAAACAAAACTCGACGAGTCTTCCACTTATAACCCGCTTTCTCCGATGTTTCCGTGACTATATTATATGTCTGCAGCTGATTATGAGCCTCAGTTTATCATGGACAGCAACACAGGTGAACCACTTATTTTTAAATCGTGAGATGGTCACTGCTGCAGTAGCCGCGTGTTCTCTCTTTGTTGCAGAAAGATGAAAAAAGTCTCTGAATTCGTTCGATGTTTGCCCTATTTGATGAACATTCCAAACAGTTGGGCAATATTCTAGGACTGGCTGCATTACCATCTTGAATCCGATTTCTTTTACAAATGCGTTCCAATTTCCCACAATTCTTCCGTTAACCTTCTCTAACATTAGTTTCATGTAATCGTACCATATCATATGTTTTTGTCAGTACCTAAGTACTTTCAAACGAGCTAATCTTGTTATCAGATCAGATACTACAGGCTTCTTTCTCTTTGTTGCAGGCATTAACTTACATTTATCCACATCCAAAGAGAGCTGCTGCTCATAACAGCAAGTGCAAATTTTGTGAAAGTATTTCTGCAGTTCCTGACGATCGTCCAACGACACTTTGCTGTACACCACAGCATCGTCAGCTAATATCTTACAGAGCCTCCCACATACGTCTCGCGAAATAACCACATCGAGAAAATTCGCTCCATTTGCGAATGGAACAGGGAAGGGGGCATCAGTTAGTGCCAACAGTACCCTTCGTCACATACCGCCAGATGTCTTGCGGAGCATTGATGTAAATGTAGTTGTGGTAATGCGAAGCACAAATCGCGGAAAACGTGTGCAGAACTACTTACACAAAAGTTTGATACTAGAAGTGTTTTGACAAAACCTCCCGCTAAGTCTGCAGTGTAACAGTTATTAACTTCACGAGTTTTTCAAGAAAATGGAGATAGTTAACGTGGTTGATACTGATAGAGGTTTTTGCGTTAGCCTCACTATTGAGATGAAGAATTAAACATCATGAGTGGGTACTGTTTTAGTGTACGTAACACACAACGGTAGGCAACAAATATTTAACAACATTTAGCAGAAACAGTTACGGTCACCGTCGATGGAAATAATATGTTCCTGAAGTGCTCAAACAACAGAAAATAAACAAAAATTGTGAGACTACTGTCCATATCAGCAAGTTCAACTTCCTTTCCTTCCCCTAACGACAGTTATCGGTTACAAGGGCGATAGTAGCTAAAGTCACTACCTGTCACGGTCTTCGGTGTGATTTTTTGGGCGTCCTGTCTTTTGCGTAACAGTTTGTTGTCACGGGTCTGAGTTCCTGTGTCCTTGCTTCACGGCTTCTGCGATCCGCGTCCAATCGTTATTGTTACGCTGATTCAGTCCGTTCCCATGGCTTTCCACCGCCGCCGTCGATTGTGGGTCGTGCATTCACAATTATGCACAGAAGGACCAGTTTCCCGTTCGCGGAAATTCAGTACAAGGCGGGTAATCAGGGAGAAAGGACATCGTCGCTGTAAGCAACATCGCAACCACGGGCCTTAATACCACCCCTCCACTTAGTGACGCTGGACACCTTGTCCTGGGGAATGCTAATTGTACGAAGTGTTGTACTTTCCTCTAGAAGGTCTCCACTCGCGGCTAATCTACATGAATAAACCTGCATCTACACTACACTGGCCACTCTGCAGTATACTGTGGAGTGTACTTCGTATCGATACTAGCCATTTCATTTCCTATCTCATTCGCGTGTGCACTATCGATCGAAAGTATCCGGATACCCCTACGTAATGCGGATGTGACCACTAGATTTCACGATAGGAGGGCTCGCCAGTATAAAAAGTGGGAGGGAGTATTTGCGTAGAAGCAGTAACAACAGAATGAGTCGGGCAGGAGAGCTCAGTGAGTTCGACGAGCGCTACAGTCACTGGATGTCACTTGAATCACATATCCATAAAGAAAATTTCAATCCTTCTAAAGCTGCACAAGTCGACCATGGGTGATGTGATTGTGTGGTGGAAACGTGAAGGAACAAACACAACAAAACAAGGCCAGGTGGACCTGACGTATTGAGGAAGTGACCGTTGAACATTGGTAAGGTTGTTTGTAAAAACCGCATGAAATCAGCGGCAGAAATCGCTCGTGTTCCATAGTGCTATCAGCAGTCCAGCCAGCACAACGACCGTAGAGAAATAAAAAGAATGGGGTAGAATGATCGAGCAACTCCTTATAAGCGGCCGCTATCTTAACTTTTTGACTACAAAATCATGAAGGGTCCATTAACTAAATACATGTTTCGGTGATCCAAATAACACTTTTCCTAAAGGCATGAAATTGCGCCAACGACCAAGGGTGCAGGGTTAGTTGTCACATCTCAAGAAGTGAGTTAGCGTAACATGGTATGGATAGAGATGATGAGGTAGAACACAACAGTTTTCGAGAAAAAACAGTTTATTTTGTCTTAATTTTTCAAAGAGTAAATTCTTCAAAAAACAAATTACACGTGAAGGAATAATACTTGAAGAAAAATTAATTCTGTTTGATTGTTTAAGCACCAGTATGAACTTAAATGTAAAAATAAATAAAGAATTCTTCGTGAAAAATAAAATTTGCTTATTATTATAGCTACCTGTAGTTGCTCAGATTGAATTAGCTCAATGTTTTAAATCAACTACAAATATAGGAGTTAGGCGCTCGTTTATTACAGTAGGTGGGTTCCAGTTCTCCACAATTTTACTTTTATCCTGTCAAAATGTATCATCCCAGCCTGGCCATCTTCAGTTCTTTCCCTTGTTGACTACGGTAGACACGCGAATATCGTTGCCATTCGTTTCCATAACCCTTCACGGCAGACGTGGTAATTCAGCAAAACAAAGTCATTTACATGGCACTCAATGAGATGAGGAGGCCCTTAAGATTGTGCTTGATTCGTTATTGTCTTGTTTAGCTTCACTTGCAAGAAATATAAGTTGTTTGCCAACTAGTCTCTTATGCTAACGAACTCCCGTCTATTTTTTTTTTTCTGCTGGTGGCGACAGCCATTGAATGAAAATAAAGTCATTTAAGAAATTCACCACGGCTGTAGGCTCTTGGTTTAAGAAAAATATTCATGTAAGAAATTTAAATTTGAAGTATCTCTTGAGGTTGTCGAAGGTGATCCAAGGCGACAGCTAAGGCCTCGCAGCCACGTCAAGATTTGTGGTTATGATCTTTCATTGGCTAAGGTTTACGCAACCTCATCAGGTTTGAAAACGCATCTGCAGTAAATGCTTTTTACTTTCAGATAAATGTTTCACTTTCATGAAGGTCACTGAAACATGCCAGTGCTTTTACCTCCTTAGCGTGACTTCTTACCGAAGCCTGTTAATAAACATGGTAACTGTACGTGGTAATTTTCGCAATTTCACTTCGTTTTTGTGGCCGCTGGATACCTGAGCTACAGCTCAGCGTGGCTAACAGGTGTGTCCTGGTCTCGATGCGCTGGCTTCAGCGCTGCGAAGGCATAAAGTCTAATCATCTCTAATGGGGAGCACGGTAGCCCAGCGCTACTCGCCAGAGCAAGATTGCTAATGGCTCCGTCTAGGAAGCCGTATCAATGGTAGCCTCAGACGAAATAATAACAATCAAAAAAGTGCATTGCCATTAAGATGCGGTGAAACAAGTTTGCGAGCATTAGGAACAAGTTTTTTCTGCGGTGCAACACAGCAACAGGTGTATTAGAGGAAACCGAGAAGCTCTTGAGATCAGCGAGAACAAGCCGTTGCTCCGAGCTTAGGAACTACCCAGCACGCAAACAATATCACGGACGAATAACTGTGATCATGAAGGATATAAAAGTATCCCTCTCACAAAAGTGTTTTTATTTCGACTCGTATGATATCGTTTCGCGAATGTAACACATACGCCGGCCGCGGTAGCCGTGCGGTTCTAGGCACTCAGTCCGGAATCCCTTAGGTTAGTTAGGTTTAAATAGTTCTAAGTTCTAGGGGACTGATGACCACAGATGTTAAGTCCCATAGTGCTCAGAGCCATTTGAACCATTTGTAACACATACAGGGACTGGACAACAATACGGAAACCCGCAAGAAATACATGCTCGAACATAAATACAGCTGTTAGCCAAACCTGCAGCTGCGCTGTCGTATTTGACCACGAACGGCACTTTTCCAATGTCCTCAATATATTGCAAGAGCGAGTCGTGGTCAGAACAGTGTCCTATGCAACTGCAATGGCTTTATGTCGGAGCTAAGTGAATTCTAAGTAGGCGAATTGTTGGCGCTCGTATGGTGGATGCTTCTGTAACCAAGGGAAAAATGGGACTTAACATCTGAGGTGATCAGTCCCCTAGAACTTTGAACTACTTAAACCTAACTAACCTAAGGACATCACACACATCCATGCCCGAGGCAGGATTCGAACCTGCGAACGTAGCGGTCGCACGGTTCGACACTGAAGCGCCTAGAACCGCTCGGCCACACCGGCCGGCTCACCTACTCGAGGGGTTGAGCGCAACAGACTTTACTTCACCTTTTTAGTTGGATAAATTAATGAAAACACAATAAATACTAAAAATTTACGTTAGTGTTCATTATAATTAACAACAGAATTTATTAAGGTTTTTCCCGTTCCGGAAAGCTCGAGCATGCAGAAGCAAAAAGTGGCACCAGTAGCTGTACAGAGAGTGAAATTACATAAACTAATAACGAAAAGCGTGTTACGAGATGTGCAGAACTAATCGAGCGCCAACCCGCTGGCCAGCGCAGCACGTTTGAATGTGTGCCACAGGAAGCTAGGCCCACTGACTGACTTGCCGAACTCTACCAGCATATTAAGAGGCACAATGGCGACCGTATTAGTAGACTGGAGTCATTTATATAGAGCGCTGTAGTTAATTCCAGTTCCTAGTTCCAGTTTTTTTAAAGCCCGCTTTTCCCCCTCCACCCTCCTACTCGCCCTCCCCTCTTCCCCACCCCCTCAGCACATATACACACAAACACACACACACACATACACACGCGCGCGCAAGTGACGTCCAATGACACCGGAAAACGTCGATTTGTAGCTCGTTAGAAGCAAAATGTTTTTTGAAGGGTGAGATTTTATATGCTCATTCAATAGAACGGTCCCATATTATTCAAGTGCGATATTCGGTTCAAAGTTAAGTATTAAAAGGGCTAGAAATACACGAAGAAATAACAGGTACTTGAGCATCTGCTACAGGGTATACAGGGGTTGGACAAAACATGGAAACACAAAACCACGCCGGCCGAAGTGGCCGTGCGGTTCTAGGCACTGCAGTCTGGAACCGCGAGACCGCTACGGTCGCAGGTTCGAATCATGCCTCGGGCATGGATGTGTGTGATGTCCTTAGGTTGGTTAGTTCTAAGTTCTAGGGGACTAATGACCTCAGCAGTTGAGTCCCATCTGAACCACAAAACCACAAAACGACAGCATATTACTGTGCCTAATACGGTATAAGAAAACCTTTGGCAATGGATAAATACAGTTCCTGCATGGTTTTCAAGCAAATCTTATACCACTCTTCTCGCAAAAACGGTGGCAAGTTCAGGTAACAATGACGGACGTGGGTAGCAAACAGCAACCTTCTCTCGGAACTACGTCACAAAGGCTCGATAATATTGATACCTGGTGACTGTGGTGGCCACAGCCGATGCGTCAATTCATCCTCGAACTCACAACACCAGTTCTGGAGGATGCGAGCTGTGTGAACAGGGGCCCTGTCCGTCTTGTAATACAGCGTCACTACTGGGGATCAAAATGTGGTATCGATAGTAACGATGCCACATAGTTTCAAAGGTTGGCACTACCACGAGACACCGACGGCAGAGCCCTCTAGCTGCTGCTGTGCAGCTCTACGACCTCCGCTAGAGATTCTCCCCATTTTATCAGGTGCAGCCAGCCAGGACACTTCGCTTCAATTTCGCACCACATTGCAAGTTATGTAATATGTTATCCGTTAGTAAAGGTGATTTAAACTGATACCGCAGTACCGACGTATATTACCTTTTCCCGTTCCTTACCCACGCGCCGCCTCCCAGGCGGGATAGAAAACTAAACATTGTACCTTGGAACGGACCTGATCAGCCAACGTAATCACATAAGCCTTGGCGGTAATGCGACGTTGCAGGGCAAGCAGGGTCCTACGGAATACCCGATATGGCTGCCCAAACCATCACCGAACCCCCGCCGTCTTTCACTCTTCGGACGCAACCCCGATCAGAAACTTGAAATAGTGTGAAACAAGAATCATCCGATCAAATGACATTCTTCCACTGCTCCTTAATGAAAGTTTTGTGGCTTCGGCACGACATTTTCCCGTTACGGTCATTTGCATCACTGATGAGTGGTTTTCGAATTTCAGCTCGCTCTGCAATTCCCCGCCTATGAAACTCCCTCCGTGTTGTTCGGTACGAGTGCGACACTCAGTTTTGCAGTGACTTTTGCAGCTGTCGTCCCCTTATTTTGCGTCACAATCCTCTTCAATGGCCATCCGCCACTAAACATACATTTTCGGCCGCGTTGTGACTTCGCGGATAATGTTTTTCCACTTTCGATACTGTGCCTCTTGAAACACCAAGCACTTCGGCTACTTTGGTTATGAAAGTACACTCAATACGACCACCAACAATTTGCTCCGACATAATGCACCCACAACTATACAGAACACTGTTGTGAGCGAGTCTGACACTTGCAACGTATTGAGCACACTGGACAGGGCAGTTCGTGGTCAAATACAACAGCACAATCTGAATTTATGTCCAACTACGCATTTCTCGCGTTGTGTTTATATTTTTGTCCGTTCGCTATAAGCACACCGAACAAAACATTACTTACCACTTAACATGTCCACCCCCGGTAGCTGAGTGGTCAGCGCGACAGAATGTCAATCCTAAGGGACCGGATTCGATTCCCGGCTGGGTCGTAAATTTTCTCCGCTCAGAGACTAGGTGTTGTGTTGTCCTAATCATCATCATTTCATCCCCATCGACGCGCAAGTTGCCGAAGTGGTGTCAAAACCGAAAGACTTGCACCCGGCGAAAGGTCTAACGGACGGGTGGCTCTAGTCACACGGCATTTACATTTTATTTGCCACTTAACATAACGCACTGGTCACTTTGGGGCGTTGTGGATGGTCTAGACTGGTGCACATCTGACCCTCCAGCTCTGACATAAGCCATGACAGTGAAGTGATGTGTATGTGCCAATCAGTTGTATCGAATCAGTACAGTAAAATGCGTAGATGTCGAAATATGGAGACACAACACCAGAAAGCAGATATCATGTTTGTACGCGCCCATGAGCTCGTTGTGAATGAAGTTGTCTGATTTGTTGGTGTATCGACGAGGACTATCCAACAAGTCTCCAAGTATTGGTCGAAATGGTCAACCACGCGCGGCCGTGTAGCAAGGCGTAAGAAAAGTGGCTCTAAAGACAACCTAACGATAGGAACTCGAGGCGATTGTCACGCCTCGTCAATGACAACAGATTACAAACATGACGGTTTTAACGTGCATTTACTGTTTGTAAGGTGTCGGGTATGAATGAAGCAAGTTGGACTTGTAGTTTTTGCGCAGTACGATATTTGAATCAGAATAAGAAAGCGACTGCCAGCCAGCTGTTTACAAATGAGCTACCACAGCAACAACAAATCAGAGAACGAGCTCGGTGGCGCCTTCTGCTTTGTTCGCCGTCGTCATATCGCTCTGCAAAAAAATGTTCAAATGTTTGTGAAATCTTATGGGACTTAACTGCTAAGGTCATCAGTCCCTAAGCTTGCACACTACTTAAACTAAATTATCCTAAGGACAAACACACACACCCATGTCCGAGGGAGGACTCGAACCTCCTCCGAGACCAGCCATATCGCTCTGCAGACGACGACTTAGCCCTCTACTGCTGTTGTTGTAATTGTTTCTTTGTACTGAGATTTTTTTGTTATGCACAAAAGAATGTACGCGCTGATACTTCCCCATTTATCCACAATGCAAAGGAAACTGGGCTAGTGGTGAATGAGGATAAAACGATTTATCTCACTGTATCATGCCGTCAAGTTCTTGTTCAAATGGTTCAAATGGCTCTGAGCACTATGGGACTTAACATCTGTGGTCATCAGTCCCCTAGAACTTAGAACTACTTAAACCTAACTAACGTAAGGACATCACACACATCCATGCCTGAGGCAGGATTCGAGCCTGCGACCGTAGCAGTCGCACGGTTCCGGACTGAGCGCCTAGAACCGCTAGACCACCGCGGCCGGCGGTTCTTGTTCCTTTATTTGTTGTCGACAGGCATACCTTCGAATGACTTCAAGAATCCACGTACCTGGCTCCATGCTGATTAATAAAAGTGAAGCGACGAAAGAAATGTATCAATGAATAATAAACGCCAGTCGCATGTCTTTAGTCTGAACAATTTATTCAAGTCACGACTGACGTTACAGAGCAATAAGATCCAGGTTTACATGACCTTAGTATGGCCGGTACTTTTACGTATATGGTTGTGAACCCTGGGCGACATCAGCAACACCTGAAGCAATATCTGCCTTCAAGGACAAGGTTCTTCGAATGATGTATGGACCAGTCTAGAATTCCATGGAAGAGAAATGGGAACGAAGAACGAAATAGAACCTGTCCAGCGGTTTGGAGAGTCACGTACTCGCCGAATATTAGGGCACAAAAGGCTATAGTGCTTTGACGACATCTTTCGAGCTGGTAGATGCCTCCCAGACCGATTCCTCCTTCTGAACCTGCTGGAAAACGTAAACAGGGGAATGGAAGGATCGAGTATTAATAATCCTTAAAGAACTGGACGTGGCAGTGGTGGAAGATGAAGCTAGAGAGCGGCAACGATGGACTACTATCTGCAGTACGTATCTCCTCTGTTGTAACTGATCTTTTTGACCTCCTTTCTTATCCTGCTTTTTGTAACATATTCTTTTATAATTTTTAATATAGTGCTGCTTCTATCTCCTTTTGTAGTGTGGTTATTTCTTTTGTTTTTCTGCTATAGGCCTTAAAGGCCCGTTAATGCAGTAAATGATGATGATACACAAAACAAAGTTCGCAGATTATATCGAAAGTGGGCAGAAAACTGATAAGGCTATTACCATCCTTCAAGTGTAACTCGACACCGAAGGATTAACGCAAAACGCACGAAGGAATTGGTCGCAGCTTCGAATCCTGCCTCGGGCGTGGATGTGTGTGGTGTCCTTAGGTTAGATAGGTTTAAGTAGTTCTCAGTTCTAAGGGACTGATGACCTCAGAAGTTAAGTCCCATAGTGCTCAGAGCCATTTGAACAATTTTTTGAACGAAGGAATCAAGCGCTGGATTACTCAGTCGTTGAACCCGTGGTAATATTCGACGTACATCGCTCCTTTACGTGTATAACTGTCAATCTATTTTGTTGTACATCTTCATGTTTTCAGGACGCAGTGAGTGATTCATTGTATTACGTGCATGAATTCACAGAAACTACGTTTCTTCAGCTGATATTTGGAACGTACATGCTTCGTGCATCTTGCGACTGAACCGACAGATAGCCGAGCGGTCTAATGCGCTGCAGTCATGGACTGTGCGGCTGGTCCCGGCGGAGGTTCGAGTCCTCCCTCGGGCATGGGCGTGTGTGTTTGTCCTTAGGGTAATTTATGTTAAGTAGTGTGTAAGCTTAGGGAGCCCGCCCGGTTGGCCGTGCGATCTAACGCACGGCTTTCCGGGCGGGAAGGAGCGCCTGGTCCCCGGCACGAATCCGCCCGGCGGATTTGTGTCGAGGTCCGGTGAACCGGCCAGTCTGTGGATGGTTTTTAGGCGGTTTTCCATCTGCCTCGGCGAATGCGGGCTCGTTCCCCTTATTCCGCCTCAGTTACACTATGTCGGCGGTTGCTGCGCAAACAAGTTCTCCACGTACGCGTACACCACCGTTACTCTACCACGCAAACATAGGGGCTACAATCGTCTGGTGTGAGATGTTCCCTGGGGGATCCACCGGGGGCCGAATCGCACAATAACCGTGGATTCGGTGTGGGGCAGCGGAGGGGTGGACTGTGGTAGTCGTCGTGGGGTTGTGGACCACAGCGTTTGCGGCGGGGACGGAGCCTCTCCGTCGTTTCTAGGTCCCCGGTTAACATACAATACAATACAAGCTTAGGGACTGATGACCTTAGCAGTTGTCCCATAAGATTTCACACACATTTGGACATTTTTTAACCGACAGACGGAAACTTCGTCCTTTTAAACCCGAGGATCGCGCCACTGCGCAAGCTGCCACAGACACACAACGACGAAGATTACACAAACACATTTAAATCCATGGCTTTTCTACTGTATGTGGGAAGGATGCCGAGCAGAATAGGTCCGATTATGAGCAAAAGGAAAGTTTTCGAACTTCATCGAAGACAGCGGCACCCTTCGGTTCCGTCCAGGACGACTTAATGCTCCGTAAGGCTGGTGTTTACAATATACTCTGCAAATGTGGCCTTTCATACACCGACAGAAGACGCGTACAGTCCATGAGAGACGTACGGAACACCGAAGGTACAGTCGGATTGTAACACCTCGGTTCAGTTTACAGTGCTAAAAGCTATAGAAAGAATAATTTAAAATTAAGAATAGAATTTTTAGAGGGGGAAATGGTGTAGAATCAGAGTTCGGTAATTGCAGATCAAAATTATAGTATATCAGCAAGTAGTTTAACGTCTAAGTACAGCAAAGCCACGGAAGCTCCGTCATGGAGAAGGCAGTGACGTTAAACTCTTGTGATGAAAAACCTATAAAATGGCCTGATCGGCATTATTGCCGCCCTTTTTCCTTGATTGTTTCGTTTAAGGGTGGGGAACCCGTGTCAGTCAGCGAGACAATAACTAGATTGGACTTTATCGTGTAAAGATTCACGATAAACTGTTAGAATATTACGGAGATTAAAAGTAATGTAGTGTACGATCTCTGACTGTTGGTAGCAACGGAGTATTAAGGAGATTTTAGGACTTTAGTGCTAGATTGGAACTTTACGGACATATAGACGATAGAAACTCAAATTATCTGCTGATACGAGTGAATTCAGAGGTACCGGTATTCAGATACTAACGTGTGGACTTCTGAAAGTGTCGTGTGCCGTTAGTTGCGAATCTGGACGTAGAGCGCGTGCATATCGGCATTTGCGGACTGTTTAGATTCCTCCAGGCTAGGAATCTTTTAAATAGACCATCATCCATCACCATCTTAATCCTTGAATATAGAGTGAAAGTGAAATACAAGGGTGTTGTACTTATTTCATCTACCTAGTACTAATCAGTGAAGGTTTTACGGAGCCAAAGCTATTCAGCAGTAAGTCAGCACCATCTAGCGCAAAGCGTAGGCATTAAGTAACACGCTAACTGAAGTGAACGTTTACGTGTTTTACAGACTTCTTAGTATGAACTTCTGTGACTCTTTGACGTTCCCCACTCCCTCCGAAAGGTGGCGCAGGCTGTCTTAATCATAAAAGAGGAGAGTTTTAGCCGGGCAAATTACTAAATAAAAGCGATATTTACAAGACTCGCAGTAAGAGCAAAACACAAGGCCCGCACCTCATCAGAGATTCGTCGCTGTCACGTCGGAAAGTAAAGCCGGAAGACCTACCGACGATACGCATCTACGAGCAGACGTCGGCGTGGAGTACCTAAAAAGGGAACCACAAGAGAGTTGGGGCACCTTGACCTTTTTGCTGCATGGTGTAATCAGTGGCTCCTGAAAATCAATCCTTCCAAGACCCAGGCAATCATCGTAGGTCATACCACTCGCTCCTTCCAGCTCCTGGATTTCTCCCTTACCGTCTGCGCCCGTCCTGTCCGCCTCACCCCCACCCACACCTACCTTGGCCTCACCATTGACTGGCACCTCACCTGGATCCCTCATCTCCGCTCCATCCAATCCAAAGCCCACAACCGCCTCCGACTCCTCAAACTCCTCTCTGGCCGGACATGGGGGTTGCACCCCTCTACCATCCTCCACACCTACAAATCCTCTGTTATGCCAGTCCAGCCTGGGTATCTGCCCCCCCCCCCCCCCAAATTCTGTAAGTCCCTCCAGGTCCTTGAGCGTCATGCACTCCACCTCGCCTTCCGTATACGCCTCCCGTCCCCCACGCGGATCCTCTATAACCTCATTCCTTTCCCCCATCTGCTCCTATTCCTCGAACATATCCACATCCTCTACACCTCCCGCCGCCTTGACCCCCCTCACCCCCTGGTTGCTCCTCTCCTCTCCCATCCCCACCCCCTGCCACGTTTTCACTGTTGTGTCCCCCCTACCCTCCATCTCTACACCTTTCATCTCCTTTCCCAAGGTGGCTTCCATCAACTCCCCCTCCTGCATGATGCCCTCTCTCCCTCCATTTATCCCTCCTATCAACTCTGATCCTCACTCCCCCTCCCCTGTCCTTTTCCCCGGCTCCCTCTCTCCCCCTTCCATTCTCTTTTTTCCCCACCTCCCTTCTCTCTGCCCCCTTCTCTCCCCCGAGCCCTTTTGCATTTCCCTCCTCTGCCTCTTCTCATTCCCTCTCGCGTCTGCCCTGCCCCTCTCCCCCCTTATGAGTCCTGTCCCTCCTTGGTTCCCCCCCTTTCGTTTTTTCCTCTCCTCCCTTCTTGTTTTTCCCCCTCCTCCACTCCAGGTGCCCCCCCCCCCCCCATTTGCCTTTGGCTTGGGAGTGTCATCTTTGTGCCGCCATTTTCGTGCAGTGTTTTACAGTGAGTGTTTTACAGTGAGTGTTCCGTGTTGTGTCTTTTGGGACGTGTTGCGAATGGCCATCATACTGTCGCTGGGTGTGATTTTTTATCTCTTGCGAACAGAAACCAGACTGTCGCCATGTTTTTTAATTGTGTGTCTACTATGGTGCTTGTCTGCTTCCTGTGTCTTTTATTAACATTGCCAACCCCTTTGCTTTATGTTTTAACTTTCCGCATTTTTCCGCCATTTTATACTTTAAGTCACCGTTTTATCGCCTGTTTTTCCTGTTTCTTTTCTTCTTCCGTTTTTTTTTTTTTTTTTTTTTAAGTCTGTAGGCTGTAGAGCAGCGTACTAATCCGCTGCCAGCCCGCCCCTTTCGGGGGGAATTGAAAATCAATAAAGAAAAAAAAAAGAGTTGGGGGATGCTTCAGGGTCTTACAGCCTAATTAATCGGAAGTGACGGAGCTCTGCATCGACACTCGTCACCATGCGCTGCATAACGGTGCGGAAATTGTAGTGTGGACTCGTACTCGGTCATGAGGGAAGCAATGGCAATTAGTCTGGCGAAGATTTTAATTAACAGAGATAAATCTGTTTCAGCTTGGACTGCATGGAATCCAGATCTTTCTTTAATCAACTCGCAAAGACGTCGCTGTACTGCAGCTCCTATTGATGCATCGAGAGCTTCGTCACGCCAGCACGGATCGATCGTCTAACCACAGATTCCATGCCACCGAACAACATTTCTACTCCTTGGGTGTCTGTGGCCGCACGTGCAGTGGCACGGTCCTCGAGTTTAACAGGGTGTACGCGAGTGTTGCAACTTCAGTCTGTCGGCTCACCCGAGAGGTATATGGCCCAAATATCAGGTGAAGGAACAGATTTCATGCGGCTGCACTGTTGACATCTAATGGATTACTTTGTTATTCTAATCCAGGTATCGCGTACTTGTGAGATATACAGGGTGTTACAAAAAGGTACGGCCAAACTTTCAGGTAACATTCCTCACACACAAATAAAGAGAAGATGTTATGTGGACATGTGTCCGGAAACGCTTAATTTCCATGTTAGAGCTCATTTTAGTTTCGTCCACCTAAGCTCAATGGAGCATGTTATCATGATTTCTTACGGGATACTCTACCTGTGCTGCTAGAACATGTGCCTTTACAAGTGCGACACAACATGTGGTTCATGCACGATGGAGCTCCTGCGCATTTCAGTCGAAGTGTTCGTACGCTTCTCAACAACATATTCGGTGACCGATGGATTGGTAGAGGCGGACGAATTCCATGGCCTCCACGCTCTCCTGACCTCAACCCTCTTGACTTTCATTTATGGGGGCATTTGAAAGCTCTTGTCTACGCACCCGCGGTACCAAATGTAGAGACTCTTCGTGCTCGTATTGTGGACGGCTGTGATACAATACGCCATTCTCCAGGGCTACATCAGCGCATCAGGGATTCCATGCGACGGAGGGTGGATGCATGTATCCTCGCTAACGGAGGACATTTTGAACATTTCCTGTAACAAAGTGTCACGCTGGTACGTTCTGTTGCTGTGTGTTTCCATTCCATGATTAATGTGATTCCTGACTGCGCGCCTAGAACCGCGAGACCACCGCGGCCGGCAATGTGATTTGAAGAGAAGTAATAAAATGAGCTCTAACGTGGAAAGTAAGCGTTTCCGGACACATGTCCACATAACATATTTTCTTTATTTGTGTGTGAGTAATGTTTCCTGAAAGTTTGGCCGTACCTTTTTGTAACACCCTGTATTAATTTTGCCCGTAGCTGTTGCTAGTTAGTGACTCTTTCCTTGACTTGTCGGAGTTAGCGGTAGCGCGTTAGGACGCGTAGCGCCTTGTACAGGGCCGGCTGTCGTTGGTGCGGAGGGTGGGTTCCAGGAGGTGGCGTCTGGGTGGCGGGGAGCAGCGGTGTGCGCTCGTGCGCGGCCTGTTTGCTCGCGGTTCGGGTTTCGCGCCGCAACCCGAGACACCGCCAGCCATCACGCCCACACACTGCACGCGTGCTCACACCGGCGGCGCTCGAAGGCGGCGTTTCCGTGCCACCACGGTAATGCCCTAGTAGCATTTGAAAAATGAACCTTCGTTTTGGAGTGTGTTTTATTTTCTAAACTTCACGTTTAGTCGTATTCGGCTGACAGCAGAAGTAATTCGCTGCTCTAAGCAGTGCAGCAAAATACGATGGCAGTGAGTTGGTAGCTGGTTCCCACCAACTCAGCCGTTAGGAGTGGACCAATTGGCCCGGTAGTGAATCGTGGTTGAGGCGAAGTGGGCGAGCCTTGAGAACTAATCTGCTTGACAGTCAAGTGTTCTGGCAGGATTTTCTTACTAATACTAGTTATTAAAGTCCACTTATAGCAAACACTAGGATGAGCCTACGGGTCATCAGGGCTTTAATACTCGTACCGTAATACCAGCATGCAGACAATGAGTAAATTCAATGGAAATTTGAATAATTGTGAAACCAACGAAGATGTGCAAAGAGCTATGACGTTTTACGATGTAAGCAAGAGATTGTGGTCGTCCGAAAATCTCAAAAATGGTTCAGATGGCTTTGAACACGATGAGACTTAACATCTGTGGCCATCCCTTAGAACTTAGAACTACTTAAAACTAATTAACCTAAGGACATCACACACATTCATGCCCGAGGCAGGATTCGAACCTGCGACCGTAGCGCTCGCGCGGGCCCAGACTATAGCGCCTAGAACCGCTCGGCCACTCCGGCGATAGGATGTACTTGGAGCCTGTTCTTATGTAGTATTCGGTCTTGTCATGCTTTCGAATTTTCTTAGCTTTTTGAAAGGACTCATTTCAAAATATTAAAGCGTTACTGTTTTACGATTGTTTGCTAATAAACACATAATATTGGCATTCCAGGACTTATTTCAAATAAATTAGCTATCAGCATGTCCACTTATAATGACAGGCAGCCTACTTGCATCTTCTGAAGAATCCAGTGCGCTATATGAAGAGATTCACAGAAAATAGGTAGGAGGCAATCCTACGCGTCGATTCATTAAGATAATCCACAAAAGGATCAGCTTAACTAGCGCAGTCTTGGGTGGGAAGGCATGACTATTTATACTGTACGTCACCTACACCACTTTCTACACGTTCGTGGCTAAACTTAGAAACCTTCATATCTGTTTAGAACAGCGAGGAGATTTTGCAAACCCCTAAAAAATATCACGTAGAAACATTGGATGGTAATTCTGAGAGTAACTACCTAATGTGGTCTACACAGACCAATAAACGTAAAGGCATCATAGACAGTCCTCATGTCGCGCTTGATGATGGAAGAAGACTGAAGATGAATGAAGACCCGTTTATAAGATTTTTCGACCTGGAAAAGAGTTTAGCAATGTAAAATGCTGCAAGCTGTTCGAAATTATGAGAAAAATAGGAGTAAGCTGCAGGGAGCGACCATAATATATAGTATGTACAAGAACCAAGAGGAAACAATAAGGCTGGGAGACCAAGAACGAAGTGCTCCGATCAAAAAGGGTGGAAGGCAATGATTCAGCCTTTCGCTCCTACTGTTCAATGCATACACCCAAGAAACAATGAAGGAAATAAAAGAAAGGTTCAAGCGGGACTGAAATTCATGGTGCAAGGATATCAATGATCAGATTCGCTGATGACCTTGCTATCCTCAGTGAAAATCAAGAATTGCAGAATCTGTTGAATGGAATGAACAGTCCATCTAATTAGTGCAGATCATGGTTTGCGAACATACGGAATAAAGACGAAAGTAATGAGAAGTAGCAGAAATGTGATTAACGTGAAACTTAGCATCAGAATTTCCGTTCACAAAGTATGCTAAGGTAAGGAATTCTGTTACATTGGAAGCAAAATACGTCATGTCTGGCGAAGCAAAGAGAATATAAAAAGTAGACCGGCACAGTCAAAGAGGACTTTCCTGACTAAGAGAAATCTACTGGTATCAGAAACTGGCCCCAATTTGAGGAAGAAATTTCTAAGAATGTACATTTGGGGCACAGAATTGTATGGTATTGAATCATGGTTCAAATGGTTCTAAGCGCTATGGGACTTAACATTGCCGGCCAAAGTGGCCTAGCGGTTCTAGGCGCTACAGTCTGGAACCGCGTGATCGCTACGGTCGCAGGTCCGAATCCTGCCTCGGGCATGGATGTGTGTGGTGTCATTAGGTTAGTTAGCTTTAAGTAGTTCTAAGTTCTAGGGGACTGATGACCTCAGAACTTAAGTCCCATAATGCTCATAGCCATTTGAACTTAGCATCTGAGGTCATCAGTCCCCTAGACTTAGAACTACTTAAACCTAACGAACCTAAGGACATCACACACATCCATGCCCGAGACAGGATTCGAACCTGCGACCGTAGCAGCAGCGCGGTTCCGGACTGTAGTGCCTAGAACCGCTCGGCCACAGCGGACGGCATTGAATTATGGACTGTAGGAAAACAAGAAGAGAATCGAAGCGTCTGGTATCTGATGCTACAGAATAACGTCGAAAATTAGGTGCACTGATAACGTAAAGAATGAGGATGTTCTCCGCAGAGCCACTGTACTTTAGGTGGCAGAGGCATCTCCCTGTTCTGTCCCACTAAAATATAGGGCGAGTATTTAGTGCCTCCGACAGATTACGTACTCCAAAAGATTTCACAAAAAGTTGAAAAAGTTAATCCATGATCTGAGGTAAAAAAGAATAGCATTTAAATCATTCTTGTGCTGTTACTTATTATTAATGTGCTGTAGTTAAATTCTTCATTTGGCAGTCTGATACAATATTGAATTTTCCACGTGGCTCTGCTAGCAAGTCTGCCAACAGTAGCTATACTCACAATACCGAAAGCAAATTTCATCAGAGTTCTCAAATACACATAAACTGAAATTAAACAATAAAATTGTGTAAAAAAAAGTAGGTTGTGAATAGAAATTTACAAGTTAATACATATGTTTCTCCGCTCAAATAGGCACCAGCCGCTCTCTTCAAATGGTTCAAATGGCTCTGAGCACTATGGGACTTAACATCTGTGGTCATCAGTCCCCTAGAACTTAGAACTACTTAAACCTAACTAATGTAAGGACGTCACACACATCCATGCCCGAGGCAGGATTCGAACCTGCGACCGTAGCAGTCGCGCGGTTCCGGACTGCGCGCCTAGAACCCCTAGACCACCGCGGCCGGCCACTGTCTTCCTCTCTTATGTTTCTTCCTATTTCTCACCATGCTACCACACGACAGCACCACAAAGGCTGAACCAATTATGAGTTCCGAATCGCTTTCCATTCTGTACAGCTGCAAAACTGCGAATGTTCGTTGTTCCCAGACTGACTCTTATGCAGAATGAATCACATAAGGTTAAACCCTCATTTTCTTTCACGAATAGTTCAGAATACTGGAACGAGGTTTTCGGCAATGTTAGTATGCAGACGGGGAAGTATTTTTGTTGCCTGCTTAATGCCCTTAGCCCATCTAACAACTGATATGAAAGCAAATCTTTCTTAATGGAAAGATACACTTTAATGACATTCTGAAGCTCTTGATAAAACGTCTACAGCATTGTAACGCTTGTTGATGCTGACTTTCAAACTTCTCGCAAAAATACCCGAGAAATGTGCTAAAGCTGAAGTGTAAGGCAGTCGGAATCGCCTATTGCCGTGTAAACACCACCAAGCTTCGCTCTCATGTCAAGCTCCGTCGCTATATGCAGCAAGAAGACACGCCTACATTACTACGATAAAATGTATTTCTTCTTGGTTTCACTTCATACGAATCGGGCACAAGGTCAGCAGATAAAAAAGTACATCCTTACACCGAGAAAAACATATTTTCATTATTATACCGGCTGATACAAGTTAAAAGGATTAATCATGCAACAAAAATATGATCCCCTCCGCGTACTAACATTTGTCGAAACTATCACCGAACGAAAGAAGTTTTACGGCCCTCTCGACACACCCTGTGTATCGTGCTAAACGACAGTCTGAGTGATGGAAACATGCCTACGCAGTCAACATTGGAAACATGGATGCTACCTGGAAACTTTCCAAGCTCCATAACGCTAACCCGTGAGCTCTCGACAGCTAGATTATATACAGCACGCAGGAACACCTGGATGCCTCGCGCAGTTCACGCAGCCAGTGGCCCGAACCACAATAAGGACTTTATTGCCCTGTTCCATAAGGACTTAAATCATGAACTTTATGAGTTAACCTGAGTAACCTATCTCACAAGCCGACATCGCTAATGCACTCTGGTGCGACAGCAGCTGAGGCGGAGTTACTGGTTCCGTCAACGCTTTTTCCAGTGCCGCTCACACTATTAACCATGCGGCCCCGTCAGTGAACTGTTTTCCTGCACATTCCTGCATCTTCAGCATTTCCACGATTACGTGATCTGGCGGGACAAACCTCTTCTCATCAACTATCTTGTTTCAGGCGCATATGAGAAACGCGGGAATAGCACTGCAATATATCCTTCACACCAGCAAAATGTCGATCGGACCTATGCTCTCCGATGTCAGTGGGTCCTCACACACTGCCTTCCCTTCCGCGTCGCTATGGCTTCCTTTTCATGGATCTTCTGCCACCTCATCAAATTTCCAATCTTCCTCACACAAAATGAACGCTTCCGAATATCTGCACTTGCCGCAAACTTGACTTCAGCTATTCCGTTGTTGCTTCTTTAGTAGACTGCCACGTCCTACTAATATCTCACCAACCCTACACCAAAACGCACTCTTTATGCTCTCTAAAAATAATTTTAACCAATCTTCTCCCACACGATGAAATACGTCTCACTATTTGATCATCATTACTTCTACTCTTCCTTCGTTATCCCACTACACATCACGATTATCCCCTTTCCTGTCAATCTTTCCATACTTCTTCTTGTCACTACAGTCTGGCCCAACAACGACATTCATCTTCATAGTAACAGTCCATGTGACCCCTTTGCTTATACTCACACTCTATGAGCTGCTATTCTTCTCACTCTTAACTATCCTTTCCCACTGCAGCTCTTTCAATTGTCAATGGAATCAAAGTGCTTCTTTTCATGATCTCAACACTTCTGTCACGTCTTTTCATCTTTTTAATTCAAAAATGGAAAATTCATTTTAATATCAAACCTTACAAATAATTATAAAAAAACCTAAGTATGTGATTCTCATTTTTACTAGACTCATGCTCATAAGTTAAGGATAATTGCAGAACGTGGTGCCACACAACGTGGCACTACACAAAACTGGCGCTAATAGCATAGGCACATAGGGAACACACACGACACAGATCTGGAAGTCCACGGTATTGGCGATAAGTTGAGAAAACCGTCCCGAAACACATGTGCTACAAAACGCCACTGTTTCTTGCGCATGTACCCCGACACCAATATAGGATATGATCACCATGCACACGTACACAAGCCGCACAATGGGTTGGCATACTCTGGATCAGGTGGTCGAGCAGCTGCTGGCGTATAGCCTCCCACTCTTGCACCAGTGTCTGTCGGAGCTCCTGAAGTGTCCTAGGGGTTTGAAGACGCGCAGCGATACGTCGACCGAAAGCATCCCAGACGTTTTCGATGGATTTTAGGTCTGGAGAACAGGCCAGGCAGGCCACTCCATTCGCCTGATATCTTCTGTATCAAGGTACTAAAAAATAGTTCAAATGGCTCTGGGCACTATGGGACTTAACTTCTGAGGTCATCAGTCCCCTAGAACTTGGAACTACTTAAACCTAACTAACCTAAGGACATCACACACATCCATGCCCGAGGCAGGATTCGAACCTGCGACCGTAGCGGTCGCGCGGTTCCAGACTGAAGCGGGTTTCTTGATTTTCGGAAGGAGTTTGATACAGGAGCGGCGCGATGCGTGTTTAGCAACACGGCCCGTGTGTGGAAGTAATTACAGCGTCTGTGCGAACCCAGCGAGCGTAATGAAAGGGAAAACAGAAGCGGCGGCGTTCACAGCCACCGCACACAGGCGCTAATAGTCAAATATCACGCGACGTTCCCGTGCGGAAAAACATAACAAGTGCTGGTTGTTTCACGCGAAGCTCGATGCTTCTGTCGTTCCATCAAGGCATTCTTACCCTGTAGCGGAGTGTTCGCTGAAAAGTACGCTTATGGATGACTGAAGCAATGGGGCGGACCTGCACTCAAACCGTCTTTTAAAATGGCAGATAGTTTCCATACAAACGCAAAGCGACCTAATGTAAGTCGCGATATTGCACACAGATTTAATTTGTCAGGAAATGTTTCGTTCCATTGTTACAGATCCAAAATAAAACTGTTTGACGGACAGATTGCACTTGAAGTGTTGGCAGAAGAGCCAACACCATGTTGCTAGAGGAGGCCGAAATGCACGCTTTTAAGCTCACGCAGATTGGCGTGAGGTGTGGAACAAGGTAAAGTAATTATACTATGAAGAAAAGAACGTAGCGGCTGGAATACTTAACTTTAATCCATAATTGGAGAACAACGCTCTTGTTTATACATAATTACAATCTCAATATAAACTGTTAATGGCGCCTTGCTAGGTCGTAGCAAATGACGTAGCTGAAGGCTATGCTAACTATCGTCTCGGTAAATGAGAGCGTATTTGTCAGTGTAGCATCGCTAGCAAAGTCGGCTGTACAACTGGGGCGAGTGCTAGGAAGTCTCTCTAGACCTGCCGTGTGGCGGCGCTCGGTCTGCAATCACTGACAGTGGCGACACGCGGGTCCGACGTATACTAACGGGCCGCGGCCGATTTAAAGGCTACCACCCAGCAAGTGTGGTGTCTGGCGGTGACACCATAGCACTGACAGAAGGAAAGGGGGGCGGGGGGAAAGAGCAGGAGAATCTAATATTTTAGAGTGCAGCGAGCCATGCTAGAAGAGTCTGTGACAGAAGTTAATATGAAGTTTCAAAAGGAAAAGATGATTGCTCCACTCGTTATACTTCATAGACGAAAACCAGAATGCATGTTTTCAATGAAATTCTTTTGACTAGTAAGCCGCGTACTTTTGCATAACTAGAACAACTATACACAGGGTGTTTGTTTCAACTTGAGGCAACTAAATGTCATAAAATCGACGCATCGTCGTAGAATAAAATACGCGGTTCTTAATTGCAAAAAAAGAAAGCACATTTGATACTTGTCGATTACAGCGCCATCCAACACGAATCGGAAACATTTTGCGTAGAATCTGAGTATGCAGTATAAATTCGGGGCTCCCATTTGAAAATGCAAAGCTGACCCCGCCTACGGAGGAGGAGGGGTGGTTAGCAGCTGGTCAGCTACAGCAAACACAGATGGCACCTTTGCTAATATTAACCTTTCACGTAGAACATTTTTTGCCTACGATGCGTCGTTTTAGCGATATTTATTTGTCTCAAGTTAAAACAGCCTGTATAAAAAAGGACATTACGACCATCTTCGGAGAGGTCCTCTCCAGGCCGACGAAGTTGCTCGGATCTGAGTATGATTTTTCCTCTGGACTGTCCTCTCCTCGGTTATCACGTGGGAACAGACGTCGCTAACAGATTTTGTTAAAATTCACAATATTTATATGGACTTCGCAGTAATACCAGAGACCAGTATGGGCAGGACGTTTGTGTTTCGTTATGACGTCAGTTGTGATGAAACAAACAAAATAGGACAGTAAATACTAAAGATCACCAGCTGAACTCAACAGCTGAGTCCGCCTGAAGAGGACCGCTGAAAAGAGGTTGGACATGACCGTTTTTTATTCTTGTTTGTAGTGTTACAAAATGACGGAACTAATATCCAAAATAATTTTATTCAAAATGACACTGCCGTGGAGGCCTACACATTTTCGCTGCTGAGCCAAACATTACGACCAGCTGGTTAACAGCGTTGTTGGTCGACCTCTGGAACGCAGCGCAGCAGCGATCCTGCGTGGCATGGGCCCGACACGTCCTCGGGAAGTTTCTGGAAGTAAACGGCAGTAGTTGACGCAATTCCCGTAAATTAAGCGCCTGTGGTTTCTCTGCGCGGAGCTGCCGTCCGATAGCGTCGCACATGTGTTACACAGAGTTCAGATCAGGCGAATATGGTGGCCGACTCATCAACGTCGTGGTACTCAAACCAGTGTAGGACGATTATGGGCTTGTGGCATGGTAAGTTATCTTTATGGAAGATTCAATCGCCGTTGTTCAAGACATCAAGCACGAGGGGATGCAAGTGGTCCACAATAATGTTCGTGTAGTTCATAGCTGTCAATGTACCGTAGATTACTACCACAAATTCCACGGAAGACCAGGTCAATGTCTCTCATAGCACACGAGTAATTCTGCCCTTACCGTTACGCAGCCGTGGTGCGGCGAATGTTTTTTTAGCAGTCGTTCTGGATCAGAGCGTATCCGGAAACGACCGTGGATTCGGTGTAACATGAAACGTGATTCATTGAACTAGGTGGCAACTTTTCATAGTTCCGTGCTCCGAAACACTTGAGTCTGGACAAGCATTGCACTGTGTCGTCATATCTACCACAGGTAGCCTCCTATCCTGCTTTACAGAGCGGAAAAGCCTCGGACCTGCACGTTCTTTGGCGAGGCAGGGACGTCCAATACCTGGTCGTCCACTCGTGGCTTCACCGTCCTTCAACCACACTCCACGACTCTCAGGGCAACAGTACATGAACAGCCGGTCAGTTTCGCCGCTCCCGAGGCGCCAGACCAAACCAATGTACCCTTTTTCAAAGTAACTCATGTCAGTAGGATTCCCCATTTGTGACCCGTTTCTTTGATGTAATGATTGCTCCACTTGTATACAAGTTTATTATAAATGACTGAAGCGATTTCAAAAATTTACTGAAGCTGCATTAATTGGCATATTTTCACAAAATTGATCACTCATACGGAAAAACTCAAAAAGTGTTGTATTGTTGCAGCCGCGGTTCAGATTTCTGTCAGTAGAGTGCAGCAGTGAGCAGTTGCGCAAAATTGCGACAGGCGACGAGAAAGCGTCTGTTGTGCTTGAAGTGGATTCCCATCGGTCTGCCGTAAGAGCGCAACGACACTTCAGAACTATGTTCAGCAAAGATCCGCCAACTGCCAACTCCATTTGGCCTTGGTATGCGCGGTTGAAAGCTTCTAGATGTCGCTGCAAAGGAAAATCAACGGGTCGGCCCGCAGTGAGCAAAGAAACTGTTGTTCGTTACAGGACATGTGTCTGGACATGGTGGAAAACTGAAATGCCACAACTGGAGATCGATAGTGTGGACTTCGTCCACCAACAGGAGGGTCTCCACCCCACTTCCATCATTTCCATCATGAAATTTGTGAGTTCTTGAACAGGAAGTTGAGAAACCGATGGGTCGCTTGTGGTGGGGTTGATGATTAGCAATTCATGTCATTAACGCTCTCACCAAACGATTTTTTTCTGTGGGTTTATGTATAAGATTCAGTATTTACGCCTCCTCTATTAACAAACCTACCAGAACTGCGAGAGCGCATCAACAGTACTTTTGAATAGATCGATAGGGGCGTGCTGCTCCGAATGTGGGAAGAACTTGAATGTCGACTAGAATTCTGCAGAATCAATAGGGATGGGCGGGGGGGAGGGGGGGTGGGTAAGAAGGACTTATTAAAGAGCTTTTTGAGTTTTTCTATATGTTCAAACCTCTGTGAGAATAAGTCAAACAAAATAGCTGCAGAAAATCTGAGAAACCACATCAGTCATTTATAATAACGTTGCACCTTCCTTACCGCATCATGTCACCGCATCTCCACCAGGGGGCATTCAGAATCACGCTGGGCACGGGTCGTAATGTTTTGGCTCACTAGTTTGTCTCAGAATGTGTCGTCTTGCTTGGTATGGTAGAAATTCTAGTGGTCATATCCTCTTTTTTCCTTTTGATTATCATTGCAGTACTTCAACACTCTGAGGGTTGTCCGGTGCCACTGCGATGCTCTTCAGGCTAAACTGAGAGCCGACACATGTGACAGTAGTAATGGTTCTAATCGGCTGGGCATCGAGTCGAACTGAAAATACGGGTATGTCATTCCGTGTTGCTTCGACTCTGCGCCCGAGTTCAACCATCGTAGTGGCCGGCGAATAGTGTACTGCCATTCTCTCGTCAATCCATGAGCAGATGTTTCCAGTGGGTGAGACAGCTTGAGGAGGAAATGGCCAGGGCAACAGTCGAACACCCTCTGTATCAAGGTACAGGGGTTAGGCAGAATATGAAAACACCAAAAACACAACACAGTACCGTGCGTAATACGGTCTGGGATAACTCTCAGCAACTGCACAGCCTGCAGCTTTCGCTAGCACATGGTTTTATGTTAAAACGTGCATTTCTCGCGATGTTTCCTTTTTGTTTTGTCCAGTCCCTGTAGGTGAGGACAGCACGGGCTACATGCGATTTTGCATTGCCTTGAAGAGAGATAACGTGAAGAAGGCCTCGAAGAGCACAGCGAACGGCCCTAACGTGTCAGAAACGTGATGACTGTTTTCCAGTTACCAGCTATGTGATTCTAATTAATGGTACTGTGTACCCAGTGACACTCAAGGTGACAATGACGAACACAGTCTGGCATGTATTGTTCTCCTCAGAGCCCCCACAACGCATACGTCCATCGTGGTGCTGTACGCAAAATCCAGGACACCATGCGGTGCCACTGCTGTGTGTAGTGCTGTCGCCTGACAAACTGATGATCTAGACGTCGTATTGCATACTTACACTGGTACAAAGAAGCCCGTGAACTAACACAGTGTGGCTGCACGGCCTAGAAAACAGAATTTCTGTCCTCTCAGGCACTAGTCGCAGAGGTCACTGACATACTGCATGGCGTTAACTATGGCCCCTTAGCCCAATGATTCCATAAATGTATGAAAGTAATGGGATCCCAACCAGCGCGACCAGAAATATCAGGGTACGATAAACGACCATCTCAATAGGCCACGTTCCTGCCACTCTCGACTCCAACACATGGTGATGGACGTATTTTCTTCTTACACCTTGTATGTATGTATGTATTAAACCGGGGACCTAGAAACGACGGAGAGGCATCGTCCTGCCGTAGCCCTCATTGGTCACAAACGCACAACAGGCTACAGCAGTCCACCCACCCCATCGTAGCCCCACACCGAATCCAGGGTTATACTTCTTACACCATACATAAGAACGTCTTCTCACAAACAAACAACATTCAAATGCAACGAGAAACCCGGCGCGTACCTTCTTTATACAGAATATATCTGGCATTTCTCCTTCCTACTTTGACCGATTGCCTAAAATGCTAATCTCTTGCATGTCCAAGCATGTAATGCATTTCGTGCCAATCTGAAGCTTGTTGTATGCCGCCTTCGTGGTGTCGCTGTTTTAATGGCAAGCAGTGTGTCGCGCTTTTGTAGCATTAAAACTGAGACCTCTTTATTGTTGACTTACCCTAATATTTATATTATTAGCTGTACTCCTCTACGCAACCGACTGAGGGTAGTGGCCCACTTGCACTGAGTTGGGTAGGCCTTCATACCGCCGAGCGGCCATCGAATTTTTGTTCATCTGAAGTTTCCCCCCAAATCGATTAAGTCGAAGGCTGCAGTACAGCGCAGAAACGAACAGTCTTGGTCGCAGGGTTGTAATTATTATTTATTTATCAATGAGACGTTTTCGCCTGATCAAGTCATCTTCACATTGGCTGATAGTAGATAATGTTAGGCACAAGGGATACCGAGCATACAAACCTCCCAGCGAATAACTGCATAACTGCTCTCGTCAAATATTCGGAAACATTGCGCGGTGTTTCCGAATATTTGACAAGGGCAGTTACTTGTTGGAAGTTTTTAATGCAAGGTATCCCACGTTCCTAAGACTATCTGATGTGAAGATGTCTAGATCAGGCGAAACGCCTCGTAGTAAATATATAAAAACTACAACCCTTCAACCTAGATTATTTGTTTCTTCATCGTATATTACACGTTGCTGCACCATCCCCGCTATGAGTTGGAAAACATTTTAAAGTCGAACGCCGTCATGTTTTGCTTGCAAAAGAGGCGGCCAGCATCACTCTGAATCCTTGATAAATACTAACTTGTGCTCCGTCTCATCTGATCCGTAGTCGACGGGGCGCTAAAACATTATCTTATTTTATCCAAAGGAACGGGCACTAAAACATTATCTTATTTTATCCTAAGGAACACAATGTGGCTACAGTTTTAATAACGAAATGGTATAGAATGAGATGATTCCAACGTACAATAAAACGGCGTGAGTGAATTAAAACCAGAAATCTAGAAGTAATGGCTTTCCTTCCACGCCGCTGCCCATTACCATGTGGCACCAAGGCTGTCCCAGGCAGCACCGTCAACCCTTTCGCAAGAACGTAATGTACAGCCGCTCTATCGACAAAGTAGACGAAGACAAAGAATCTATGCTGTGGGAAAGAGGTCACTCCACAACCGGCAAAAGCATTTTCCTCAGAAAACACCACAATGCCGCTGTGCTAAACGGCACTGTTACCGACTTTCCCACACATTTAAACACAGGCGCGGGACGCAGTCCTGCCTGTGATGTCGGTCAGTATTACAGGGCGGAAAGTGTTGTTGACCGCAGTTTTGACCTGAAGGAAAGTGAAGTCACGAAAGAAAAAACATGAAACACAAGGTTATCACATGGAAACTGTCTTAAACCGATCGGGAAAACCAGCCGTTGTAAACAACCAGTTTCTGTTGTTTTTGTACGACATGATGTCGTTTATAGGATAAAGTACCCGATATAAGAGTTCTCTTCCCCTTTTCTTCCTCTTGCCCAACTTTTATCTCTCTTTCTTTAAAAATTTCAGTGTATTTCGGTTGTTATTGAGCCTTACAGTTCCCCAGCTCCCTATGTGGCAATATTTCTGTATAGTATGAGGCCAATATTACGCACAGTAGTGTCTACGACATTATTACGTAGGTAACCCTTTGCCCATATGAAAAATAAAAATGCATCAAACGAAAATTAATTAGCTACCAGGGAAACATTAACGAGCATTGCTTTTTTGTACCTTTGTTCGTTATGAAGATACGAAAACATGTACGTGTTTTTTTTTTTTTAAATAGGAACGTATATGTTTTATTCAGTAATCCATTACTCTCTCCATTCACGTAAACACAACATTCTGCTCAATAAGACAACATTCAACTTAATAAGAAACAGAAGGGGCATCTTTAATATCATTTTGTAGCACTATAATCCACTGGGGGTACAAGAGGAGTGTTCAAAGTGATGATCATGGATTGTAACAATATGGTCCACGCGATCGATGAAAGAATCAATCGCTGCTTTCAATGTTGAAGTGAATTAAAAGCAAGCACGATACGTTCCTGCCTTTTCTCAGGCCAATCACTTGTTCCTTCACGACCAGTCCATCTGGAAGAATACATTCGGTTCAGTACACAGTAAAGCAAGGCATTATGTGCTGAACATCCGTCGTGCTGGTACCACGTAAGCATTCTAGTTTCTAGCAGCGCTTCATCCAGGAGACGAGGAAGATTTCGCATTAGGAACTTGGCATAGCCCCTGCTATTTAGGTTACCACTGATGAAATACACTGAGGTGAAAAAATTCATGGGATACCTCCTAATATCGTGTCGGACGTTCTTTTTCCCGGCGTAATGCGGCAGCTCAACGTGGCATGGACTCAATAAGTCGTTGGATGAACCCTGCAGAAATATTTAGCCATGCTGCCCTACAGCACTTCATAACTGCGAAAGTGTAGCCAGTGCAGGATTTTGTTCACGGACTATCCTCTCTATTATGTTACGTAAATGTTCGATGGGTGGCCAAATCATTCACTCGAACTGTCCAGAATGTCCTTCAAGCTAATCACAATTTTGGCCTGGTGAGATGGCGCACTGTCATCCATAAAAATTCCATCGTTGTTTGGGAACATGAAGTCCATGAATGGCTGCACATATGTCTAGGTAGTTGAACATAACCATTTTCTGTCAATGATCGGTTCAGTCGGCACAGAGAACCCAGTCCATTCCATGTAAACACAGGCCACATCCTTATGATTCAAATGGCTCTAAGCACTATGGGACTTAACATCTGAGGTCATCAGTCCCCTAGACTTAGAACTACTTAAACCTAACTAACCTAAGGACATCACATACATCCATGCCTGAGGCAGGCTTCGAACCTACGACCGTAGCAGCCGCGTGGTTCCGGACTGAAGCGCCTAGAACCGCTGGGACACCGCGGCCGGCCATCCTTATAAACACACCTGGCACAGTGCCTTGAAGCCGGCCGAAGTGGCCGTGCGGTTAAAGGCGCTGCAGTCTGGAACCGCAAGACCGCTACGGTCGCAGGTTCGAATCCTGCCTCGGGCATGGATGTTTGTGGTGTCCTTAGGTTAGTTAGGTTTAACTAGTTCTAAGTTCTAGGGGACTAATGACCTCAGCAGTTGAGTCCCATAGTGCTCAGAGCCATTTTGAACAGTGCCTTGACAACTTGGATCCATGGCTTCGTGGGGTCTGCGCCACGCTCGAAACCTACCGTCAGCTCTTACCAACAGAGACCGGGACTCATCTGACGACGCCACGGTTTTCCAGCCGAGCGCAGGAGAAGTTCTGACGGCGATGTCGTGGGTTATCAAAGGCACTTGCGTCGGTAGACTGCTGCCATAGTCCATTAACGCCACATTTCACCGCACTATTCTAACGGATACGTTCGTGATACGTCCCACATTGATTTCTACTGTTATTTCACGCAGTGTTGCTCGTCTGTTAGCACTGACAACCTAACGCAAACGCCGCTGCTCTCGGTCGTTGCTCCAGCCACTGTGCTGTCCGTAGTGAAAGGTGACTCCTGAGATTTGGTATTCTCGGCAAACTGTTGAGACTGTGGATCTCGGAATGCTGAATTCCATACCGAATTCGTAAAGTCTGTTAATTCCCGTCGTGCGGCCATAATCACGTCGGAAGCCTTTTCACTTGACTCACCTAAGTACAACGACAGCTCTCGCAGTGCACTGCCCTTTTATACTTTGTGTAAGACGTGCTACCGTTACCTGTATATGCCCATACCGCTATCCCATGACTTCTATCACCTCATTGCACTGACCAATAATACTAGAACCAAGCACCCCTTGCAGATATTAATACTCCTTTGCTGATGTTGCACCTCTCTAAGACCAATAATGGCGTTGTTTGTATTTCCTTGCCCTTTGTTTGAGAAGGAACGTTCATGAAAAAAGAAAAGAAAACCACTGGGAAAGAAGTACTGATCAGAGAAATTTTCCTGCTGTGTTCACTGACGGAGCCGAAGACGATTCTGGAAATCATTTCCGTGCAGTTCTGAGTGCAAGTGTACGCGATAAGGATGGATCTGTTGATATGTTAGAATGCGACGTACACTAATTTTACAAAGTAGAAATGCCAATCTCCTATTCAATCTGTCGTGTGCTCACATGTTTATTCATTACAACTGATGCGAGAGCATTAACTTCTGCAGCTTCGTCTCTGTGTGTCCTACGAATATTGCATTGCTTCGAGTTGAAACTTCCCGTTTTCTGAAGTGTCTCAACAAGACGAGAAAATATCCGTAGGGGAAGGTACGTTTTGTCAGGATATCACTCCCTGTAGGGTTCCACTACCTGAGTAAGTATTACACCTACATTCAACTACACTGTAGGAAATATCATGATGATACAGAATTTAATCAGGCACTGCCTTTACTGTCACTTCATATCATTTAAAAGCACTTCAGTACTGTATTAAGTATACTCCTGTTGTAAATAAGAAAACATTATTCTAATTATTGTTCTGTTAACTTACACTCTCCCCAGATGAGTAGCATTTCTACCTTCTCTTCATCGGTGTACATTCACTCACACAAGCCTTCAACGAAGGACCATTTAACTGTATGACCAGTGTGCATTTTCGTTGTGTTTCCATTTATTTACTGTCAACTCCATCAAGGGGACGAGTTACACTACTCTGGGTAACTGCACTGTGTGCTAGTAAAGAAGAGTAAAATTTAATTTCGAGTTATATATTTAGTAACGTCATGGTTATCAGAGTGGTACACTGTGATACATTTTTGTATGGCTCTTCAGGAGAGAAAGCGGATTACTGAATAAAAAGCTCTTTATATCATAGTATCGAACAAAATTCCAAAGAAGTCAGTCATCCTGGTCAATGTTCCACTTCTAGGTAAACAACATTTGCTTTAGACTTTTTTTTTCTTATTTTGGTTCTGCACAAAATGTTATTTGTGATGGACAGTACAAATGGGGCAGCCTGTATAACTGAAGATCTATTCTATAAAATATACCAAGACAAAATCCAACAAAATTATTTATATTAAATAATTAAATAAACAAAAAATAGATATAATAAAATAAATAATCAAGATATCCTAATTTGCACAGAAAAATTTTCAGTGTAAGTGAAACACTTCACTAATAAGTTATATCTTGAACCTCTTTCTAGATACACTTTCCAGTACATCTACCATGTTACGACTTATCTCATCTAAATTGAAGCTACTTTAAAATAATCAAAATAGAATAATCAATAATGAGAGCGAAGGGCGATGTGTATACACCTCAGAGCCAATATCAGTTAAATTAAATAAATTAAATTACTATCAAATCCACCTTCATTAACAGTATTTCACCATCAAACCTGTTATAAACAAAAATCTGTTGTAACCCACCTCCTCTTAACTATAAGCTGCACCTTGAACTGAAATATTTTACAATTATAAATCTTGAGAATTATAACTCTAAAAAGATTCTCTGATAATGGAGATATACAAACAAATAAATTAAGTAGAGTAAATCGTGTATTATCAATCACGGGGTAGGTTCCTCTGAATGTAATGAGATACTGCCAAATTCTTTGGGTTTAAAGACCTTAACTAATAGTACCCTGGTAAATATAACTAACATTTAAAATAATAGGGTATCTAATCCTAGTTTATTATTTAAATTTCACAGATTCACAAAAAGAGCTACAAATAAATTTTAACATTTCACCTTATAAATTTATATTTTAACCCTGATAATATAAATAACTGATTTAACCAATAATATTCACTTGTATCAATCGTATAACTACGGCTGCTGGCACGAATTATGCCAATACTAAATCAATTGCTAAATACAAAATCACTTGATAATTAAATCAAATTACTGCAAAAAGAACATTTAGTTTAACAAAACTTACATATAATACAAAGAAAAAGTGAATAAACAAGTAAGAATAAAACTTTTAGGAACAAAAATTAAGAAATTTTAAAATTAACCAAATCATGAAAAAATAAAAGATACAAATATTTAAATAAAGAGAAAGAAAAAAATTACAAATATTAACAAAAAAAAAGGAAAACGTCCCTGTGTGACCACAACGTCTCTGTTATATATAAATAAAGATAGATATGGAACATGTATACCAATAAATGTATTATATTCTTTCTTATTTAATCTTTCTTTTCACTAATAATAAAGAAAGATTAAATAATATAATAAATATATTAGATACAATTATGTAAATTAATGTAATATGTTATTAATATGAAATTGACTTTATATTAAGTTAACTTAAATATTTATTAGTTAAATAATCTAATTATAGATAATTTATTAATTATATTATTATAATTAATAGAATTATTTATATTAATATAATATTTTATATTTAGACTTATTAATTTTATTTATTATATCCAATTATAATAATATTGAATATCAATTTAAATATTATTATATATATTATAATAAAAGAATTTATTTTAAGCTAAATCCATAAGTAGCTACAATCCTCAGTAAATATATATATATATATATATATATATATATATATATATATATATATATATATATGGAGAGAGATAGATAGAGAGAGAGGCCAGAGTGTATGGACAAATGTCCAAAATCTCCTCCCAAACCCATAGATCGAAATCTGGCACAGAAACAGCATCTGGACAGAAACAGCAGGTCTCACGAGTATCAGCACTCTGGGATTTATAACCTCCTAGCTCAAATAGTAGTTAAGATATGGGCAAAAACTTGTTTTCCCCAGCCCCTGATGAATGGGGTGCCCTATATAACAGCCACTTCATGTAGGAACAGTATAGGCCTGCCAAATCAACCTGCTTTGCAGGGTAGCCTACATGTCAGGGAAAAAAGTGGTTTTCCAGGCCCCAACATGTAGGCTACCTAGCATGAAATGTGTGTTGTATTGGAGTAGTATTGGCCTACTTATCGACCTGCTTTGCATGGCATCCTGTACATCAAGTGCAATTTCGCAGTCAGACTGGCACTGGTACAACCACCATGATGATACAATTGAGGTTTGCTTTAAATACATGCTGTAAGAGTTGTGAGTGTTAATTACCTTTGAGACTGGACGTGATGAGTTGATGTTAGTCAAGAACGCATTTAAGTCGACAAAGATGCCATTGTTAACACCTCACTGAGTTTGTACAATGTCGTGTAATAGGCTTATGAGACACTGGATGTTCCATCTGAAATATTGTACAAAGAATTGGCAGGGATGTAACCACTGTACATGATTGCTGGCAGCAGTGGTCATGGGAATGTATGGTCACAAAAATACCAGGCTCCTCACGACCATGTAGCCCTACCAAGGGGGAAGACCATCGTGTTTGGTTTATGGCTCTGGAGTATCGTTCTGCGTCTGCAGCAGCAATCTGAACAGCATTTGGCACCATAGTGACATAACGAACTGTTACAAATTGGTTACTTCAAGAACAGCTCCGAGCCAGATGTCCTGTAGCCTGCATTCCACTGACCCGAAACCACAACCGTTTGCGACTTCAGTGGTTTCAAGTGGTAACTCATTGGAGGGTATCTTGGAGGTCTGTTGTGTTTTGATGAAGGCTGGTTCCACCCTGTGCCAGTGATGGGTGCGTGTTGTTTAGAAAGAGGCCACTTGAGGGCCTGCAACCAACCTGTCTGCATGCTAGACACACTGGAGCTACACCTCAAGTTATGGTCTGTGTTGCGATTTCGTATGACAGCAGGAGCACACTCGTGGTCATCCCAAGTACCTTAACTGCAAATTAGTACATCAATCTCGTGATTCGACCTGTAATGCTGCCATTCATGAACAGCATTCCAGGAGGTGTTTTCCAACAGGATAACGCTCTCTTACATAGCACTTTTGTAGCCCAATATGCTCTACAGAGGGTCGACATGTTGCCTTGGCCTGCTGGATCACCAGATCAGTCTCCATTCGAACACTTATGGGACAACATCGGAAAACACCAGTGTCATTCACAAACAGCATTAACAGTATTGACTGATCAAGTGTAACAGGCAGGGAACTCTGTACCACAACTGACATCTAGCACTTGTACAACACAATGAATGCTTGCTTCAAAATACTGGTCACTATACTCGTAACAGTTATTAATGTAACAGCATTCAACATTTGAAATGGCTTATCTTACACTTATGTCTGTCAATGATCTTGCAACGTTCTTGGAATGTTCATCACTTAAATATGTTAGCTAAACAAATGAATTTCCGAAATTTCATTACTCTACATTATTTTTTGGTGTTGCTATCTTTTTCTGTGAGTCTACATGGTTTTCTGGCCCTTGATGTGTAGCCTGACCTGCATGCCAGGCGTGTTGTGGGAGTAGAATCGGCCTGCGTTATTGAACTGTACTGCAGAGGCTATACACACCGATGCGTAGAGGAGGGGATGGCCAGAATCAGGCAGAGGAGAAAATGGCAAGAGAGAGAGAGAGAAAGATAGAGAAGAATGGCAGATGAGTGAGGGAGGTGTAAGGTGCAGAAGGGTAGCGGGCTGTTGGAAAATAAAGAGGAAGGATGGAGAATGAAATATGGAGAATAATATAGAATAAGAGTGGGAGAGGAGGATGTGGGGGTGGATCAGAGAGAGGGGGTGGACGATATAGACAAAGAGAGGGAGAAGAAGAGATGAAGAGAGAGATAGAGCTCTCCTCCTCAGAACCACTATTTCGTGCTAACACACTTTGCTGCTCTCTGGTTTGGACACATGACTCGGACACAAGCTGCTGTAACGTGTGCATGTTGTAGATTGTTGAGCAGATTAATATCTTTAAATATCACTTTAGCCAGAAATCTTAGGGATTAAGATCGGGTGAATAGATTGTCCATGTTACTGGACTTTGTCAGCCAATAATTCGTTCATTAAAAGTTTGTTAAGGGCCGTTCACCCAAACCACGTTGTAACCAACATTTTTGTCGAAAGTGTATTAGAGCTGAAATAGTGTTGTGTCTGACATCCTGTTTCCACCTCTCGTTATTTCTCATACCATTGTCGAACCACAAAGTTCGTTGTTGTGGCAAACAAAGTTGTAAATGAAGGCATCTTTTGTTACATACTGGATGTTGTTGTAAAAAGTGGAGCACAAAAGTGTTTGAATAAAGAAGGAAACGTTAAGTACATTTGTAAGTGGAAGAACAATAATCGCATGGTACTGAGGGATAGTGAATGTCCCGATATATAGAGGAGAAATGGTACTGTTCCTGGGAAACTGTCACGTGGGGAGGATGAAATGTATCCGCCAACTGCCTGGCTGTCTTGTTTCATGCGATACCAGTTTCCACCACTTTGATAAAAAGAATGAGTACGGAACTCAAGAATAACGGAAGTAGGTACAAGAGGCAAGTACATAGAACTCTGCATATCCAATCATCCGCTTGTAATTTAGATGCACTTCCCTGTTGAAGCAATGAATGAGCAATTTAATCGTTAATAAAGTGAATTAGTATTGGCTTTGTAGTTTATCTTAAGGGCAAGCGCGACTTCAGGGTGCAGAAGCCCACATATCACGGCGGCGTCCTAACGAGACAGCTCGTTCCGTTTCCAAATGCTGTGGGGATGAGGAACTTCGGATGACAGGCACTCCTATGTCCTGGGTGGCGCAGCTGGAGCCATGCTCTAGAGTACCACTTTCAAGTCATCCCTTTCTCTTTTGTGCTGGGAAACTTGTCGTTTGCAAATTAGGGAATTGGAGGTTTAAGCATAAGTAGATTGTGACAAAGTGGCAAGTTTACTTTTTCTTTGTAGAATCACTTGTTCTGTTACATTTAAAATAGTTTGGAGTGAGGAACGCAACCATTGTTTTGTCAAAGCTATTATCAAGCCATGTAGGCGCCGTAAAGGCAGTTGTAAAACCGTGGGATGCAACCTGTGTTTCGCTGAGGTGACTAGACGGTTGAGATTTGAAGTTTCTAAATAAAAGAACGCTGGGTCAAATTGGCAACATGCCGGCAGTTGACCAGCAAATTCTCTCTCTATCTCCCTGTGTGGGAACGCCAGGTGGATACTTTCAAAATATTCTTAGGAGTGGGTTTCGAAGAGTTGATCATCACGCATCTACATTAGCTGATCACTAATTGGCTGAGGAAAGTTAAGGTAGGGCTTTATTGAGGAACGTTAATGGAGAGGAGATACAGCATCTGGACTGGTGCAGATGCTCTGATTTTGACATCTGACGTTGATAGAGACACTCCGACCCCAGAAATGGCAGCAGATTCTGATGGGCGCAGGCTTTGTCTTTAGACTCTGAAGGCGTCATATAACATGATCAATGCGTTTCTGGTTTTTCGTGGAACGTAAATTTTGAGAGTGATACTTACAGATAATGATTTAAATTTTATCTTACCAGTTACCTGCGGTCCACTCACAAGTGATTCAGGTGTAGTAAAGCAATTATTCACTATGTTTCTTAATAGCTTTCCTGTCTTTTTCATATGTAACCACACGTTATATTTCGTTTATGATTTGTGTGTTCATGAGAGCAAATAAACCAGGCAGTCTGGACTTGTTGTGTCTGTTCCTTTGTTAGACGGTTCCTGCACCTTTCATTTTACAGTTTGTGCAAGAGCGCCACCAATGGCTCATTTACCAGAGTCTCCTTGTGTTATTCACTGCGCAAAATTTTTACATTCCATATCTGATTGCATACAGAAGAATGCTGAAGATTAGATGGGTAAGTCATATAACCAATGGGGAGGTACTGAATGGGATTGGGGAGAAGGGAAGTTTGTGGCACAACTTGACTAGAAGAAGGGATCGGTTGGTAGGACATGTTCTGAGGCATCAAGGGATCACCAATTTAGTACTGGAGGGCAGCGTGGAGGGTAAAAATCGTAGAGGGAGAGGAGGAGGAGGAGGAGATTAGTGTTTAACGTCCCGTCGACAACGAGGTCATTAGAGACGGAGCGCAAGCTCGGGTGAGGAAAGGATGGGGAAGGAAATCGGCCGTGCCCTTTTAAAGGAACCATCCCGGCATTTGCCTGTAGCGATTTAGGGAAATCACGGAAAACCTAAATCAGGATGGCCGGAGACGGGATTGAACCGTCGTAGGGGGAGACCAAGAGACGAATACACTAAGCAGATTCAGAGGGATGTAGGCTGCAGTACGTACTGGGAGATGAAGAAGCTTGCACAGGATAGAGCAGCGTGGAGAGCTGCATCAAACCAGTCTCAAGACTGAAGAGCACAACAACAACAACACCGGACAATATCTTGTTAAGAGGTTGTAAGGTGAATATAAAAAAAATCAAAACGATGATAAATGCCGTGTAGTCGAATTTAATTATGCGAGATACAAGGCATTATATTAGGAAATGAGACACTAAAAGTTGTACTAGTACATCAGGTTGTTTCTTGCGGAGGAAAGTAACATAGTTGCCGAAGTGGAGATGACGTCAACTGCAGATTGGCAATAGCAAGTAAAGTGTTTGTGAGGAAAGAAAATTCTTAACACTAGATATGAATGTAAGTATTAGAAATACTTTTCTGGCGGTTCAGTTGTTCAAATGTGTGTGAAATCTTATGGGACTTACCTGCTAAGGTCATCAGTCCGTAAGCTTACACTCTACTTAACCTAAATTATGCTAAGGACAAACACACACACCCATACCCAAGGGTGGACTCGAACCTCCGCCAGGATTAGCCGCTCAGTCCATGACTGCAGCGCCGTAGACCGCTCGGCTAATCCCGGGCGGCTTTCTGAAGGTACTTGTCTGGAGTGTAGCTTTGTACATCAAAAGTGTTCACACAAGAAAAGAACAGAAGGTTCTGAACTGCTGAAGATTATGTGGGTAGATGTAATAACTAATGGGGAGGTACTGAATATAAGATGAGTAGAAAAGGAGTTTATCTCTCAGCTTGACTATAAAAGGGGCTCGGTTGATAGGACACATTTTGAGACATCAAGGAAACTTCTATAGAAGGATTCTGAAGGCTGGATGGGTACATAATGAGAAGGTACTGAACCGAACTGTGCAGGAAAGAAGTGTATGGCATAATTGAGGTAAAATAAGAAATTGGTTGATAGTAAATATACTGAAACATTAAAGAATCATGAATTTTTCAATGGAAGGAAAAAGAGGGGGGGGGGAGGGTGGTGTCGGGGACGTAGTGGTGGGGGAGGGGGGGCGGAGATGGAGAGGGAGAATAAGGCTTGATTGCAATAAGTAGGTTAGAAGGGGAGTGACTTGCAGCAGTTATGCACAGATGAATACGTCTACAAAGGACACAGCGTAGAAATCTGTTCAAACCGGTCTTGAGCTGAAAACCGCAACCACAAATAAGACATTAATTTCCTAAAGCGGTGCGATGCAATTCTCAAAAAAACTCAAAAAAATCTGCTTGAAATATTTCCAAAGCATTGCTCACTCTGGTATGTGTATAAAGGGAGAACATTAAAAAAACCGACAAAATTCAGGGACGGCTTCCTGACTGGACACAGAGGAAAATAGGTCCTATGAACATGTAACCGGAGATGCACCGTTGCTATGGTAGATGGCGCTGACGAATGACAGTTCCTCTGACCACGTGTCGTGTGTTGCAGGCTGTGTGATTGACGTAGCATACTGTAAGCAGAGCGGGGTTGTTTGTGTACGGCCAAGCAGACGTCAACGGTCGAGAGGCAGCACGGCTATACCAGAACAAGTACCCTCACAGACACCACCCATATCACACAATATTTCAAACTGTTTTTGGGCGTTTGTGCGATCATGGGTCCTTTCACATAAACGAACGTGCAGGGAGGCAGCGAACTGTGGGTGCACCAGATCTGGAAGACCGGGTGCTACGGAAGGTTGAGATGAACCCTTGCACAAGGTCTAAGCAAGTGGCCCGCCAACATGGTGTAAGCCCAAGTACGATTATGTGTATCCTGCTCGATGGAACCTATCTTTGAAGATAGAAGGGGAGCGGAGGCGTGGAGTAAGAGGCAAATCGCTATCGCAGAATTTCCGAAAGTGGCTCTACATCGGGAGCATAGTTATCTTCGTTTAAACAGCTGAAATGAAAAAAAAAGAGCTCAGAGATATTAACATTGTAAGGACACTACAGAATTTCTACTAGAGAAGGATTTTAGCGATGTTGATCTGTAATTGTCTACATCACGTTTCTACGCTTTCTGTGAACAGGAGTGAACGATTCTCGTTTCCATTCACACGGGACTATCCCCGCGGGAGAGAGTGTCGGTAAATAAGATATATGAGAGTAAACCCTGCAGAGTTCTCCGCTGCCGCCTCAGTCCAGTTTCACTTGGTTTCTTGGCCATATCCCCAGCACCTGTGAATATTATAGAACCATGAGTTAACGTCACTATTGCGAAATACTGACAGGAATTACGTGCGGAAAGATGGAACGACTGCTATGTAGAAGCCGACGTGAGGGGAGATCAGTTCGGGTTCCGAAAAAGACTAGATTACTCTCTTCAATTTTCTGAGGTTATTAACAAACCCGGCAATACTTCGTAATTTAACAATAAAATAAAATAAAATGTATGACAATCGGATATCTCCCGCCCTCTCTCTGTTCATCTCCACCTCCTTCCCCCTCTTTGTCCATCATTTTCTTCCCCCCCTCTCACCATCTCCTCCTCTCCCTCTCTCTCTCTCTCTCTCTCTCTCTCTCTCTCTCCCCTCATCCTCCCTCTCTCTGTCCATCTCCACCTTCTCCCCCTCTCCCTCTCCATCTCCTCCTCCATCTCTCCCTCTCTCTCCTCCTCCTCTTCCTCGTCTCCCCCCCCCCCCACCATCTCTTTGCGCATCTCCTTCCTCCGCTCTATGCTTGTTTCCTCTCCCCACCTGTCTTCCTATCGAATCTTGTTTATTGTTAGTGTAAACTAAACGTTGACTGCTAATAGAAGTTGCTTAAAATTAATGTTAAAATCGCTTGGGATCATTGGGATATGGGGTATTAGAGAGACCTCTTCAGCTGCTGGATGAGTGGGGATAGTAGCTCAATGTAGTATTTCACACAGTTTTTTTCTGCAAACGGTTAGGTTACGAAGTTTCGGATGATTCCGTCGTAGAGGGAGACCAAGAGATGAATACACTAAGCAGATTCAGAAGGATGTAGGCTGCAATAGGTTCTGGGAGATGAAGAAGCTTGCACAGGATAGAGTAGCATGGAGAGCTGCATCAAACCAGTCTCAGGACTGGAGACCACAACAACAACATCTGATTGCATGGTTAGCGTTCTAATTTTCGGAAAGTCCAGAGGGGATCCGGCATTGAACCGATTAGTCAAGGCTAGACTCTCGACCGGCCTCTTGCATAATGTGGCCGACCCTGCCAGGATTCGCTTGACTGGAGTCTTCTGACGAAGAGTCGAAGCTTGCGGAGCGAGTGGAACAACGTTGTAAGTCCTACTCGCAATGAAAAAAAAAAGTTCCTCATAATACGCTTATGCATGAATTTGTATGTGCTAAATACTTTTGATATTGTATCAAATATAGTATATAATTCTAAAATTCGGAACTGGACCATCAGTTTAATAAATATTTTACGATTGAAAATCAGAAATTCCTCTGTACAGGGCGTAGTTTCCTAAAATGTCACAGGGGTTGAGCCTTTACATGGGATCTTTTCACGTATATTATCGAGACGATTGGATTCCAGTCATCACTAAGGCAAACGAATTCCTTGTCTGGAAAATGGAACCACAGGGTTACAGGGATCTTAGCACACTAGAGCAACGGTTGCAAAGAGGTTCATTCGAAACAACTGTACATATTTGACAATCTGCTACATTAGGGGAAGAAAAAGTGATAACAGTCTGCAACCGTCGGTTTGTCGACAACTGCAAAGAAGCTGAGAGCTAGTGGGAAAATAAATCTGTCGCCAGCTAACATTCCAACTTTCCCTATCTTCTGTAACAAATATTTGCCAATCAAAAGCGCCTTGCAGAAAGAATTACTTGATATGCGTCAGTATATCCTAGCTAAAAAGCGGGATTTATATCAACAGTTTTTCAAGTATATAGAGGATTTGTCCGTCGCTCTGGCAAAACTCACTGAATGAGCCATAAAAATGTATTGCTGAACGTACATATTTAGTGTAATTGCAACAGAATGGCGTTAAATTTTTCAATTTATTCTGCTGTTGCTTGTTTATACTTATATTGCAATAAACATGATGTGTTTTGATTTATTTTGTTTTATTTTCTCAAAATATACTTTCTATTTGTGCAAAAAGTAACATAGAAAACCAGAGTTTCTCAGCAGTGCCACTACACACATCCGAAGCTGTTTGTCCAGAAAAATTAAAATAGTGCCCCTTTTACAATGGCAGCATATGGAACGGTGTAGTAACTGTTACAAAAATATGCAGAATGGCATTTAAATCTCATATACACAATTTTTGCATGAAGAAAGTCCACATAGGTAAGCAGAAAACAGATTTTTTGTTATGCCATAAGATTTACCTTTTTGTTAGACACAAAGTTCTTCGGATGAAAAAGGGGGCGGTGCCACATGTCTTTTTGCAAGGGTAACGACTCCACTACCTATGTCAATTTATCATGCAAAAACTGACGATGAACAAAAGCTTTTAATGGGTCCGGTAAACTGGATGACCCCTATGAATCTGTCACATACTGTTCCTGTGTACGCATTGATACTAAAGAGAACCTGGACGATTCATCAAATGATTCACCCAATGACCTTTCCTACCCATGACCAGAAATGGCAAACTCGATATATAGCAGTAACTGCGATAAAAATGAACAAAATATTGTCTCTCAAATTTTGTAAGTTATTCATCACTTGTTTTATGCATTATCTTTTCTTTCTTCTTCTTCAGATAGCCTACTCTCTCCTGCATTGGTCACAGCTTATGTATGCGTTTGTAATTCTTCAGTACATTAATTGGAAATAGTGTACATGTGTTTGTCTTAAGAGTAATAATCACCATTTTCATACCTGATGAGCCATAGCTTCCGCCTACTGTAAGTACTTGCATCACTTGCCGGGATAACAGTTTGCTGACGAACAATTATCAACCATTTTCTACATCTCATGCTGATCGCTGATAACGGTAGCAAATCTTTTCGATCATGCATCAAGTCAGATGTCAAAGCGACAATAAAATTGGCCTACCTATCAATATTCACGCAGTCGCGAATTAGTAATTGCGAGCCTATTATCCTGGCAATGGAGTATAAATATACAAATCTTCAGTCTCAAATAATTTCTTTTACCAATGTAACACATCTTCACAGTCGGAAAGGGAAATTCATAAACCTTACGCATTCTTTCATGATCACTCGAGGATTAGCATCTGCCCACATGCAGATGTTTTGGTAATTACTACCCAACTCTGTGTTAATCGCACTTCAATAGTAAAAAAAAAGCCAGCTCTAAACTGTGGATCTTCAGCATTCCATCTTGGAATCCATTGACAACACTATAATCCGTGATGGTTGCTTGTGATCTGAGAGATTGAGTAACAGCTCATGCAGACCCGAATATATACGCTGATGAACCAAAATAGTGTGAGCACTGCCCACCGCGACGTTGGATGCCCCCTGGTGACGCGGTAACAAAAATTTGTAAGCGGAGCAGACACGGATAGCGGATCAGCCTAGCAAAAATATGGGCTGCAAATGGGGAAATCCACTGAGATAAGCGACTTTGACAAAGGGCAGATTATTTTTACGCGGTGTCTATGAACGAGTTTCTCGAAAAGGCGAAGCAGGTCGAATGTTCACGCGCTACTGTCGTGAGCATCTACGGAAAGAAGCGGGTCAGTGAAACTACCACTAGGCGCTAAATCATTGAACATCAACGTCTCTTCATAGAACGTGGGGTTCGGAGGCTTGACTGCTCTGTAACATAGGATAGATGGCTATCTGTGGCATCTCTGCCCAGAGAGAACAATACTGGTGCACGCACAAGTGTTTCGGAGCACACCATTGTTGAACATGGAGATCTGCAAACAGACCACCCCTACGTGTTCACATGTTGACCTAACGACATCGTCAGTTACGATTGCGCGCCGGCCGATGTGGCCGTGCGGTTCTAGGCGCTTCAGTCCGGAACCGCGCTGCTGCGACGGTCGCAGGTTCGAATCCTGCCTCGGGCATGGATGTGTGTGATGTCCTTAGGTTAGTTAGGTTTAAGTAGTTCTAAGTCTAGGGGACTGATGACCTTAGATGTTAAGTCCCATAGTGCTTCGAGCCATTTTTTGAAGTTACGATTGCAGTGGGCACGGGAATTCGGGATTTGACCGTCGAACAACGGAAACGTGTCTGTTCTTCGGGTAAATCACACTTTTGCTACACTGGGTCGACAGTCGTCTCTACAAACGCCGTCGACGAGGTGAACGGGGGTCTTAACGTGCAGCGCGCTCGCGTGGGACCTGTGGTAGTAATCGAGTACATGCTGACAGTTGCGAACCACCTGCATCCCTTCATGCTTGATGACTTCCCCGATGGTGATGTCATCTTTCAGCAGCATAATTGTCCGAGTCTCGGAGCAAGAACCGTGCTACAATGGCTTGAGGAGCATTATAATGAACTCAGGTTGATGTCTCGGTGACCGAATTCGCCTAATCTACATCCTATGGGATTCATATGGGTCGCTATCGGATGCTGTCACCGTGCACGGGCCGCTCGGGGTAGTCGTGCGGTCTTAGGTGCCTTGCCACGGTTCGCGCGGCTTCCCCCGTGGGAGGTTCGAGTCCTCCCTCGGGCATGGGTGTGTGTGTGTTGTCCTTAGCGTAAGTCAGTTTAGCTTAGATTAAGTAGTGCGTAAGCCTAGGGACCGATGACCTCAGCAGTTTGGTCCCATAGTCCTTACCACAAATTTCCAATTTTCACCGTGCACGCAGATCAGTGGCCCGTTATTTACGCGAGTTACGTGACCTGTGCGTAAGCATCTAATGCCACGTACTTTCACAAACCTACCAACAAACTGTCAGATCCCCGACATGCAGACTCAGTGTTGTATTTCGTTCCAAAAAAGGACAATCAAGCTATTAAGCAGGTGGTAATAATATTTTGGCTCATTAGTATAAATGCATGATCGATGTCTTCAGCAACTCCAGTTCGTCGTAGTTTGCTGTAAGGTAACATCTTGAAGTATAAAGTTTCTTTACTAAGGGATAGCGAATTTTGTTCGCAATCTGCTTTTTTGTGCGAATAATAAATGCAGATAGTTTTCTCTGCATCCGAAGGACATCACAATTTAAATTTATTTTTTTAATGCAATGTAGGAAAAGATGGATGGAAAGTTAGTTATTAACGTGTATTTTTCCTTTTTCTTCACGCCGTTTAATGTACACTCTTGAGAAGGACACACAGCGACAGACAATCATGCGGTGAAAAATGAGAACTATTTAGAAAATCAGAAATCTCCGAGTGAGTCATAAAAGTTTGAAACATATCCGTGAGATTTAATTAAGCATTCGTGCCACAGTTAAAAAATTCAGTATTCTTGATTTTACACATGGAACAGTATTATATATAATTTTTGCGACGTTTTTGAGACAGGAAGGGTAAAACGGCATATGTGCATTAAAAAAAGTTATTAGATTTTCTATTTATGTGTATTGTAATGTGTTCTAGACTGCAATACAATGTACTATGGGAAAGACTGATTTTCATTATCCAGATTGCAGCCTGCTAAATTTCTAAAAATACTTCAGTTGCAGCTTTATTTGAATTGTACCACCACACTACACTTACGTGGTAATGTTTACAGGGAGTAGCGTAGCTTGTAAAAATCTTTAAACAAGTGCCGGCCGGGGTGGCCGAGCGGTTCTAGGCGCTACAGTCTGGAACCGCGCGACCGCTATGGTAGCAGGTTCGAATCCTGACGCGGGCATGGATGTGTGTGATATCCTTAGGTTAGTTAGTTCCAAGTTCTAGGGGACTGATGACCACAGAAGTTAAGTCCCATAGTGCTCAGAGCCATTTTTTTAAACAAGTAAAAATAAAAATCAATTTCATGGGATTAGGCGGGAACCGTGACTTACAGTATACGGTGGCCGAGGTGGTGAGGTATTATTGTGAGATTACAGAAGAGAGAATGTGCTAGCTGATTGCTTTCAGTTAGAGATCTGCGTGTTCTCCTATGTATTGATGTTAATTATTGCCTTCTAGTGTGTGACTCTATGAGACTTAGTCTCAGAGACTATGGTTAACGGGCCGGTGACATTTACTTAGCCTATGTGGATTCTGCTACCATTCAGTTGACGCATATACGCAAACTTTACTGGACTGGAGAACCAATATTAATTTCGTTGCATATTTAAATGATACTCTTGAGGTCCACAATTTTTCAGTTTCAGTGTTTTATCTGACTGAATTAATCAGGACATACAGTTTAAATATTTGTTGACACCTATATCAGTTATTCACTTCAATTCTTCTTCCTTTATTATTCTTATCTAACATGTTTCAAACTGTGTTACTTAATAATTAGCATTACATGCCAATACTTCGGAATTCCACTGTAGGGTCATATATAAACAATGCAGATGTGTACAGCTCGAACCTATGACTATATCGAGTAATATTTGTTAATAGAGACGTATCCAGAAAGAGATTTTCACTCTGGAGCAGAGTGTGCGCTGATATGAAACTTCCTGGCAGATTAAAACTGTGTGCCGGACCGAGACTCGAACTCGGGACCTTTGCCTTTCGCGGGAAAGTGCTCTACAAGGTTCGCAGGAGAGCTTCTGTAAAGTCTGGAAGGTAGGAAACTAGGTACTGGCAGAAATAAAGCTGTGAGGACTGGGCGTGAGTCGTGCTTGCCCGCGAAAGGCAAAGGTCCCGAGTTCGAGTCTCGGTCCGGCACACAGTTTTAATCCGCCAGGAAGTTTCAATAGAGACGTACATTGCCCAAGTACTAATCCCCACACCACAACAGTAACACTGGACCTACGAGGGGCGTTCAGTGAGAAATGCAACACTTTTTTTTGTTAAAACCAGGTTGAATTTCAATACATCATATTATTCCCAACTCCTTTGGCTAAAAAACCCTATTTTTCAACATTATCTCGGTTCTAAGCGACGGTCTGACGCCACCCTTACTGGGAAGGCCCTTATGCCCACATGGTACAACTCCACTTGTCAACGTCGGAGCCAACGCCTTGCTGCATCATTAACCTCCCCACCCTCCACGTACTGCTTCCCGTGGACTGCATCCTTCATTGGGCCATATAGATTTGAGTCGGAAGGTGGAAGACCCAAGCTAGATGGATGAGGAAGAACAGTCCAATGAAATTTTGTGAGCTCCTCTTGGGTACACAGACTGCCAGCACTACCAACAGAGACGTCCAGCTGTGCAGCGAGGTGTTTGACAGTGATCCGCCGACCTCCTCGAATGACAATGTCCACACGTTCCAAAATTACATGAGTCGCAGCTGCGTGGGGCCGGCCGGCACGCGGGAAATCGGATAGATCTACGCGACTGTTTTGCGATGATGTCAGACGCCTCACCCAACGACTCACCGTGCTCTTGTTCACTACCAGCTTTGCGTAGACAGTCTGCAAGTGCCTGTGAATACCTGCGATGCCCTGGTTTTCTGAAACTCAATGACAGCTCTCTGCTTGGAACGAACCTCCGTTACAGGCACATTTTGAAGGCTACGTATAGCGCTGTCATCTATCAGAACTTCTTGAAACTATAGGGACTGAAGAGGGAATGTTCCACGATGTCGCACAACAAATTCCGCTTTTCTCAAACCAAACTGGCTGAGAGAAAAAGTGTTGCATTACTTATTGAACTTATTAAAGAAACAAGAAATATGTCGCACAACTTGAGTAAAAGAAGTGATCGGTTGTTGGGACACATCGTAAGGCATGAAGGGTACGCCAGCTTCCTTTGTGGAGGGAAGTGCGGAGGGTAAAACTGAGTGAGACCAACTCCTGCTTACAGTAAACGGGTTCATGTAGATGTAGCATGCGGAGATGAAGAGGCTTTCCAAGGCTGGACTAGCGAGGTGAGTTGTGACAAACCAGTTCAAAAATGGTTCAAATGGCTCTGAGCACTATTGGACTTAACTTCTGAAGTCGTAAGTTCCCTAGAACTTAGAAATACGTAAACCTAACTAACCTAAGGACATCACACACACCCATGCCCGAGGCAGGATTCGAACCTGCGACCATAGCGGTCACCCGGTTCCAGACTGTAGCGCCTAGAACCGCTCGGCCATCCCGGCCGGCGACAAACTAGTCTTTGGACAGAAGAACACCACAAGAACATAGAGAATACCGTACGTCACAGTTTCAGACAATTCACTAGCGCTCTGATTATCAATTGGCGCGAAACCTCTGCGAAATTGAGAAATGGTGGCGATACATTGAGTACTGAGACTTCCCAGCAGCAAGTCTCGGTCCGGCGCACAGTTTCAACCTGACAGGAAGTCTCATATCAGCGCACACTCCGCTGCAGAGTGAAAATTTCATTCTCGACATTGGGTATTGTAGTCAACGACATTGCCACTTCAGAAAAACCGATTCTCTCCCTATAATTTAAGCAACGGCGTTCTCAATTAATTCTTGGGTGGGTGATCAAATGGGTACGACTGGTTCTGTTGGGTCTGGGACACCATGTCGCCGAAGTGGCGTTCAATAGAAAGACTCGCACCCGGCCGTTGCGTCATAGAGCGTTATTGTTATTGGGTACAGTACTACAGCTGGGGGCGTGGTGAGGAAGAGGCTGCGTGGTACGAAGCGGAGCGCGTCGGAGGTAGCGGGGGCGGCGGCGGATTTCCGGCAGCTCCGGCTCGGCAGAACAAAGCGGCCAGCCGAGGTGAGGTTCGCACAGCGCTCCTCTCGTGGTCTCTCTCTCACTCTCTCTTTCTCTCTCTCCCCGGCCCGCACGCCACAGCACGCCTCAGCTAGACCTGCCGTTATATCTGCCGACTACGGCTTCCGGCCTACGTCGACCGCCCCGGACACAGGGGAAATCTGCCAATCTGCAGGGGGACAGTCCATACCATATAGCCTCACTAAAGTTACTTGTGTGGTTTACAGTCATAACTCACATGCTCCAAAATAATGACAATTGAGATGCCGACATACTCTCATATAGCTTTATACATAGAACATAATTCACGAAACAGTTATTCACATTTGGCACAAGATCTTTGAGAAAACAGCTGTTAAAGTTCATGGTTAGTTTCAAAATCTCAATATCCGCGGGACTTTGTGAGCTTTGTTCCGTACCTCATCTTGACCAATCAGCGATTAGTTCACTCGGCGCCATTTTCTTGTGTTGTAGTAAATATTGATGCAAGTGGAGTGTGTTTTCTGTTCTGTTCAGTTATTTTGGGGAATATAATTCAATATAGTGGTTGGAATAAAACTGATTTGAGACACAAGTCATGGAAGAAAACGTTTCACCCGTTGGAGAAAGAGGAAGGCCAAGGAAACGTTCACAGCATCCTTTGTCATCAATAATTAGTTCTCGTGAATGGAAAATTTGTAAATTTCTTTGATAATTAAACTGAAGAAATGTGCACGGTAGACATTTCTTTTACGAAATTGCAAACGCTATCCCAAACTAGAGAATATCTTTTGTAAACTAACACAAGCAAAGTCCATAAAAGATGATTAATTGGTATTTATCACGATTACCATCGGAATGTAATATGATATATACACTGTAGAAAAGAAAGTGCCTTGCAGTCGGAACCAAAAAGTGTTGCATATCGAGTCGCAACACGATAGTTCCCTCGAAACCAGCATCGCCCAAACAGCTCAGTACCAAAACTCACAACATCCAAAATGGTGATTGTCTAAACTTACATGTCCCATAGCTCATTAACAAAACTCACATGATCCATAATATAACCTTAAATAATTGTAATTTCTCAATAACCAAACATAATCTGAAATGTACATAATGATTTATAGCCATTGTTCTTGCACATACTGATGTCAATATATGGGACATGCGCACGACGCATGTAAAACACGTTTTTAGTCATTTGTGAAAATTTTATGTTTTTGGAGCTTGTGAGTCATGCTTCTAACCTACTCACTTGACAAAATTTGTCTATGAAGGGCGTGCAATAAGTAACGCAATATATCTTTTTTTTAAAGTTGGTTTTATTCAAGATTTCAGTACACCACATTATTCCCCACTCTTTTGGCTACAAAACTGTATTTTTCAAGGTAATCTCTGTCCAATGTGACGGCATTACGCCACCTTCCTGGGAGAGCCTGTGTGGCCGCATGGAACCACTCTACTGGTCGACGTCAAAGCTGCATCAATAACCTCCCGATCATCCAAGTACTGCTTCCGCGGAGTGCATCCGTCACTGGGCCAAACAGGTGGAAGGTGCGAGGTCCGGGCTGTAGGGTGGGTGAGGAAGAACAGTCCAACAAAATTTTATGAGCTCCCCTTGGGTGCGCAGACTTGCGTGAGGTCGTGTGTTGATATGGAGAGAGAGAAGTTACTTTGCAGTTTTGTGGCGACGTACACGCACTTTAATTTCCTGAGGGTAGCACAATACACTTCAGAGTCGATCGTTGCACCATGAGGGAAGACTTCAAACAGATTAACCTCTTGAGAGTCCCAAGAATGTGGCCCTGACTTTGTCGGCTGAGGGTGCGGCTTTGAAGTTTTTCTTCGGAGGAGAGGTTTTTAGCGCCACTCCGTGGATTGCCGTTTTCTTTCAGGTTCGAAGTGATTAACTCTAGTTTCTTCGTCTGTGACGATGTTCGAAAAAAAAAATTGGTCACGCTCAGCATCGTAACGAACAAGCAGTTCTGCGCAGATGGTCTTTCGATGGTCTTTATGGTTTTCTATTAAGCGGTGCGGAAGCCAGCAGGTACATACCTTTGAGTACCTCCAACTGATGGACGAGTGTGTCAGCGATACTAACGGAGACGTCCAGCTGTGGCGCGAGGTGTTTGATTGTGATCTGTCGATCACGTCGAAGGAGAGTGTCCGCACGTTCCAACATTGCAGGAGTCACAGCTGTGTGCGGCCTGCCGACAAGCGGGAGAGTGGACAGGTTTGCGCAACCTTACTGCGAGGATGTCAGACGCCTCGCCCGACGACTAATCGTGTTTTTGTTCACTAACAGGTCTCTGTAGACATTCTGAAAGCGCCTATGAATATCTGTGATACTTTGGTTTTCCATCGGGGCAGGACTGGAACCTGAAGTTTGGAAGGGAGGAGATGAGCTACTGGCGAAAGTAAAGCTGTGAAGACGGATCGTGTGTTGTTCTCGGGCAGCTCAGTTGGTAGAACACTTTTCCGCAAAAGGGAAAGGTCTCGGTTTCGAGCCCCAGCCTGGCACACAGTTTTAATCTGTCACTAATATTCATGCCAGGGCACACTCCGCTGCAGAGTGAAACATTCATTCTGGAATTTTTCACGTTTTTAGTTTGTAATTTATAATGTAAACGGTGAACAAAATTTGGAATATGGGTTGTGTTAGTCATGGGGATACGATTGGTTGCATATGTAGGTTAATGTACCATTTTCTGTTTTAATATTGTGTGAAATCTAACCTAAGGACATCACACACACAGCCATGCCCGAGACAGGATTAGAACCTGCGACAGTAGCGGTCGTGCAGTTCCAGGCTGAAGCGCCTAGAACCGCTCAGGCCACATCGGCCGGCGAATCAAATTCTTGATTTTTAGCAAAATTGGACCGGTTGTCTTCACATTGAGCTCGGTCGCAAGCTTCCTTTGAGCCGTACTCGGGCTGTTATTGTTCGCATAGCAGGCCTTCACAAGCGCTATACGCTCAGACACGTTGTACCGTGATATTTTACGTGCATGTGGCCGACAACAACAACGCGCGTGCGCATGCGCATACTATTTCCCATCATGTCCCGCAGCCAACCGTGTAGTTCTAGCGTCCTGACGCAAACCATTCTTAAATTTTGAAGATTTTATTTCATATAGTTCAACAACTGTAGTCCCGTATAAAACCTTGGTATACCGGACATATGCCGTAAGAAAACACACACACACGCACGCACACACACACACACACACACAGACACACACACACGCGCGCGAGCGCGTGGGCACGCATTGTAAACACTAGCGCCAACACACAACCAAAAGTGACCAACGTCTGAAGTTACCGACAGTGATTATTAATTTCCAACAGGCGAGGTAGCATTAACTCTATCCCTCTGATGTTTGAAGAGAGAGGGCAGGATTCCAAGCAGAATTTAAGCATCTGTCAACTGTTATTTTCAATAACACGAGCCCAACAGCTGAAAGTGTGCACCAGAATCTCCGTGTTATATTCCACAGGATGACTGGTGTAAAGCAATGTTCTACAATGGCAGATTTGAGCCGCTGTTGTAAGCGTATGTGGCGGTTATTTTCAATACATGGATCCTCGACGGTCCTGATAGTTTGAGCAATTATGACATGCCGCATCTACAAGGGATAAGGTACACACCTGCCTTACGCAAACCGAAATCACCCTTTTGCGGAAACTAAAAAGACCCTATTCTTAAACGGTGGTCGAAAAACAGATTTCATATATTGTTTACGAAGAATACGATCAGTCCTGATGGAAATGCTACTTAGTAAGGTACAAAGGCCGTTAGACTTCGTTGCCACTTCGTTAGTTTCATCAGTTATCCAAGTCACGGTTGGTCGATAGCGCAAAGTTGGTCTGAACTGTCTTCGTTATGATCATATTGGACAAAAGTGATTTCGAGATGGGCTAACTCAGCTGACAGACTCTTTAGTCTGAGATGACGTGGACCGTATGAAACAAGATACAAAGTACCCCTTCATGCTGAGCTGGATGGTAACAACTATCAGCCTAAAAATACAAATCTGTGCTACGTTTAAATGCAGACTGAAGTGGCGAATGACAGTTTGTACCAAGGCCGAAATTCGAACCCAGGTCAGCTGCTCGTTAGAGAGATGCGCTAAACACTACCCAGCCCTGCAAAGTGGGTTTGCACAACTGTACGGACTACCCTAAGCACACCTCCCTCCCCTATCCAAATTCCCATTCATAGCCCAAAGCCACCTGGTATTCCCCCTAAAATCGAACAGCATTGTAGAGGCCTTCCAACTGTATTGGAGTATCACCTCAGCATCGAACGAAACGGGAGATCCCGCCTGAAACGCAAGCATTGGTATTTTTAATCAAATGAAATTACAAGGTTCCAGGGACCTTTTCAGTTCTCAAGTGGGATGAAATGTGAATGGGAATTTGGACTGAGCAGAGAAAGCTTGCTAGGGGAGTCCGCGCAGGTGTGCACAGCCACTGTGCCAGGGTGGCGTTGTGTTAGCGTATCTGCCAAATGAGCAGGAGATCCAGGTTCGAATCCAGGCCTTGGTACGAATTTTCATTCGTCGCTTCAGTCTGCACATATACATCAAAGATGTCTGGGATGTGAAAAAGTTCTCTGGATCCTAGAGTTTCATTTGACAGATTTGTGTGTTGTCTTCCGATAAACGGCATGTCTCAACGTATTATCAACCTTGAAACCTCCCATTAGCCGACCGGAGTGGCCGTGCGGTTCTAGGCGCTTCAGTCTGGAGCCGAGCGACCGCTACGGCCGCAGGTTCGAGTCCTGCCTCGGGCATGAATGTGTGTGATGTCCTTAGGTTAGTTAGGTTTAATTAGTTCTAAGTTCTAGGCGACTGATGACCTCGTAAGTTAAGTCGCATAGTGCTCAGAGCCATTTGAACCAAACCTCCCCTTAGAAAAATTTATGAATTACTGTGCTGGTAAATCCCTTACGTTATTTGATATTCAAACAGCTGATCAAAACTGAACGTACTCAGACACTTCTCTCTTTACTTATTCTGATCAACACTAAACTGACACACAATATATTTAGCGTAACGCAATCTGACTTTCAATAATCCCTACAAAAGAATGGCGGTGACTAACAATAACCTATACCTTTCATGAATCACTTACCTCACAAAACTCTTCGTTACTCGAACTACTGCAATACAGCGAGCGCCAATATTGCCAGCTAAATAAAGGATTCTAACTACTGAAGGCACTAACTACTGATAGACATACTTAGCAAACGAAAGATTTTGATAGAGAACAATGTGTTTACCTTAATAGTGTTCAAAAGTCATATATATATATATAAGTTCATGACATCCAGTCTTACAAATTTCGTTTTTCTGACTGACACACGTCCAGATCGTCCGCTCTCAAAACTCTGCCATCTCTCTTCCCCGCATCCACCACTGCTGGCGGCTCACCTCCAACTGCGCGCCCGCATCTTGTGGTCGTGCGGTAGCGTTCTCGCTTCCCACGCCCGGGTTCCCGGGTTCGATTCCCGGCGGGTCAGGGATTTTCTCTGCCTCGTGATGGCTGGGTGTTGTGTGATGTCCTTAGGTTAGTTAGGTTTAAGTAGTTCTAAGTTGTAGGGGACTGATGACCATAGATGTTAAGTCCCATAGTGCTCAGAGCCATTTGAACCATTCTAACTGCGCAACGCTACGCGCTGTTCACATCCAACTGCCCAACGCTACAACAGCAAATATTCCAGAAATGAAAACCAGCCACATACTGCACACAGCACAGCCAGTGATTTTCATTCAGAGCGTTACGTGACGTTACCAACATAAAAACCTAAACAGCCTACTTACAACCTTCCTCCAGACCAAGAGAAGAGAACTATGTTTTTCCATCACCATCGTGAAGCAAAGATTCGGGTGGATTGAACTCAGATGTTCTAAAAAGCCGTTTACATGATCACTTCGATGGTGTACAACAACGAAAGTATCGCCTACAATCGCTTCAGCTTAGTGCCTCAGATGCACGATCTCCCGAGTGAAATGGCAGACCGCCGTGCGGCTGAATTTTTGGACCTACTGACACACGAACGGCGCATCTCATTAACAGTGGTATGGTCGGTACTGGAAGGGGAGAGCGGATAGAAAGTAAAGAAGGGCACCTCAAGAACACACCGCCTAAATGAGACTATTTTTGTCTGCGGTGGTGCAAACGTAAATGAAACCCTACGCTTCGTTTTAGAGTGGAGACCATCACTGTAGAAGAAGAGCCGTGCTACAGTGCCTCATAAGTGCGGTTAGCCACAGTCGGCGACCCGACCGGCGCATAGCCTGCACTCTTTACGACTGGCTGCTGCCCGACACGAGAGAGCAAAAGGACTGCAGTTGGCCCCTGTCTAGAGGGGGGAGCTGGAGGAAGATAGTGGTGCGCCGGCTGCCGCTACGCTCCGGACTCGCGACGCCCCCGCAATTCTAAATCAGTCACGGCCGGAATGGATTTGCCGGCCGCATTGGCAGCGCGATTGAAAAGCCATCGCGGCGAACGAGGTGTCACAGGCAGGCGGGCGTGGGCGGCTGGAGACGCCGGTGATTGCCTGCGCTGCCCCAGAGTCCTTGGACGTTCCCCGACGGGACTGCGGGTCCCGTGACTCACCGTTGCGGAAAGTGTCGTCCCGACACAACCGGTCGGGGTAGCGGACGCAAATCCCATTACGCGGCAAGGACGCCCGCTATTGCCAGCGTCTCCGCTCGACTCCCGTACCTGTCAGCTGCTTCCACTGCAGCCACCTCGAATCACGCAAGTTAATCAAAGGGACACATGCTCAAAGAAATTTCGAGTTTGCAGCTGGTCATCATTAACCACACTCAACGATATATCGAATGGGTACCTGTTAGTCACTTTTAGGTGAGCCGCCGAAGATGGTAAAGACGTCCTGAATACCTGAAGTTTATTATTACGCTGTGAAAATTCTGCGCTTGCGTCGAGCTCGTGTTGACAGATCACGCTAGCAGAGATCAGAAACGCAGCAAGTAAGAGTCTAATGTTGAATGCTGCGTAAATTAGAAATCGAGGCGGCACTGTTACGGCAGTGCTATACTGGTTCCTTCCTTCCCACCGTAGTCCTGCGAGTTTGCGAATGATGGCGCTGCCATCGCTTCCTATTCGTTGACTCATCTCTCTTACTGAACCGTGCAGAGTTGCAAGGCAAGTCGTGATGTAGTACGCATGTTGAGGGCACAATCTTGCTGCTGTAATGTGAAACTGACAGGGTGAAATGATCGACTGTCGGATTAAGATGGTCTCCGGCTTCCAGGCGGCAAGGAGTGCCGGTCCCTGGCACGAATCCGCCCGGCGGATTTGTGTCGAGGTCCGGTGAACCGGCCAGTCTGTGGATGGTTTTTAGGCGGTTTTCCTTCTGCCTCGGCGAATGCGGGCTGGTTTCCCTTATTCCGCCTCAGCTACACTATGTCGGCGATTGCTGTGCAAACAAGTTCTCCACGTACGCGTACACCACCATTACTCTACCACGCAAACATAGGGGTTACACTCGTCTGGTGTGAGACGTTCCCTGGGGGGTCCACCGGTGGCCGAACAGCACAATAACCCTGGGTTCGGTGTGGGGCGGCGGAGGGGTGAAGTGGACTGCGGTAGTCGTCGTGGGGTTGTGGACCACTGCGGCTGCGGTGGGGACGGAGCCTCTCCGTCGTTTCTAGTTCCCCGGTTAACATAACATAACACAACATAAGATGGCCTCTAACGAAGCTGTTTTTTGTTAGGCTGTGGAGGGTGGCAGATAGGAATAAAGTAATACACTGTATTCAACTGCAAACGAGCTTCATTACAGGAGAAGCGATGTCCTGGGAAAAGTTCGATTCGATGCCTTCAGACGAAAAATATACAAAGCTCATGAAAACAGAGTAGTTGTATCCTTGTTTATTCCTCCTCCAACCGTGTGTGTGTGTGTGTGTGTGTGTGTGTGTGTGTGTGTGTTCAAAATGGTTCAAATGGCTCTGAGCACTATGCGACTTCACTCCTGAGGTCATCAGTCGCCTAGAACTTAGAACTAATTACACCTAACTAACCTAAGGACATAACACACATCCATGCCCGAGGCAGGATTCGAACCTGCGACCTAGCAGTCACGCGGCTCCGGACTGAAGCGCCTAGAATCGTTCGGCCACCACGGCCGGCTAAAACGTTCCGTCTGTTGAAACTTCCTGGCAGATTAAAACTATGTGCCGGACCGAGGCTCGAACTGGGGACCTTTGCCTTTCGCGGGCAAGTGCTCTACCTTTCTTCCAGGAGTGCTAGTTCTGCTAGGTTCGCAGAAGAGCTTGTGTGACGTTTGGAAGGTAGGAGACGAGGTACTGGCAGAATTGAAGCTGTGAGGACGTGTCGTAAGTCGTGCTTGGGTAGCTCAGATGGTAAAGCACTTACTCGCGAAAGGTAAAGGTTCCGAGTTCGAGACTCGGTCCGGCACACAGTTTTAATCTGCTAGGAAGTTTCAAATCAGCGCACACTCTGCTGCAGAGTGAAAGTCTCATTCTGGTTCCGTCTATTGTTTACAGAGACTTGGGGACTATGTGTCATCATGTATCTGTTTCATTTTGAAGACCATGATTCAATAAAAGTTACTTGGCCAGTTACAATAACAAGTAACAGTTTTTGAAGACCCCGTCGTATATTGCCTAGTAGAGAGTACCGTTTTCCCTTTATTGCCAGGCTTATATGGGGTGCATCTCATATACACTGTTTTGAAGCAAATAATCCGTACTGGATGTAGAATACTTTTTATTAAAAGTGATGATCGGTTTCGCGTCAGTAGAAGACTCATCCGTAGGTGATAAGGATTCCTTTTTAACAAGTCATAGCCTAAATGTAACTGCCTTACACCCGCTCCACATCATTCACGCCAAGCTGTAAACAAACAGCGCGCTAAAAACGGTTGTCCATATTTACAACGAAGGGGATAATAGAAACTACAAAGATAAAATCTGGATACAGCCAAACGGGCCGAACAAAGCCTTCCTGCTTGTGGCACGGTTCGTTTTAAATATGGGCTGGGTCTTTCAGCGCGCTGTTTGCTTAGAGCTTGACGTGAATGATGTGGAGCGGCTGTAAGACAGTTACATTTCGGCGACTCATTATTACAGCAGGTCAAGTAACTTTTATTGAATGATGATCTTCACATCAAAATGACACAGGTACATGACACGATTTTTCAACATAGCCGCCAAGTCTCTATAAAAAACGGTCGGAACGTGCTACCAATCGTTAAATTCAAAGACGATAGGAATCCGCTCCTTGGTCGCGGAGCAATTCGAGAACAGCCGTGTGAAAGCCCTCATCGTAGGAAAATCTCTCCTCCCAGATGTTCCTCCTCAATGCCTGGACACTGTCCTCTGTGGCCCATGTCGATTGCGCTGCCTGCTGACCACCACCAACCACGTCTGTCAAAGTATGGGCACCATTTCACGGCGCTGCTCTCCACAAAACGTTTCGTCCGTATACCGCCAGAATTTCACGGTGAACCTATGTGATATTTAGACGTTTTTCTCACAAGAATCCCACTGCCCCGGGTACTTTGGAGTGGGTTTCCTGATGCTACGCCATTTCATTCCCACACTGTGGTGCACTTGTTACCCGTATCTGCAGGACATACACTCTCTTCTGACAAAGTGCCACTCTCTTTGCGAAAAAATCTTAGAATAGCGTGGCATGTGTAACTTACTTTTTGAAGTCCCTACGTGCCAGCTGAACAACGCCACATGTATAACACAATATGCAAAACTTTAAAGATGTGTTGCCGGTATGTCGCTTAGTGTAAGTAAATTAAAAGGACAAACACAATATCCTCGTTGGGTAGTGTTGACAACACTCTGGGCAACAGTCTGTTAGAATGGGAGGGTCTAAAAGTCTAGAGAGATAGCGGCCGGACTGAATATCATCTTATTTCTCTCGAGTAGAGAAAACAGCAAGAACGGAAAGTCAGAGAATCCTAAGATCCTTCAGTTCTGCCTGCAGCAATACATCCAAATCTATCAGATGGTTTTAATTAAAATGAAGGCCCTGTGTGGGTTGCAATTATCGTACGGATACGAAACTTGGCAGATATATTAATGCGTTAATGCGGAACCGATTTAAGCTGAAAAAAAGTTAGATTTTGGCCGCCGGGTGCAAATTTTTCCTTGTGTAATGATTTAGAAACGGGACACGGGCAGAAAAGATCAAACAAATGATAGAGGCATAATGTTGATTCTATTATTAACCACCGCTTACACAATTTTTTTCAATATGACCACTGGAGACGTTGTCAAGATGCTGTGCAGTGCCAGATTTGCACCTGGTGGCTAGAATTGGAGCTCACCTTTTTCTAGCGTAAAACGATACCGCATTAGCATATCTACCAAGTTTCGCTGCCGTACAATAATAATTACAGCCCATCCTGGACCTCCGTGAGTAGGTGCGCTCAGTTCTGGATCACGACTAGTGTTTTGTTGACTTGGCTCGGCACGGTCAGGGAGGTATCGGGCAGATCGCGCAGGACGCGGTGGAGCAGACAGTGGCTGCGTCACATACTGGGGCGACGCTGGACACTGGACACTGGTCGTGAAACCGATACTCACCTCACCTCAGCGTGCCTCCCCTTCCAGCGACCTAGCGACCTGGTTGCGCAGACCGTGAACTCGACGCAACGCCTGCAACACAAACACACGCACCACTCTCAACACTTTCCCTGTTACTGCACGCCAGCCGTGCTCATCTTGCTACCAACACAATTTTCTTAAGCACTTCATATGTCATTAGTTTTGTAATCATAACTGGAAAAGCAGCGATCTACAAACTACAGTATATTCAATAAAAATTAAAAAGCAATCTTTATGGCATGAACACATTTATTTATTTAAAAATACAGACCATTTTCAATCCGTTTTACATCATTATCAGGCGATACTTATTTATTTTTATTTTACACATCTAGTTCCGTAGGAGCAAATTGAGGAGCAATAAATGGTTCAAATGGCTCTGAGCACTATGGGACTTAACTTCATCAGTCCCCTAGAACTTAGAACTACTTAAACCTAACTAACCTAAGGACATCACACACATCCATGCCCGAGGCAGGATTCGAACGTGCGACCGTAGCGGTCGTGCGGTTCCAGACTGTAGCGCCTAGAACCGTTCGGCCACTCTGGCCGGCTTGAGGAGCAATAAAAGTAAAAACAAATAAAATAAAATGTTTATGTGCCCAAAAAAGTTTATGTAAACGCAATGAACAATACAACACAGGAATCAGCTCAATTTTTCAAGGAGCTCCTCGACAGAAAAGAAGGAGTGACCCACGAGGAAATCTTCAGTTTCGATTTGAAAGCGCATGGATTACTGCTAAGAGTTTTGAATTCTTGTGGTAGCAGTATACTGCACACCTTTCTGTACAAGGGTCAAGGAAGTGCGATCCAAACGCAGATTGGATTTCGCCTAGTATTAACTGAGTGAAATTTGCTTATTCTTGGGAATAAGCTGATATTGTTAATAAGAAACGACAATAAAGAATATATGTATTGAGAGGGCAGTGTAAGAATACCCACACTAGTGAACAGAGCTCGACAAGAGGTTCGCGAACTTATATCACTCATTGCCCGAACTGTCCGTCCGTTTCTGACCCAAAAATGGACTTGCAGTACGGCGGCCGAACTTCCCCGAATGGCCAAGAATGCCACACGATCATTTCACTTTTCCATCCTCGGAGACTGGGAAGAGTTATCCCAAAATATAATACCATACGTCAAAAGCGAATGAAAATAAGCAAAGTAGCCTACTATTCGTGTCGAACTATCACTTACTTCGGATATCGTTCGAATAGCAAAACGGCAGCATTACGTGGGTTTTCCACGACAGTTTACTATCTATCTGTACACATACAAATTTGAACTGTTCAGTTTCACTAATCATATGTCCACTCTGTGAAATTAAAACGTCGGGTTTTGTTGAATTGTGTGTTACAAACTGAAAAAAGTGAATCTTATTGTGATTTAACGTTAGTTTATTTTCTACAAGCCATGAACTTGTCTCTTGAACTGAACTATTTGAAACAGTGTCAATGTTGCGTGACCGTGCCACATTCAGATCCCACATCATAGCCATTCTCAACACTCAGGATAATGTCTTTTGTTGTCTGTTGTCAAAGTAAGAGGGGAACCTCTGGAAGTTCCCTGCCCTACAATTTTTGCAACGACAGTACCGGTGCATGAATTCCAAGGTCAGAGGTATCACAACAATTGTTGCTTCTAACTGCCGATTCGGTAGTTTACAGACGAGAGTCCCTTACCTCAGACTGATACATTTACCCTTCTCCATCATCGCTGAAAGTTTGTAATATCATCATGGAATCATCTTGTATATTTGTGAATGCGTGACTAGTGTTTTTTGTGTATGTTGATGAATGAAATTACATCTACATCTCATCAGTCTACGACTTACATTAACCGTGGAGAGTGACATGGCAGCCTGATACTTGTCTGCACCGACTACTGTAGGCCTATTCGTTCATCTGTTCGCGCGAGTTAGTTCACGCTCACGCCTCAGTAGCAAGCAACCGACCAGTGACGGCGAGTAATGGTACGGAAATGTTGAGGAGGGGTGGAGGAATCGAAACAAGACAGCTCGGCACGTGAAACTATTCTCAACAAGTCTAGTCTACGGTAATAATTTTAGTTCTAGGGAGATGTATCACTTCACGATGTATAATTAGCTTCTTTGTGGCATAATTATTACCTAAGGCTGTTGCACTGATGAGAAATTACATTAAAAAGGGAACTTACATTTCTTTTTATTGATGAGGGGAAGAAAATGGGCAACTAATTACGAAACACAACACAAGGCTATTCAAAAGGAAGGAACAGATATCAAAAATTTATTGCTTCCAAACTACAAAAGACAGAAACGCAATTCCAACGTTCATGGGAAGGTAAAAGTTCAAATTTTCATGCATTCAATGTGGGCACTAGGTATTACACGACAAATATCAAAACGGTGGCTCATTTCCTGCCACACACGAAGCAGCAGGTCTCTCGTTATAGAATTCACAGCTTTAACAAAACGATGTCACAGACGTTCGAGAGTATCAGGCACAGGGGAGATAAAAATACTGTCTTTTACGGAACCCCACAGATAGAATTCAAAAGACGTGAGGGCTGGTTCGTTGGATTGGAAGAGGACAAGTAGAAGCTGGGCTTCTTAGCCGGTGGCCTACCAGGTTTCCAGACCACATCTTGTGACTTTTGTCTGTGGGGTTAAAAGAGCCCGCTTTTATCTCCCCTATGCCTCGCACTCTTGAAAGTCTGTGACATCGCATTTTGAAGCTGTGAATTCAATAACGAGAGACCAGCTGCTTCGTGTGTGGCAGAAATTGAGCCACCGTTTCGATATTTGTCGTGAAACTCTTGTTGCTTCTTCTAATGCATAAAAATTTGAACTTTATCTTTCCAAGAACGTTGGAATTGTGTTTCTTTCTTTTGTAGTTTATAAGTAACAATTGTCTGAAATATGTTCCATCTGTCTGAATGGCCCCGTATTTCTTACGACTGATGCAGGCTTATGATGAATGTCGATTTTGGACGATGTTTAAATCGCCACAACTTCTACTGCGCGACTATTTTATTCACTTGCTAAACATGAATACACTGCATTCAACTAAATACTACTTATTTTGCTTTTCACTAAAGCGTCAATGCCTGGAACCACTTTCTAAGCTCTGCTAATTCCAAGACAAGCTATTAAGTTGAAATCTGTCAGTGGGTTTCAGTGAGCGGATTGTTTTCTCTTCACCGTGGTAAAAAAGTTGCTCGCACAAGTACGTAGCTCCAGACATGTGCATAATCGAAGTTGCAGTCCTGTGAAGTCATTGAAATTAATGGCGAGGTAAATTTTATACGGGTCTGCAAGACTTATTTTATTATGAAATTTATCACGCAGTCATAAGAACAGATGTTTTATGAGAAGAGAGATTTTATAATCATGGTATTGTTAATGGCAGACAGTTGCTAAAAAATCTATGGTGTGAAAGTTTAACTCGCCTTAACAAGCTACATACTTGAGTAATAGTCTCGCATTTTTAAACGGATTGTCTGAAATACAGATCAATTCTACATTAAAAAACATATGGTTCGATACTTATTTACATCGGCACCTAAGTTATCTATATGGTGCACTACGACAGCGCATAGATAACTGGATTTGATGTTAAATGGACGGTGGCAGAATCTCCGTATACGGTCTCTCTCTCTCTCTCTCTCTCTCTCTCTCTCTCTCTCTCTCTATTCGTTTAGTCGTTCCCGACTCTCCAAAACCCCTTGAACCAAAACAAGCCAATTTCTTCTGTCCTGCGGTTTCTCCCGTAGGCTTTCTAGTTTGGACCACTTCGTGACGCCATCGATCCATCTCATCCTGTGCGTCTTCATCTAGTGCCTTCGATCTTCCCCAGCGTTAGCGTTTTTTCCACTGAAAGATATCTTCTCATGATGCGTCCAAAGTAGGTCGGTTTTTGTGTTAGTATCACATCTACCAGGGAACACTCTGCTTTTGCGTGATCTAATATTACCTTAATCGTTCTCTTTGCAGTCCATGAGACTCTAAGAAGTTTCCTCGCCGGCCTCGGTGGCCGTGCGGTTCTAGGCGCTGCAGTCCGGAACCGCGGGACTGCTACGGTCGCAGGTTCGAATCCTGCCTCGGGCGTGGATGTGTGTGATGTCCTTAGGTTAGTTAGGTTTAAGAAGTTCTAAGCTCTCGGGGACTGATGACCTGAGATGTTAAGTCCCATAGTGCTCAGAGCCATCTGAAGTTTCCTCCAACACCACAATTCAAAGCAGTGTATTCTTCGCCGTTCCGCCTTTTTAATTGTCCAAGTCTCAAATCTATATATCACAACTGGAGAGACCATAGCCTTTACAATACGGATCTTTGTTGTTAAAGCCATAGCTCTACTCCTTAAAACCTTTTTAGGGTTTGACATTGCCTTTCTACCACGCAGCGTCTCCTGATTTCACGGCTGCAGTCATCATCAGCAGAGACCTCCATTGTTTCTCCTCCTATATGTCATGAAATTATAGGTGTAATTGCCACAATTTTTTTTAACATTCAGCTTAAATCACAAATTTAGCATTGGAGGGCAGCGTGGAGGGTAAAAATCGTAGAGGGAGACCAAGAGATGAGTACACTAAGCAGATAAGCAGATTCAGAAGGATGTAGGCTGCAGTAGGTACTGGGAGATGAAGAAGCTTGCACAGGATAGAGTGACATGGAGAGCTGCATCAAACCAGTCTCAGGACTGAAGACCACAACAACAACAAACAAATAACTTAAGTGCAAGTTTTTCACTTTCTTCTTTCACCTTCAGCAAGAAAGTCTTTAACTCTTCTTCACTTTCTGCCAACAGTATAGTATCACCTGCGTATCTGAGGTTGTTTATAGCTACCCTAGTTACTTTAATTCCGGTTTCTTCTTCGTCACGGCTCTGCATACAAATTGAATAAGTAAGGTGACAAGATGCAGTCCTGTCGTACCACTTTCTGAATCTTGATCTATTTTGTTGTTCATGCACAGTTCCCACCGTGGCTTCTTGGTCAGAGTATAAACTCCGTATGAGATGAATGATGTGATCTGGTATTTCCATAGTTTTGAGTACTTCCCATATTTATCGTGTTCAACACAGTCAAAGGCTTTGGCATAACCAGTAAAGCAGATATATACGTCTTTCTGGAATTCTCTTGCCTTTTCCATAATCCACCGAATGCTGGCAATTTGATCCCTGGATCCTCTTCCTGTACGAAATCCAGCCGGTAGTTCTCGCTCTAGATACTGGCGAAGTCTATTTTGTAAGATTTTCAGCATGACTTTGCTAGCATGTGAGATAAGTGTTCGGTGATCTGAGAATTCTTTAGAAATTCCCTTGTTTGGGATCGGGATGAAGACTGATCTTTTCCAGTCTTCTGGCCACTGGCCACTGTTGCGTGTCCAATATTTTCTGACATGCTGAATGCAGCAGTTTCGCTACATTCTTTCCAATGACTTTGAACAATTCTTTTGGAATTCCATCATGTCCACTGGTTTTGTTTTTAGTCATATTTTCAAAAGCCCATTTGACTTCTCTCTCCAAAATATCTTGCCATTGTTCTAAAATAACATTAACTTCATCATCATCCGCATTGTCAATACGCAGTTCTTTCTTATATAGATCTCCTACATATTCTGCCCGCCTTTCCTTAACGTCCTCTACTTCTGTTAAATCTTTCCCATTTCTATCTTTCATCATTCCAATTTCCTCCAGGAATTTTCCTTTGATGTGTCTAATTTTCTTGTAAAGATCCCTTGTTTTCCTCATTCTATTTTCTTCGACGTTTTTGCATAGGTCGTTTAAAAAGACATTTTTATCTCTTCTAGCTAATTTCTGAAACTCCGTATTTAAACAATGCTGATCTATACCCTTTGATTTTTGCTTTCTTTCGTTCTTCTGCATCTTGCAGTACCTCAGTCGATAGCCATGTGTCCTTCTTTTTATTCTTTTTCTTGAGAATGTCTTTTCCTGTTGCGTCCTTGACAATATTGTCTACTTCTGTCCACAGCTCTTGTGGGCTTTTGTCTTCTAACTGTAATGTATTAAATCTGTTTCGAACGTCTGCTGCGTCAGCGTAGGGTATGGTCTTAAGGTCGTATTTGCAAGATGGAACAGCTTTTGGTACTTTCCTCAGTTTCAGCCGGAATTTTGCAATTAGGAGCTCTTGATCTGATCCGCAATCAGCTCCACGTTTTGTTGTAGTTGACAGAACCATGCTCTTCCGTCTCTGATTAAAAAAAAATGTAATCTATTTGATTACAAGTATATAGGCGTCTTTTGGGCAGGCTGGTACAGTGTGTTAGTAATAGCCGGCCGCAGTGGCCGAGCGGTTGTAGGCGCTACAGTCTGGAACCCGGCGACCGCTACGGTCGCAGGTTCGAATCCTGCCTCGGGGATGGATGTGTGTGATGTCCATAGATTAGTTAGGTTTAAGTGGTTCTAAGTTCTAGGGGACTGATGATCTCAGAAGTTAAGTCCCATAGTGCTCAGAGCCATTTGAACCATTTTTTTTTTTGTTAGTAATAAACAACGAACTGTTTTAGCAGAATTCGAGGAGCCTGTGTCCGGCTTCATTTGTTCTACCAAGAACAAATTTTCGCGTTACATCCTCTAAAATTTGATTTCCCACTTTTGCGTTCCAATCTCCAACTCTAAAGACGACATCCTTTTTTGGTGTCGACAGCAGTAATTCTTATAAATATTCATGGAACCGATCAATAACTTCCTTTTAAGCATCGGTGGTTGGCGCATGAACTTGTATGACTGTAATATTAAGGGGTAGACCTTGAAATCTGATAGACGTCATTCTGTCATTTTGACAGTTGCATTCCATTACAGTTTGTACTACTCTGTCACTAACCATGAGGGCTACTCCATTACGTCTGCTGGTCTCTTGTCCAGAACAGTATACCAAATGGCCACCCGAAGCAAATTTTCCCATGCTAGTCCACTTCATTTCACATATTCCCAATATGTCGGTGTTAATCATCTCCATTTCCTTTTTCACTACATCTAATTTTTCCTTGACACACGGTCTACATAACTGTAAAATGAGTATTGTCTCTTAGTAGTTACTAAAAAAAATTATGAACGCACCTTCCAATTAGAATTAAACTGACAGTCATAGCACTGCGATCGGTTCCAGTGGTACATAGCGTGAAGAATAATAGATCTTCTTTTTACGAGAGCTGCCATCGAGATTCTCCAGATGCTGAGTTTATGCGGGTGCTCATAAAGACCATTATCCTCGGACTTTAAAGAACTCTCTGCGATTCATTGCACAATTTTTCTTTATTACGGCTTTGAAATATTTGTAAAAAATATTTTAAATTAAATAAGGGACCTAAGTTCTTTGAGAAAGACACTTTCTGAGAGTAATTCCATTTCAGGTCAGTTAAAAGTTAATACTCATAACAAGGCTTAGCAATGCAATTAATAATACTCCATTTTTAATAGCGGATAAAGTCGTTAGGCACAGTGCACTGATGTCCTGCAAATTAGAGTGTGCTGCAATTGGAATGTCTGACCTTCGCTTTCCTGTTTATAAGCCGGCCATACACTGAGGGGACAAGTGTCAATGATCGGTTCAATTGGACCAGAGGACCCAGCCCAATCCACATAAACACAGCCCACACCAATATGGAGCCACCCGCAGGTTGCACAGTGCACAGTGCTTTGTTGACAATTTGGGTGCATGGCTTCGTGGGGGAGGGGGGGGGGGGGACCGATGACCGTTGCTGTCTGGTCCCTTAAACCCACAAACCAACCAACCAACTTCGTGGAGGTATGCGCCACACAAATCCTATCATCAGCTCTTACCAACTATAATCGGGACTCACCTAGCCAGGCTAAGGTTTTCCACTCCTCTGTGGTGCATCGGATACGGTCACGAGCCCAGGAGTGGCGCTGCAGGCGATTTGGCGTGCTGTCAGCAAAGGCATTCGCGTCGATCATCTGCTGCCATAGCCCATTAACCCCAAATTTCGCCACACTGTCCCAACGGATATGTTCGTCGTATGTCCCACATTGATTTCCGCGGTTATATCACGCAGTGTTGTTTGTCTGTTAGCACTGACAACTCTACATAAACGCCGGTGCTCTCGGTCGTTAAGTGAAGGTCGTCGGCCACTGTGTTGTCCGTGGTGAGAGGTAATCCCTGAAATTTGGTATTCTCGACACACTCTTCACACAGTGGATCTCGGAGTATAGAATTTCGCTAACGATTTTCGAAATGGAATGTCCCACGCTTACAGCTACAACTACCATTCCGCGTTCAAAGTCTGTTAATTCCCGTCTGCGGCCACAATCCGCATACAGGGTACGGCAGCGTTCATAGTAGGATATTAAAAACACACCATCAGGCAGTAACTGTGATTTATTTATTACCTCTTATGTCAATTAACAGTTAAAGGTACACCATTTACTAATGTGTAAGTCAAATGGTTCAAATGGCTCTGAGCACTATAGGACTTAACATCTAGGTCATCAGTCCCCTAGAACTTAGAACTACTTAAACCTAATTAACCTAAGGACATCACACAACACCCAGTCATCACGAGGCAGAGAAAATCCCTAACCCCGCCGGGAATCGAACCCGGGAACCCGGGCGTGGGAAGCGAGAACGCTACCGCACGACCACGAGCTGCGGACAATGTGTAAGTCATTGTCCATTGCGTGGATTACTTTTTGAATATGCCTCCTGTCAAATAATGCCCCCTCTGCACAACACATTCATCTAGGCGGCGAATACATTCATCTAGGCGGCGTTGGAAGCTTTCCATAACTCGTCGTAACGTATTCCCTGGGACATTGCCGACAGCAGTTCTGATGCGAACCTTCAACTCAAGAATGGTGACACAACGTGTTCGGATCACTTCTTGCTTCAGGTAGCCCCAAAGGAAAAAGTTTACTCATGAAAGGTCAGGTGAGGGAGGCGGCCAGGAAATGTCACCAAAACGGAAAATTACTCTACCGCGAAATGTCTGTCGCAAGAAATCCATGCAAATTCTGGCTGTATGCGAAGTCACTCCTTCTTGGTGAAACCATAATTGTTCCACGTCCACATCGACCACACCTAATTGGGGAAGAACGAAGTCTTGCAGCATCTTTAGGTAGCGTTCACTGGTGACAGTTACAGCCACACCACCGTCATCCTCAAAGAAGTAAGGGCCAATAATCCCAAAGGAAGCAACTACACACCACACTGTGACACGAGAACTGTGCAAGGGCTTGATTTGCGTTTACATCACTCCAATAACGCATATGTTTATTCACTGAACTACATAACTTGAGATGAGCTTCATCTGACATCAGGATGGTGTGCAATATTTGTGGATTTTGGCGAAGGAGATCACGCATGGTTAAGCAGAATGTTTCGCGTGAAACCCAATCGCGAGGCCTAATTTCCTGAACAATCTGGAGCTTATATGGGTGTAAATGGAGACCTTCGTGCAATATTCTCCTGAATGAGCGATCGGATATTGCGCAGTTTGCGCATGACGACGGGCAGATCTTTTGGGCTCCGCAATAATGCAGCACGAACAGATTTCCACGGCTTCTACTGTCGCACAGTTCTTTCACTTCTTCCCGGTTTGCTATTGCAAACAGAACCTGTTGTTCGAAATGCACGTACCCACCTCACAATGGTCCGTTCATATGGAACTTTCCCATGACGTCTCAAGTTGAAATGTGAACCGTCCCCTTAGAAAAATTAATGAATTACTGTGCTGGTAAAACCCTTACGTTATTTGATTTTCAAACAGCTAAGCAAAACTCAACGTACTGAGACATTTCTCTCTTTGCTTATTCTGATCATCACTAAACTGACACACAATATTTTTAGCACAACGCAATCTGACTCAATAATCCCTACAAAAGAATGGCCCTGACTAACAATAACCTATACCTTTCATGAATCACTTACCTCACAAAAATCTTCGTTACTCAAACAACTGCAGTACAGTGTGCGCCAATACTGCCAGCTGAATAAAAGATTCTAACTACTGAAGGCACTAACTACTGATAGGCATAGTTAGCAAATGAAAGATTTTGATATCAGTTCATGATATCCAGCATTACAAATTTACTCTCTCTGATGGACACACGTTCAGATCATCCGCTCTCAAACTTTGGTTGAAATGGCTCTGAGCACTATGGGACTTAACATCTGAGGTCATCAGTCCCCTAGAACTTAGAACTACGTAAACCTAACTAACCTAAGGACATCACATACATCTATGCCCAAGGCAGGATTCGAACCTGCGACCGTAGCGGTCGCGCGGTTCCGGACTGAAGCGCCTAGAACCGCTCGGCCACACCGGCCGGCCGCTCTCAAAACTCCGCCATCTCACTCCCCACATCCACCACCGCTGGCGGCTCACCTCCAACTGCGCAACGCTACGCGCTGTTAACAGCCAACAGCCCAACACTACAATAGCGAATATTCCAATAATGCCAACCAGCCACAGACTGCACACAGCACAGCTTTTCATACAGAGCGCTACGTGACGTTACCAACATAAAAACCTAAACAGCCTACTTACAAATGTTGCCGAAATAGACGCTGGGTACCAATAACAGAGTCGTTATTCTTGAAATAACTCCAACAGCAAAGACACGATGCTGTGCACTCCACCGCTACATTTCACGGTCACACTCGAAATGGCAGCTAATTAGTACACGAATGCGGCACGAGCTGGCGCTCATTCCTGCAGTACGTCATTGTACTACGCAAATCAAATTACGCTATGAACGCTGCCGCACCCTTTAAATCACCTGGGTACAAATGACAGCTTCGCCAATGCACTCCCCTTTTGTACCTTGCATAGGCGATACCACCGTCATCTGTGTTCACGCATATCGCTATCCCCCGACTTTTTGTCGCCTTGTTGCTTTTCATACATTTAAAGAGAGCCCTTCTTCACTTTAAGCAATGCGCCGTTAATCATATGTGCTCGCATCTAAGGCTACTGCGAAGTTAACGCACGGTCTTTCCTTTGAAGTTGCACTTACCTTGCGCTACATAACGACGCCCGAACACGCCATTTTACCGCGATTTCTCGCTGCTCAAGCAGCGAGCGAGAGGGGCACTCGTGTTCGCCTAGTCGCCACCTGAACAGGCCTGGACTATAGTGCTCTAAAAGCGAGCGGTGTGCTCTTTTGTTCGGTAAGCTCACTTACAAGGGGACCCTCCATACTGTAATTCACGGATTTTGATGCGCTTCAAATACAGGGTGGCGCACGAAATGTGTTACCAACTGTTTCTTTCACAATTTACGACGCACATTAGATATCCCGCTGGGATCTCCACAGCAGTACCAGAAGAGCTTGGAAAAACAAATGAGTTACGAAATGACGTGTTATTCACGATACTGCCGCTAGGACACTAGTAAGCAGCAATGGCTGACAATGGAAGACTGACGACATAGCAACGATCGGCAATTGTGTTACTTTTTCAGGAAACGAAAAGCCATGTTGTGACTCAGAGGCGACTTCGACAACTGTTTAACACACGATGGGTCCCTTGCAAGAAGACCATCCACAGGTTGTACGATAAATTTGTACAGGAACGAACAGTATTGGAAGCGAAGCGACCTCGGCCTAAGCCTGTTTGTTCGTCGGAGAATACTGAAGTGGAACGAGTTGCTGTACAGAGAAGTCCCGGGAAATCGTGTAGAAAGGCAGCAGTGCAACGGGGAATAATCCAGACGCTCCGTTCAGCGCATACTTAAAAGTGACCTCCATATGTACCCATACAAGATGACCTGAAGAACACAAGCAGCAGAGACTACTGTTTGCTCAGTGGGCGGAGGATAGGGAAGAAACTCTCAACAACGTTTGGTTTTCAGACGAGGCGCATTGTCATTTAGACAAACAAAATGTACGCTTTAGGGCCACTGAAAACCCACAAATGCTTCATGAACGACAACATTATGCTCCAAGAATTAAAGCGTGGGTAGCAATTCCCAGTCACGGAGTTATTGGACCCTTTTTCTCTGAAGAAACTGTGAACAGCGAGCGTTATTTGAGCATGCTTCGCAATAGCTTCATTCCACAGCTTCTTGCTACTGTCTTGCCCTTCAACACGCAGTGGTTCATGCAAGATGGGGCAAGGCCACATACTGCAAACACTGTGTTGGAGGTTTTACACATGCGGATCATTTCACTCAGGTTTCGAGTTCGCTTCAATGACGGACAAAATTGGCTCCCCAATAGTCCAGACCTCAATCCATGCGACTTTTTTCTTTGGGGGTACCTAAAGGAAAAAATTTTCCCCAAACGTCCACGTAATTTACTGGATCTCAGAACACTTATTCTTCAAGCTTGCAGTGAAATTACGGAAGACATGTGCCGTAGGGTAATCACTAACTTCAGTGTTCGCTTGAAGGTAGTTAGGAAACGAAATGGTGGACTTATTGAGCATGTGCTGAGTTAGAACAAATCTCCATGGACGGCTATTCATTGTAGTATATGTTCCTTTCAGATTGTATTGACAATAAAGTTTATATTCAAAAACAAAATGGTAACACATTTCGTGCGCCACCCTGTATGTTGTAGAGGCACTTACCCTGAGTACATGGCTATCCGGTTTTTTAGCGACGGGAGTTGGTTTTTGAGAAAATCGATTTTAAGTTCATTGCGCGTCTTGTATACATGTAACATTAGTGGTATTTCGGGTATATCAGCGTAGCGCAGCGGTACAGGATCATGGCTACCGTGCTGGAGGTACCGCGTTCGAATGCTGCTCGTCTAATTTTTTTTTTTAAATCGACCGAATTTTTCAATTTTATTTTAAAAGAATATCGACAAACAGTGTAAGGTGTGCGAAATTGTAAACATGTATTCAGTTATTAATTTTTTTCAAACCACGCACATTCCGTTTGTGGTTCGCATCATATTCTCCCAATTCATCTTCATTGAAATCATCACCAATAATGTCTGTCTTTCGGCCAAGAGATCCTGTATTGCGATACGGATCTCATCGCCAATTGCAACGGAATAGGCAGATATCACGCTAGGCAGTGTATTCGTTACGAGATTCAAATCGCGGAGTAGATTTTCGGCGTATTTAATGGCACTTGTGATTTCTCCTTTTGATTATTCGTTCAACTCCTCTACTTATGGTTCTTCTTCTGGCTGCACTACTGCAGAAACACTTGGTTCTTCCATTTCACAGAATTTTTCTAACACACGGCGCTAGAGACGCTTTGCGAGCAACTGACGCTGTAGTTACATGCGAAAGCAAAGGAATGCAACTCGCATCCTCATTGGCCTAGGAGCTGGGGTTCCCATTACGGTTAACGGTATTCACGGGAGAGGTGGCGATAATGGGCGGAGATCGATTTCACGTAATACAAGAAGCGACCGTTGTACGAACATTTGGAACTCCAACTGCGAACCACACAAGCAATGAATATTTGAAAAATTAATAACTGAATACAACTTTATAATTTCGCACACCTTACGCTGTTTGTTGATATTCTTTGAAATAAAATTGAAAAATTCGGTCTATTTTGAAAAAAAGAGGTACACGAGCAGGATTCGAACACGGTACCTCTACCGCGGTAGCCATGAACCTTTACCGCTGCGCTACGCTGACCTACTCGAAATTTCTCTGATGTCATGGATATACAAAGCGCACAATGAACTTCAAAATCGATTTTCTCAAAAACCAAGGCCCGTCGCTAAAAAACCGGATATAGAGGTACTCAGGGTAAGTGCCTGTACAACATACCGGGTGATCAAAAAGTCAGTATAAATTTGAAAACTTAATAAACCACGGAATAATGTAGATAGAGAGGTAAAAATTGACACACATGCTTGGAATGACATGGGGTTTTATTAGAACCAAAACAAAGTTCACAAAATGTCCGACAGATGGCGCTGGACAGCAAAACGTCAGTGACTGCGCATGACAATCGTGTATAAATGGAACTGTAATGAGAGAGAGAATGAGATGCGCCAGCAGTCTTAGCATGTTGACGTTACCTGAAAAGGCGCTTTTAGTGAAGCTGTATTATCAGAACGGGGAATGTGCTAGTTCAGCGTTACGATCCTATCGCCATAGGAAGGGGATTCAAACGGGTCCGTTGACAAATGCAGCTGTGGCGATAATGATTTCGAAGTTCGAAGCCACGGGTTGTTTAGACGATAGACCCCGTAGTGGCCGACCGAGCACAAGGCGTAATGCTGCTGAGACAGTTCAGGAAGAAATGGAGACTGTAGCGGGTTCGTCTATGCACGGGGAAGTCAACGGTCGTGCAGTCGCACGTCGCACCGGCATTCCATACACTACTGTTTGGTTGGCACTGAGGCGTACCCTCCGATGCTATCCGTACAAATTCCATCGGCATCATGAACTGTTACCTGGCGATTTAGTGAAGCGGAGGGCATTTGCGGTGTGGGCGTTTCAAAATATGGCGGAAGATGACGATTGGTTGATAACGTGTTGTGGATCGACGAAGCTCACTTCACGCTTCGAGGGTCTGTCAACGCCTACAACTGCAGAATTTGGGCTACCGAAAATCCTAGAACCGTCGTGAAAACTCCATTGCACGACGAGAAAGTCATGGTATGGGTTGGATTACCACATCTATCGTTATCGGGCCTTTTTTCTTCGAGGAAATACGTGATTCTGGTTTTGTAACTGCTACCGTAACGGGTGAGAGGTACGCCGATATGTTACAGAATCGCATCATCCCCAGCCTGGCTGATAAACACCTGCTGGAACGTACGATGTTTATGCAGGATGGCGCTCCACCCCATATTGCTAGACGCGTGAAAGATCTCTTGCGCGCGCCGTTTGGTGATGATCGTGTGCTCAGCCGCCACTTTCGTCATGCTTGGCTTCCCAGGTCCCCAGACCTCAGTCCGTGCGATTATTGGCTTTGGGGTTACCTGAAGTCGCAAGTGTATCGTGATCGACCGACATCTCTAGGGATGCTGAAAGACAACATCCGATGCCAATGCCTCACCATAACTCCGGACATGATCTACAGTGCTGTTCATAACATTATTCCTCGACTACAGCTATGGTTGAGGAATGATGGTGGACATATTGAGAATTTCCTGTAAAGAACATCATCTTTGCTTTGTCTTACTTTGTCATGCTAATTATTGCTATTCTGATCAGATGTCGAACATTTTTTGAACTTTTGTATTTTTTTTTTGTTCTAATAAAATCCCATGTGATTCCAAGCATGTGTGTCAATTTGTACCTCTCTATCTACATTATTCCGTAATTTATTCAGTTTTGAAATTTATACTGACTTTTTGATCAACCGGTATTTGAAGCGCATCAAAATCTGTGATTTACACTATGGAGGGTCCCCTTGTTAGATGGAACTTGTGGTGTCACCGCCAGACACCACACTTGCTAGGTGGTAGCCTTTAAATCGGCCGCGGTCCGTTAGTATACGCCGGACCCGCGTGTCGCCACTATCAGTGATTGCAGACTGAGCGCCGCCACACGACAGGTCTAGTCTAGAGAGACTCCCTAGCACTCGCCCCAGTTGTACAGCCGACTTTGCTAGCGATGGTTCACTGCCTACATACGCCCTCATTTCCAGAGGCGACAGTTTAGCATAGCCTTTACCTACGTCATTTGCTACGACCTAGCAAGGCACCATATTCAGTTACTATGTCTTCTGAACAGATAATATTGTGACTCATGTACCGTCAAAAGCGACGTTCATCATTAATGGATTAAAGTTAAGTATCAAACTAATTACGTCCGCTTTCTGAATTCTAATTCCTTGTCATGTTCCAGACCTCACGTCAGTATAGTTCTTCCCTCCTCACGCCAGCCTGCGTGAGCAAAAACGCGTGCATTTCGGCCTCCATTCGTAACACGGTGTTGGCTCTTCAGCCAACACAACAGAACTCAGTCCGAAGTATATTAGTTTCGTTTTCACTTCAGTCCCTTCAGGAGGAGCCTGTTGATTTCATGAGAATTTACGGGGGACTGCCGTCATTGCAGCTGGTGGAAATTTTGTCGAAGCAATCCCTAAACGCCATCACAGTTGCGCGCTCCCCTCGTCGGCCGTCGCAACAGTACTGGCTGCGTGGTGCGGTGCGGTGCGGTCGGCTGCCCCCAGGGCAATTACCGCGCCGTTACACGCTGCTCCCACGGCCGGCCGGCTTCTAGATGAGCGAAGATATGCAGACACGCGCTCTGTCGCAAGGAAGTGCCCGCGCTGCCTTTGAAGCGTGCAACGCACATTCTAATATGGGAACACAGCGGCGGCCGGCCGGACTGTGTTTCGCAAATTTCGGTCACTGAATTCCGCCGCGCATAATCTGCTCTGGGAAAGAACGGGCGGCCGCGTGTGAATGTGTTAAGGCTGTGTCCGCCGGTGCGTGCTTCTGCGGTCCGCGTCCTGTTGGGCAACGGTCTGGGAAGGGTCGAACGACGTCTTTGTTGACGCTCTAAGTTTTCCTTTCACGCTGAGAAATATCTCAAACTGGTTCCGTCAGTGAAACAAGAAGTTGCCGCGTCCTCAAAGTCCCACAGAGTAACAATGAAATGACCACGGTAGTGAGACATCAAAGTTACGGAAGATTCGATTTACGAGAGTAGTTTGAAAAGTTCTTGGAATGAAATCAAAGAAACGACTTTCCTCAGTGAAAATCTCAAATGGCTCTGAGCACTATGGGACTGACCATCTGAGGTCATCAGTCCCATAGAACTTAGAACTACTTAAAACTAACTAACCTAAGGACATCACACACATTCATGCCCGAGGCAAGATTCGAACCTGCGAACGTAGCAGGCGCGCGCTTTCGGACTGAAACGACTAGGACCGCTCGGCCACAGCGGCTGGCTTTTCCTCAGTGAAACTTTTTTATTTTCCAACTAGCTGACAAAGCAAACATTGTCCGGGTATTGATTTTGCCACTTTTCTATTAGAAATGATAACAAAAAATGAACTCTGTTTGCAGCGCAATATCGAAGAAATTTCATTTCCATGTATTCGTGACAACAGACTATGAAACAGCCGGACAAAGCAATATGTACACTACTGGCCATTAAAATTGCTACACCAAGAAGAAATGCAGATGATAAACGGGTATTCATTAGACAAATATATTGTGCTCGAACTGACATGTGACTACATTCTCATGCAATTTGGGTGCACACATCCTGAGAAATCAGTACCCAGAACAACCACCTCTGGCCGTAATAACGCCCTTGATACGCCTGGGCATTGAGTCAAACAGTGCTTGGATGTCGTGTACAGCTACAGCTGCCGCCGGTGGTTGTGGCCGGGCGGTTCTAGGCGCTTCATTCTGGAACCGCGCGACCGCTACGGTCGCAGGTTCGAATCCTGCCCGGGCATGGATGTGTGTGATGTCCTTACGTTAGTTAGGTTTAAGGAGTTCTAAGCTTTAGGGGACTGATGACCTCAGATGTTAAGTGCCATAGTGCTCAGAGCCATTTTACAGCTGCCCATGCAGCTTCAACACGATACCACAGTTCATCGAGAGAAGTGACTGGCTTATTGTGACGAGCCAGGTGCTCGGCCACCATTGACCGGACGTTTTCAATTGGTGAGAGATCTGGAGAATGTGCTGGCCAATGCAGCAGTCGAACATTTTCTGTATCCAGAAAGGCCCGTACAGGACCTACAACGTGCGGTCTTGCATTATCCTGCTGAAATGAAGGGTAGAGCCACGGGTCGTAACAAATCTGAAATGTAACGTCCACTGTTCAAATTGCCGTCAATGCGAACAAGAGGTGACCGAGACGTGTAACCAATGCCACCGCATACCATCACGCCGGCTGATACGCCAGTGTGGCGAGACGAATACACGCTTCCAATGTGCATTCACCGCGAGTTCACCAAACACGGATGCGACCATCATGATGCTGTAAACAGAACATGGATTCATCCGAAAAAATGACGTTTTGCCATTCGTGCACCCAGGTTCGTCGTTGAGTACACCATTGCAGGCGCTCCTGTCTGTAATGCAGCGTCAAGGGTAACCGCAGCCATGGTGTCCGAGCTGATAGTCCATCCTGCTTCAAACGTCGTCGAACTGTTCGTGCAGATGGTTGTTGTCTTGCAAACGTCCCCATCTGTTGACTCAGGGATCGAGGCGTGGCTGCACGATCCGTTACAGCCATGCGGATAAGATGCCTGTCATCTCGACTGCTAGTGATACGAGGATCCAGCACGGCGTTCCGTATTACCCCCCTGAACCCACCGATTCCATATTCTGCTAACAGTCACTGGATCTCGACCAACGCGAGCAGCAATGTCGCGACACGATAAACCGCAATCGCGATAGGCTACGATCCGACCTTTATCAAAGTCGGAAACGTGATGGTACGAATTTCTCCTCCTTACACGAGGCATCACAACAACGTTTCACCAGGTAATGCCGGTCAACTGCTGTTTGTGTATGAGAAATCGGTTGGAAACTTTCCTCATGTCAGCACGTTGTAGGTGTCGCCACCAGCGCCAACCTTGTTGAATTCTCTGAAAAGAGAATATCACAGCATCTTCTTCCTGTCGGTTACATTTCGCGTCTGTAGCACTTCAACTTCGTGGTGAAGCAATTTTAATGGCAAGTAATGTATAATGTACAAATGTGTAAGCACAGCTGCTTCACGTGTCTACAACGCGATTTTGTTAAAATCTCTACGGCAACGCCTCTGCATAGCTCTAAGACAGCTATTGTTTTCACCTAGAGCGGCTTGCGCTTCGCACTTGAAACCTGTCAAAAGGGCTTGCGTGTGTCAGGGATTTCCATAAGCTGACTAAAAGGTAGGAGTGTCTTAGTAGTAAAAAATAAATATATTAAAACTTCAAGCATGATGCGGTATTTCTTCTCGCATTTCAGTGTTTATGAAGTCGTATATCTTGAACTATGTGTCGTACAGTGATATATTTGTTGAAATGTATTCAGCAGAAAATGTGGATACTATCTATGAAATAACGTACTTTGCACACGAGTAATTTAAACGTCACTCATAATGTGTCAGTTTTTCACGTATCTCAGTGTTTATGACGTCATATATCTTGAACTATGATAGGTAAGTGGTTCTTAACCCGACAGCGATTGTTGCCAGACACTAAAGGACATGTCTATCAAGTTTGGTTGTTATCGGTACTGTGGTTTAGGAGAATATGTCGAACATACACACATACATTTTTGTAATATGTATGGATGTAATCTCCATGCACACTAATTCATCTTGAAAATTAATCCTCTAGCCTGCAATTTATCCGTCAACTTAGACTGCCAGTTCTTCATTTAGACAGAATCTCAGTCCACCGGGAAAGATTTTGAGCTTGGGGAAGAGATGGAAGACTGGCATATCCAAATATGGCGAATACGGCGGATGTAACGATAATTCGTATCTTAATTCATGTATTTTTTACATGGCAACCACACTTGCGTGTGGGCGGGCACTGTCTTTATGAAAGGTGACTTTCGTGGTTGCCAAACCTAGCCTTTTTTCGCCTGTCTTTTGATGTAGTTGGTCCAAGAGGTTAGGGTAATATTATCACGAATTGTTTGACCAGTGGGAAGAATGCCGTTCGTATCCCAGAAAATTGACGCCATGACATTTCCGGCCGACTATGTTGCCTTTGCTTTCTTTGTGGTGGTGTTGGGGTGGTGGTGAGTCAACATGTTTCCACTGATTTTGTTGTGGCTTGGCAAGACAGCCAAGCCACTATGACGGGAGGCCGAAGGGCACGCGTTTAAGCTCACGCAGGATGGCGTGAGATCTGGAACAGGACAAGGTCTTTATAGTAGCAAAAATAGTACGTAGCTTCTGGAATACTTAACTTCAGTCCATAATTGGTGAACATCGGTCTGACGGTACATGCATCACAAGATAAATAGCAATTGATAATGGCGCCTTGCTAGGTCGTAGCAAATGACGTAGCTGAAAGCTATGCTAACTATCGTCTCGGCAAATGAGAGCGTATTTGTCAGTGAACCATCGCTAACAAAGTCGGCTGTACAACTGGGGCGAGTGCTAGGAAGTCTTTCTAGACCTGCCGTGTGGCGGCGCTCGGTCTGCAATCACTGACAGTGGCGACACGCGGGTCCGACGTATACTAACGGACCGCGGCCGATTTAAAGGCTACCACCTAGCAAGTGTGGTGTCTGGCGGTGACACCACAGATTTGACTGTTGTTTCGTCTCTGGCCTGTAGATGTGATCCAAGTTCCATCTGTAGTCACAAAGCAGCTCAAAAATCTTGCTGGTTGCTCTGAAAACGGGCTAAACATTGTTCGGACATTTCCATTCTAATGCGTTTCTGAGCCTGCGTTGAGCAGATAATTTTTTCTTATCCAGTTCCACTGTTAAAATGTGATCTGCCCGTTCAGATGACATCCCTACAGCGTCAGCAATTCCTCGCACTTTCAGTCGGCGATCCTCCATGACCATATTATACATTTTTACAATAATTTCTGGGGTAGTGTCACATCTTGGGCGACCACTGTGCGGATCATAGTTTTCGTTGTCCCGACAACTCTTAAATTCGTATGTCCACTTGGCAACAGCTGAAGATGAAGGATCAGAGTCCCCTAGTGTGTTTTGAAAAACGGCATGAATTTCTTTTGGTTTCATACCTTTCTTTACGAGATACTTCATCAATGTTTGAATCTCGATGTTTTTCATCTTCACAAATCACTACATAGGGACAACAACAGAGAGATTCCGCACCACAGATGTTCACCCAGAGCACTGACGCGTTATGTGTTTACTCCTAAATAACAAATAGGGAGCCAATAACTTCTCTATGTTTGGTTGGTAGTTTGGCTGTTTGTTTTGCACACAATTAGAATTGCAAAGCATTCAGTGTTATTCCACTCTGCAAAAAATGGCTCTGAGCGCTATGGGACTCAACTGCTTAGGTCATTAGTCCCCTAGAACTTAGAACTAGTTAAACCTAACTAACCTAAGGACATCACAAACATCCATGCCCGAGGCAGGATTCGAACCTGCGACGTAGCGGTCTTGCGGTTCCAGACTGCAGCGCCTTTAACCGCACGGATTCCACTCTGCAGTTTATGTCCTTACAGAATATAAATTTCATTTTATAAGCCATAAAAGTTAGACGACCGCGTAACTTCTGCGATTTTATGTAACCAAAGCAATTACGTTTGATACAACTACAGTTTGATGCACAAAAATAAAAAAAATCTATGTAAGTGGTGTTATCATTTTGTACTCAATAGAACGTTCTTCAACATGATCAAAGACAAGAGCTTCCTACTATTACTGATAAATGTGAAAGTAGTTTGCGAATAACGCAAACATGTCTTATGTAAGTTCAAAAATGAGCACTATGGGACTTAACTTCTGAGGTCATCAGTCCCCTAGAACTTAGAACTACTTAAACCTAACTAACCTAAGGACATCACACACATCCATGCCCGAGGCAGGATTCGAACCTGCGACCGTAGCGGTCGCGCGGTTCCAGACTGTAGCGCCTAGAACCGCTCGGCCACCCCGGCCGACCCTTCTAAGTTCGATGAAGTATTGAAGTAACGTTTAATATATTTCTGTTCGCTTTTTCTGTTTTGATTTTACCGTTTTTGAGGAAACTGCGTTTTGTAGCACTATATAATAAATCTATTATTTTTTTTTTATTTTTACATCACTCTGTTTTGCGTTGCACATCAACAATTTTCGGATAAAACCTGACTTAAACATTGACAGTTTCAGTTTTTATGTAAATACCGTTTATACAGGAGGATAACAAAAACGTTCCATAGATGACGTGGCCCTTTATACATCCTCACTCAGTTTCTAGGCGGTACACTGCTCCCGGTTTATAGGAGAATCTAATGACACACTGATCACACGTAAACAAGCCATGGATATGAGATAAGCCCGATAGGGATGCAATACACCTGATGTACAGAATGCTGCTATGACTTTAACTGACCATGGTTACTACGAAAACTATCATAGTTTGCGCTTACTTATGATAGTCTACATTAGCCTACGGTAGTTTTACAGCTCTAATCATAAAGGATAACCTATTATTACGAAAGAACATCGTTGCACTAGCGCTGCCATATCAGGTGAATCCGCGAATTTTTTTTAATCTCCCTCATATGTATATTGTAATAGAACAAACGCAAATACGCGATAAGCTGAATGGGATTTTTGGCCCGTACCACTATGGTCGATTTTCTTGGTCGCTGTTTCCGATATAACATTTTGCCTGTTCAAATGGCTCAAATGGCTCTGAGCACTATGGGACTTAACATCTATGGTCATCAGTCCCCTAGAACTTAGAACTACTTAAACCTAACTAACTTAAGGACAGGACACAACACCCAGTCATCACGAGGCAGAGAAAATCCCTGACCCCGCCAGGAATCGAACCCGGGAACCCGGGCGCGGGAAGCGAGAACGCTACCGCACGACCACGAGCTGCGGACTCTTTGCCTGTAGTTAACAAGGGAACCTCCCCATCGCACCCCCCTCAGATTTTGTGGTACGACAGTCCAGTGGAACGCCTGTCAAAAGCTGAACATAGATCAAGCATAAAAAAAGAAGGTGAACTGAACTATGAAAAAAAAGCAAAATAGAAAAAGTGAAAGGTCCAAGAAAAGGAAGTGAAATAAAGAGCACTGGAAACCCCAATGTCGTCGTGGGTTAGTGGTCATAGTGTTGGACTGTAAAGCGGGTGAGCTGTGTTCAAAACTCAGTGGTTCTTTTTTTCACAACATGAACTGGCCGGCCGGTCTCTGGTATGTTTGTTCTCTTTCTGTAGTCTTGGCAGTTGTCACGCTACACACTGGTTATAGAATATGAGTCATATGGTAAGAATACGTGAGCGTCGCAAGTAAATATGATAAAAAGAGAGCAGGCGAGATACCACACAGACGTCTCACAGAAATGAAAACAACAAATAAACGGGTGTGAACTGTGTTACAACAAAGGAATTCAAGAGTCAAGACTTCCAAAACGGAATGCAGCTTCAAAAACGTTAAAAACATATGTTTTGACAGAACACAGAGAAACTGTGTGGTTGTGAAACATTTGCGTTCATTTGTTGCAGCTTATGTGAGTAACTGTTATGTTTTCATCATTTTCTTGGGAGTGATCACATTCACATTCATACGAACACCAACATCGGACAAGGAAGTATGTCTCACTCGCTTACCACACTTACCAGTCGAACAAATTGGGTGCGTCGATAAGAGATTCCTATCATATGTGACACTTATTGTCACTAATGCCGTGTATGACACACCAGACGTGTTTTCCGGTGGAGGATTCGGTTGACTTGTCGCCTTGTCATCAAACGTTTGCTGTTTCGATTCGAAAGCCACTTCCTTTCGGCTGCTAACAGACCAGCTGTGAAGAATCAGCTGACATTATAGGTCTCTATCTTACACCTCGCTGTTGCAAACGGACGTTACACCACGACACAGACACAAATTTGAATAAAACGAACGGCGAAAAAAAACAAAAAGTTGATGTGTGTAGGATTTGAAAGCGGCTCGGCCGCTTGGCGGTCCAACACGGTAACAACTTTTCTTTCTTTTAAACCACGACGCCATTTCTCTTCCCGGCTACGCTATATTGTACCTCTTGAGCTTGGACCATTCACTGTTTCTATTTTGCTTTCTTTTTTCACAGTTCAGTACACCTTCTTCCTGTTTCCACGCTTGATCTGTGTTCAGTTTTTGACGGTCTGTCCACTGGGCCCTCTTACCACTAAATACGTGAGGGATGTGATGGGGAACTTCCCTTGTAAGTAACGGCCTGCTTCGCGTCTCTCCAGTGGGCAGCCACGCGCTGACTTAACAGGAAATCCATCAGCTCGCCGGCTGGGGTGGCCGAGCGGTTCTAGGCTATAGTCTGGAACCGCGCGACGCTACGGTCGCAGGTTCGAATCCTGCATCGGGCATGGGTGTGTGTGATGTCCTTAGGTTAGTTAGGTTTAAGTAGTTCTAAGTTCTAGGGGACTGATGACCGCAGATGTTAAGTCCGATAGTGCTCAGGGCCATTTGAACCATTTTTTTTCACAGTTCAGTACACCTTCTTCCTGTTTCCACGCTTGATCTGTGTTCAGTATTTGACGGTCTGTCCACTGGGCCCTCTTACCACTAAATACGTGAGGGATGTGATGGGGAACTTCCCTTGTAAGTAACGGCCTGCTTCGCGTCTCTCCAGTGGGCAGCCACGCGCTGACTTAACAGGAAATCCATCAGCTCGCCGGCTGGGGTGGCCGAGCGGTTCTAGGCTATAGTCTGGAACCGCGCGACGCTACGGTCGCAGGTTCGAATCCTGCATCGGGCATGGGTGTGTGTGATGTCCTTAGGTTAGTTAGGTTCAAGTAGTTCTAAGTTCTAGGGGACTGATGACCTCAGAAGTTAAGTCCCATAGTGCTCAGAGCCATTTGAACCATTTGAACCCATCAGCTCGCGTTCAGTCGTTTACCACCACAGCTGGCGGATGGCCATCCACGGGTAGGTGCTGGTAGCTATGTGGGAGATGGACGCTGTGAGCAGTTGCTGGAACTGAATGTTATTTCGGTAGAGTGGCTGGCGCTATTTCATCAACTTGCATGCCTGGGAAGCACGTCGCTCAGATTTGGTCGATGACAACCCTGGAACAATCTGCAATTTGATAACTACAGAATTAAAGAGCAAAGTGGAATTACTGAATCGTAGACATTGGCACTCTTTGGAGATGACAGGTGAGCACAGTAGTATGTAGACTTTACGAACATTTGGAGCTATCCGCTGGGTCGTAGGGATCATTATATTATGTGTTTTAGGTCTGAGTTAATTCGATTTTATTTAAAAGGTTTGCCAGTGGCTAACAGGTTTCTGTCTGTTCAGAGTTATTCTTTTTTAGGAGATTTCAGCCCGGTTTTTAATTTAGTAGTGTCCGTGCTGCATTTGTGTGATTTAATTTAGCTGCCTCTCTGTTTTTTGTCCCGTCTGGGAGGCGGTTCGTGGGTAAGGAACAGGAAGAACACGTCGGTACTGCTGTATGAATTTAAATCCCCTTTACTGAAGCAATAAGAATACATAACTTAGAATGAGATGCGATGCTGAAGCGAAGTTCCTGGCTGGCTGCACCTGATGAAATCCGGTGAAGCAGTCGCGGAGCTCGTAGACCTCGACAGCACCGGCTGAGGGCGCTGTCGTCTGTGTCTCGCGTAGTGCCAACTTGAGAAACTATGTGGCATCGTCACTATCGATGCCACAGTTTTAGTGAATGCTCTGGGTGTTGTTGTTTAAATTTTATTTGGACTTTCTTTTATGCAACCACTTTGAGTCATTTCCATTTTACTTAAGAGTTTGAGAAAACATCTAATTGATTTAGCTAATCCTTTATGTTACCATTGAGCATTCGTCATTTCCATTTTACCAAAGAATTTAAACAACATTTCCTTGATGTAGCTGAGCCTTTATATTGCGATTGCGCATTCGTTCATTTCATTTGCTGGTTTTACAGGCCTCAGTTGATGTGTTGACCACTGATGTATTTTTTTTTTCTTTGAAACATGTGTTAAACCTTCTAGGTTTGCTTTAGTAAGGCCTGGATTTCATAAGGTTCCATTTGAAATTGTTTTGATAGAAGGTTCACTCTATTTAGTGCTTTCAAACACCAGCTGATTGTTTCACAATATTCAGTTGTTAATTTTCTTGCTTATTTTCTTGGATTTCATTGTTAAAGTTCTTTCAAATATCAACTGAAAGTTTCTCAATTTTCCTTGGTTCCTTACATTTAACTGCACTTGTTTAAGTTCATGTATTGAAAAGTAAAAATGGAAATACAAATTTTTATTAAGTAGTTCTGTGGATGACGTATTGTGCTTTGCCGGCCGGAGTGGCCGAGCGGTTCTAGGCGCTTCAGTCTGGAACTGCGTGACCGCTACGGTCGCAGGTTCGAATCCTGCCTCGGGTATGGATGTGTGTGATGTCCTTAGGTTAGTTAGATTTAAGTAGTTCTAAGTTCTAGGGGACTGATGACCTAAGATGTTAAGTCCCATAGTGCTCAGAGCCATTTGAACCATTTTTATTGTGCTTTGATGGCATGGCACCTTAACCCTCCCAGCCTCTTCCTTGCTACAGTATTGTTATACGAATTTCAAATAGAAACAAAAGTAATAAAGGATACGCCTCAAGAAAGCGTATTAGGGTTACTAATGTTAACAGTTAACCTAAACAGATTATAAGACAAGTTCAATAGCACATTCAATGTTATCGATCGTCTCTGGATGAGTGTAACGACCTATAAAGTAACTTATCATTTACGTGGCAGGACTCTTTAAATGTGGATAAATGCATTAGAATGCCTACAACATAAAGAACACGATAGTTTCAGGTTAAAAAATTAGTGGGAAGCTTCCGGAATACGTTTGAATGTTTGCGAAAATACTGAGAAGCAACATGAAATGGAACGAACCTGTAATATCAATGGCAGGGAAGGCGAGCGGAAAACACACTTATTGGCAGAGAGCAATGCGTCTATAGCAGAAACCACATTCAAGACGCTAGAGCGACCAACTCCACAATACTGCTCCAGCGCCGACCTTTGTTACCAAGTACTCACAACAGCAGATATTGAACGAATCCGAAGGCACGGCATGAAGATCGTAACAAATCGATATATATATAAGAAACTATCAGCCTCGATTGCGGTAATGAAACCAACCTTTACCTGCGTTTCAGCCCAAATAATTGAGCCTTCTTCAGAAGATATACCTGAATCTATAATTTGCCTAAGAGGGCATGGTCTAGAAATAAAACTAAAACAGCCTGAAAAGGCGGAGTCACATTTTAAAAATGCCGTACATAGACCATGCCCTCTTAGTCAAATTATAGATTCAGGTATATCTTCTGAAGTAGGCTCAATTATTTGGGCTAAAACCTAGGCAAAGGTTGGTTTCATTACCGCAATCGAGGATAATAGTTTCTTATGTATTACATTATCACGATTGCTGACTGGGCTGCAATGTTGAAAGTACAAAAATCGATATACATTGAATGTGTTCGCAATTGCGAATATGGAGAACCATCAGCTGTAGAATGAAATGACGGCAATAGAAGTTTCTGCCAGATCGGGACTCGGACCCGGATTTCTCGCTTATCGCGAGGGGTCGCCTTACCATACGGCTATCCGTGCACGACTCACGGCCAGACCTTTACCTCCATATGCCATCAGTCATGCATCTACAGTCTGTACCCGTTCATCCCTTATGTATATCCCCGTACTGGGGAGCCATTTTACTTGAAAACCGCTTACCCGGTGTCGGCGGCTAAATACGATATTGCAATGCTGTGTTATTCTGAATTAGCATGCAACCTTCGGACAAGCATGCACGTATTTCATGACGGCTATAGTCGCCGCCGTGTCTGTGCCTTCGAACATCCATGCCTATCCAAAGGAACTTTGCATAGTTATTCAGAATAAGAAAGGCACCGCAATATTGCCTCCAGCTGCACAATGTATTGGTGACAAAATTTGTGCCACAACGGGACGCTACCCTGTACTTTCCGATGTGCGCGAGGCGTCGCCCTAACAGCCTCGGACGTCCGAGCTCGCGTCTGGGACCGGCCCAAACCTCCACACGTCGCACTGTGTCCACAATCCGACTCGCACAAATGCTCCGATTCCCGCACCGGGAGATACTTACGGTTATTGTCGCGGCCTTGTCTTGGTATGAAATATTATACTGCAGCGCCTGTGTTTGTAGGATGCTCTCGCAATGTCCTTCAGACATTCATGCATGTCTGAAGGACACTGCAGAGTACATAGCAAAAACACAGGCACTACTGGCCATTAAAATTGCTACACCAAGAAGAAGTGCAGATGATAAACGGGTATTCATTGGACAAATATATTATACTAGAACTCACATGTGATTACATTTTCACGCAATTTGGGTGCATATATCCTGAGAAATCAGTAGCCAGAACAACCAGCTCTGGCCGTAATAACGGCTTTGATACGCCTGGGCATTGAGTCAAACAGAGCTTGGATGGCGTGTACAGGTACAGCTACCCATGCAGCTTCAACACGATACCACAGTTCATCAATAGTAGTGATTGGCGTATCGTGACGAGCCAGTTGCTCGGCCACCATTGACCAGACGTTTTCAATTGGTGAGAGATCTGGAGAATGTGCTGGCCAGAGCAGCAGTCGAACATTTTCTGTACCCAGAAAGGCCCGTACAGGAACTGCAACATGCGGTCGTGCATTATCCTGCTGAAATGTAGGGTATCGCAGGGATCGAATGAAGGGTAGAGCCACGGGTCATAACATATCTGAAATGTAACGTCCACTGTTCAAAGCGCCGTCAATGCGAACAACAGGTGAAACCAATGGCACCCCATACCATAACGCTTGGTGATACGCCAGTGTGGCGATGACGAATACACGCTTCCAATGTGCGTTCACCGCGATGTCTCCAAACACGGATGCGACCATCACGATGCTGTAAACAGAACCGGTATTCATCCGAAAAATTGACGTTTTGCCATTCGTGCACCCAGGTTCGTCGTTGAGTACACCATCGCAGGCGGTCCAGTCGGTGACGCAGCGTCAAGGGTAGCCGCAGCCATGGTCTCCGAGTTGAGAGTCCGTGCTGCTGCAAACGTCGTCGAACTGTCCGTGCAGATGGTTGTTGTCTTGCAAACGTCCACATCTGTTGACTCAGGGATCGAGACGTGGCTGCACGATCCGTTACAGCCATGCGGATAAGATGCCTGTCATCTCGAGTGCTAGTGATACGAGGCCGTTGGGTTCCAGCACGGCGTTCCGTATTACTCTCCTGAACCCACCGATCCCATATTCTCCTAACAGTTATTGGATCTCGACCAACGCGAGCCGCAATGTCACGATACGATAAACCGCAATCGCGATAGGCTACAATCCGACCTTTATCGAAGTCGGAAACGTGGTGATACGCATTTCTCCTCCTTACACGAGGCATCACAATATTGTTTCACCAGGCAACGCCGGTCAACTGCTGTTTGTGTATGAGAAATCGGTCGGAAACTTTCCTCATGTCAGCACGTTGTAGGTGTCACCATCGGCGCCAACCTTGTGTGAATGCTCTGAAAAGCTAATCATTTGCATATCACAGCATCTCCTTCCTGTCGATTAAATTTCACGTCAGTAGCACGTCATCTTCGTGGTGTAGCAATTTTAATGGCCAGTAGTATGGATATAGATTCCTGCATTAGACCAAAAGAAATTAATTAATAAACTGCAGAACAAATACGCAGCATTATAGTAACCAAGTTAATACGGAAGAGAGTCGTACATATCACAACATTCAAAATAACTTTGGTGCATATAGATAACTTCTGCAATACCCTCTGCCGTAGCTGAGTTGGCTGATGCACGCATGTCCGGTCGCGCTTGACTTGGAGGTAGGCCAGTTCGATCCTGGACGTGGATGAAAAGTTCATTGGTACTATTTGGCCGGAAAGGGAAGAATACGTGGCTGGTAACCAGACAATGCTCAGGATTAAATTCCAAATCTCTCCGCAGTGTCACATGAAGAGATGGCAAGTGACCATGTTGATGGCGATCCTTCTGTTGGATGAGGACTTTAAGCTCGGCACCCACTTTCTGCTAATCGGAAGAGGAATGCCATGTGCCGGCACTGGCTTTCACCTTCTCCCTTCCTTCTATCCGTAACAACACAAATCCACCACTACATCGCAAAAGTACTCATTACAGTCATTCACACGACACAGATACACACTTAAGAGTTAATAACAGGTCCGAGGAAGTTTACGGCGAATCACCTCCACTTTGACGTTACATGGAACGGCTATGCATGTTTCCTGCGTCTGCTCTCCTAAGCTTATTCCATGAGTATGGCACTAGTTTGACTTGGTGCATACACCGCACCAAACAGATTTGCAATCGTACTGACACCGGAACATTCTAGCATGAAAAGAGTAAACGGATCAATACTTGACATTTTAAATCATCGAAGATGTGGAAGTCTCTCTCTCTCTCTCTCTCTCTCTCTCTCTCTCTCTCTCTCTCTCTCTCTCTCTCTCTCTACTTCAAGCCTTGGAAAAAGCGATCTATTGTTTTCATTTGGATCAAAATAGGATTTCATGTCACTAGTTATTTTTTAAAAAAATTTACTTTATTATTACTTCATTTTTATTATATTTTTATTCCATCGCACCATGTACGAGACAAACATCTTCTTTTCTGTTTTTCTTTTTCTTTTCTGATTTCAAGTTCATTATAGAGAAACTGTGTATTTTCATTCCCATTCGCATAGGATCTTAGGTTATCAGTTATTCTAAAATTATCTTTTTTTTAAATTTTAGTATCACTCAAGTCGATATTTAAATGATCGAATCACCTTGAACCGTAATTCTTTTCATTCAGACTTTAGAGAAAGATGAAAGTTACTATTATTTCTACCTATACAGGATTTACGTTCAGTTAAATTTATTTTAAAGATTTCATAAGTCATACCTCAACCAGATGTGCGGACGTTATTACCACAGTACACAGAACAACTGTACCACAGAAGATCCGGTGAGGAATATTTGTTTTCCTTGTTCAAAGTCAGCTTCCCGTTGGATGACAAAAGAAACTACTTCGATTCCAGGACAACTTACTAGAGGAAACTTGAGCTGAAATCGACACTAATGAATGGCTAAACTGGTGACCGCAAGGAGGGGCTGCAGGAGAAGAAGACGGCGATAGTAAAAGTTAATAAAAGGGCGTACTGGTTAAGGCGAGTACTCGCGAGCAGCGGGATATAAGGGTTCGAATCTCGGACTGGCACAAAATTTCATGTCCCTCGACATGTGAAATTTACCTGGTTTGTCGCCGACAGTGATAACACTGTCTTGTTTGAAACGTCTTTCTCTTTCTGGCGCTTTATACAGACTTAAAACATTGTGGACTGGATACTTTTAGTGCTACGTTTACACTAGACACTGGCGAAATACGCAGGCGTTTACAAGTCAGTGTCGGATGGAAAGTAACGTCGCTAATTCAGAACGATAAAAGCTTAAATCTTGCAGATGCCATCTGGATGTAAGATAGGAGTGGCATAATGCCGTCTTTAAAGTCGGAATAAGGAGATCCTACGTCTTCATAGCTGTGTTTATTGCCTCTATGTTCCTGAGACGTATGACAGCTGGAGGCAGTCGTTTAATACGCGAGTGGTACCGTACATTCATTAGTATTCAACGAGGCCGCTTAAAGTGCTTCTCGGATTCCCTCAGCACGACTACCGGACGCCGCGGTCAGTAAAACATCCGCGCGGGGTAATGAGCAATCCTGCATTCACAGACCAGAGCGGTGACGCCATGGCCTTGTACATCTTTGATCGCATCTGCGGACAGCACGCAATGCTAATCAGGCGTCCATTTATCAAGGAGGGCTTCCCATTGCATGCATGAACACGGGATCTAACGCAACCAGTACAGAAAGGAGTGCACTCGACGCCTAGAGCGAGAGTCTATAAACTGCAGACTTGCTTCCACCTCTCTCTCATCACACGTATTAGAACGCACGTCCACCTAGAAACGTCTCGCTGTACTCTGACAAGTTTCGAAGGAAGGAAAGAAACAAGATGACGGAGTAGCGCCCGGTGACGTCGAGGTTATTAGTGAAGAAGCTCAAGCTCAGTCCAGACACATATTTATTTTTTATTTACTTACTTATCTATCAGTGGAAACGGCCTTGCCGCAGTGCATACACGGGTGACCATCCAGGCCGCCATGCACTGTTGCTATTTTTCGGGGTGCACTCAGCCTCGTGATGCCAATTGAGGAACTACTCGACCGAATAGTAGCGCATCTGGTCAAAGAAAACCATCATAACGACCGGGAGAGCGGTGTGCTGACCACATGCCCCTCCTATCCGCATCCTCAACTGAGGATGACACGGCGTCGGATGGTCCCGATAGGCCACTTGTGGCCTGAAGACGGAGTGCTACGTATCTATCAGGTTTCATAGATCCATGCGAGCCAAAGCTACTTTATCATTCAGCTAGTCAGTACATAGTTAACAGAATGCTGAACAGAAAATTTATAAACGAAAGAATGAAAGAAGTAATAAAACACGAAAAAAACAGAGAGAATACGAATAAATAACTCAGTGCAGAGAAAATTTCTTCTGTTGCGATGAACTTCTGAACACAATAGAAGGAGTATGACACTAGAAAATCTTTCGACTTTGGTTTCAATACTTGGAGTTAATCCTGAGTTTTTTTCAGTTCTACTGGATTAAAACCTGCTGAGTACTGCCCACCTTTCTGAACAATGCTTAAGAAAGTCTTATACCAGTGTGCGTCATTTTTCCGTGTGGTCTTCATTTAATGAATGTTGGAGTTTCTTCTGAATGAGTCTATGTTAACAACAACAAATTACGTGATGAAATATACACCACCTGATAGAAAGTGTCGGGACACATATTAGCGGACGTTAATACGGGGTGTAACCACCCTTGGCCGATGTAACGCTGAACTCTGCTGGGAGTGTTTCCAATGAAGTATCTGAATGTAGGTGTCGAGGAATGCAGGCCATTTTTCCTCGAGAGATGAAAGGAGAGAAGGTAGTGATGTTAGACGCTGGCGTCGGGAGTCAAGCCGACGTTCTAACTCATCTCAAAGCTGTTTCGCTGTTTTCAGGTTGCGACTCTGAGCAGGACAGACTACTTCAGGAATGTCGTTGCCCACACACAAACCACTGCCTCACAGAAGCTGCTTTATGACAAGGTGCATTGTCATTCTGATACAGTCCGTCATTGTACCCAACGTGTGTCTTATTGTGTCCGGTACACAATGCTGTATCATGGTCTCATATCCTTCCGCATTTAATGTTTTCTTAAGCGCAATACCAGGACCACGCCCCAACCACGAAAACCACGCCTATACTGTCACGCCACCTCCTCCGTACCTCACACCGAGCGAGGTGGCACACTGGTTTGCACACTGGACTCGCATTCGAGAGGCCGACGGTCCAAATCCCCCTTCGGTCGTTCACATTTAGGTTTACCGTAATCTTCGTAGGTCGCGCCAGACAAATTCTGCCAGCCGCTATGACCGAGTGGTTCTAGGCGCTTCAGTCTGGAACCACGCGACTGCTACGGTCGCAGGTTCGAATCCTGCCTCGGGCATGGATGTGTGTGATGTCCTTAGGTTAGTTAGGTTTAAGTAGTTATAAGTCTAGGGGACTGATGACCTCAGATGTTAAGTCCCATGCTCAATAATGTTCATGTCTGGAGAGTTTGGTGGCCAGCGGAACCGTTTAAACTGAGAAGAGTGCTCCTGGAGCCACTCTATAGCAATTCTTGACGTGTGTGGAGGCGCATTGTCCTGGTGGAATTGCCCAAGTCCGACGGAACGCACAATGGACATGAATTGATGCAGGTGATCAGACAGGATGCTTACATATGTACATATCACCTGTCAGAGTCGTATCTAGACGTATCAGGGGTCCAATGTCACTCCAACTCCACACGCCTCACACCATTACAGAGCCTTCACCAGCTTGAACAGTCCCCTGCTGACATACAGGGTCCATGGATTCACGAGGTTGTCTCCACACCGGTACACGTGTATTCGCTCGACACAATATGAAACGAGACTCGTCCGACCAGGCAACATGTTTCCAGTCATCAACAGTCCAATGTCGGTGTTGACGGGTCCAGGCGAGGCGTAAAGCTTTGTGTCGTGCATTCATCAAGGGTACATGAAAGGGCCTTCGACTCCGAAAGCCCATATCGACGATGTTTCGTTGAATAGTTCGCACGCTGACACTTGTTGATGGCCCTGCATTGAAATCTGCAACAATTTGCGAAAGGGTTGCACTTCTGTCACGTTGAACGATTCTCTTCAGTCGCCGTTGGTCCCGTTCTTGCTGGATCTTTTTCCAGCCGCAGCGACGTCGGAGAATTGATGTTTTACTGGGTTCCTGATATTCACGATACACTCGTGAAACGGTCGTACGGAAAAATCTCCACTTCATCGCTACCTCAGAGATGCCGTATCCCATCGCTAGTGCGCCTACTATAATACCACGTTCAAACTCACTTAAATATTGACAACCTGCCATTGAAGCAGCAGTAACCGATCTAACAACTGCGCCACACAGCTGTTGTGTTATATAGGCGTTGCCGACCGCAGCGCCGTATTCTGCCTGGTTACATATCTCTGTATTTGAATACGCATGCCTATACCAGTTTCTTTGGCGCTACAGTGTATATAAATGATCTAGTAGAAAGCATTGGAATCTCTTTACGACTGTTAGCAGATGATGCTGTTGTCTGTGAGAAAGTAGCAACGCCATGAGCCAGTGTTGATTTGCATGATGACCTGCAGGATTAAGGAATGGTGCAGGGTATGACAGTTAATTGAGCATGTAACTACACTCATGCTCATAAATTAAAGATAATTGCAGAATGTGGCACTACACAAAACTGGCGCAAATAGCATAGGCACATAGGTAACACACACAACACAGATCTGTAAATTCACGGTATTGGTGCTAAGTTGAGGAAACCGTCCCGAAACACACGTACTACAAAAGGCTATTGTTTCCTGCGCATGTACTCCGATATCAATATAGGATATGATCACCATGCACACGTACACAGGCCGCACAACGGGTAGGCATACTCTGGATCAGCAGCTGCTGGGGTTTAGCCTCCCGTTCTTGCACCAGTGCCTGTCGGACCTCCTGAAGTGACGTGCAGCGATACGTCGACCGAGAGCATCCTAGACGTGCTCGATGGGGTTTAGGTCTGGAGAACAGGCAGGCCACTCCATTCGCCAGATATATTCCGTTTCAAGGTACTCCTCCACGATGGCAGCTCCGTGGGGCCGTGCGTTATCATCCATCAGGAGGAAGGTGACACCACTTCACCCCTGAAAGGCGGACAGCGCTGTAGCGCATTACCAGTAATGGTGCAAAATGACGTACCGATACACCTGACCTGTTACAGTTCCTCGGTCGAAGACACGCAGGGGTGTACGTGCACCAATCATAATTCCACCCCACACCATCAAACCACGACCTCCATACAGGTTCCTTTCAAGGATATTAAGGGGTTGGTATCTGGTTCCTGGTTCAGGCCAGATGAAAACCCGGCGAGAATCACTGTTCGGACTATACCTGGATTCGTCTGTGAACATAACCTGGGATCACTGTTCCAATGACAAAGTACTCTATTCTTGACCGCTGATAACCTCGTTGTTGTGCGCCCTAAAACACTAATAATAATCATGATCATCATCATCTATTCTTGACACCAGGCTTTACGGGCTCTCCTGTGACCAGGGCTCAGTGGAATGCACGTTGCAGGTCTCCGGACGAATAAACCATGTCTGTTCAGTAGTCTATAGACTGTGTGTATGGAGACAACTGTTCCAATGGCTGCGGTAAGGTCCCGAGCAAGGCTACCTGCAGTACTCCGCGGCCGTCTGCGGGCACTGAATGTGAGATATCGGTCTTCTTGTAGTGTTGTACACTGTGAACGTCCCGTACCGTAGCGCCTGGACACGTTTCCTGTCTGCTGGAATCGTTGTCATAATCTTGAGATCATACTTTGTGGCGCACAGAGGGCCCGTGCTACGACCAGCTATGTTTGACCAGCCTCCAGCCGCCCTAGTATTCTGCCCCTCATAACGTCATCAATATGTGTTCTTTGAGCCATTTTCAACACACAGTCACCATTAGCACGTTTGAAAACGTCTGCACACTTACTCGCTGCACCGTACTTTGACATGCACCAACACACCTCTGCGTATGTGGACTGCTGCCAGCGCCACCGTGCGACGACCGCAGGTCAAATGCACCGCATAGTCATACCCCGAGGTGATTTAAACCCGCAAACCGCCCACCAGAGCGTGGTTTCACCATGTACAGCATTATCCTTGATTTATGAGCATGAATGTAAATGTAACGCACTGCACATACATTGGAAAAGAAATCACTACTAAACGATAACACTTTTTTGCTACTGCTTTTTCCCGCATTGTGCGCAGGGTCGGCAGTATTAAGTACGGAATTGGCATGGTTAATTTTAAGGGGATGACCAGATGCCCTTTCTGCCGCCACCCCATACCCCCCTGGGATGGAATTAGTGTACCCCAGCTGTCTGCGTCTAGTGTAAATCGTGAAATAATGTGACTGTGTCTCAAATGCTTGCGAGTCGTGTAACTGAGGCGGGACGTGGGGACTAGCCCGGTATTCATCTGACAGGATGTGGAAAACCGCCTAAAGCCACATCCAGGCTGGCCGGCACACCGGCCCTCGTCGTTAATCCGCCGGGCGGATTCGATCAGGGGCTGGCGCGCCTACCCGAGTCCAGAAAGCAGCGCGTTAGCGCTCTCGGCTACGCTAGCGGGTTACTAAACAACTACACTATTGATGCCATATTCTTAGAAACAGTAAGTAAACTGGAATGACCACATACAACAAACATTAGAAAGATCATTTGCTATACTGAAATTCATATGAAGAAAAACGATAAAATTGGAGAAATTAGAGCTAATACAGAGACTTATCGATAATCATTCTTCCCGCGCACCGTTACTGTGTAGAATAGGGTATGTGGGATCAGTTAGTGGTACCGGAAGTGTTGCGTACATAATTCCGCGTAGTCAGCGCGCACACAACTTACCCACTAGAGCGCGCCCTGCTAAGCACAACAGCGCAGGCGCAGCTCTCGTCCGTCTCCGCACTACGAGATGGGGCTGTCTTAGAGACGGACCAAATTCTGCTTCCGCCGATCCGCGTATTAATATGTAATGCAACCAATGAGATTGCTGCTAACGTAGAACCTTTTCTCCTCGCGGATCACACTCGCGCAGTGATACCTGAACGCTCGAGGTATTATTACGAGTTACAGACCTCCGATTAGTCAGTCTGCATTTGTCTGCACCAGTGTGCATTAGTCTGCATTAGTCTGTAGTCAAGTTTCAGTCTGCGCCTAATAAGATTATCGTATTCCTGTACATAGCCATGAAGAGAAATGCATAGACACTTTGTCAAGTATCAGAGATATGTGAGAATAAGATTAACGTACCAAGACCAAAGGAACTTCAGATTGCCAATTGTAAATAGCATCCAGAACCAAGTTAAGTTATTTTTATGCTTGTTATTATTTTAATAAATGTGTGTGAAAATTAATCAAGTTCTGTTTAAAGTTGGTCACCGTCAATCTGCTAGTCTAAGCGTGCATGTGGCATTTCTATCGTCTGACCTAACGGCAGAAGATAAATACGCCACGATAAGACCACGAGACATATTGCTGACACTCGCCTACTTCGTTAGAGCGACAAGTCAAATAATCTGATGGTGTGTGTACCGAAGTTCTTACAGTACGGACACCACATCAAGTATCAGAGATATATGAGAAAATAAGATTAACGTACCAATACCAAAGGAACTTCAGATGGTCAATTGTAAATAGCATCCAGAACCAAGTTAAGTAATTTTTATGCTTGTAATTATTTTAATAAATGTGTGTGAAAATTAATCAAGTTCTGTTTAAAGTTGGTCACCGTCAATCTGCTACTCTAAGCGTGCAAGTGGTATTCCTACCGTCTGACCTTACGGCAGAAGATAAACACGCCACGATAAGACCACGAGACATATTGCTGACACCCGCCTACTTCGTTAGAGTGACAAGTCAAATAATCTGATGGTGTGTGTACCGAAGGTCTTACAGTACGTTCACCACAGGAAGTAACCTCTGCTACACAGAGTTAGGTGGCTTGCGGAGTATGACGTAGATATGGAATTGGCGTGGGAAGTAATACAGTGAGAAGACAAATGTACAGCATGATAGAACATGAGTTATGGCGCCAGGGAATAATGTCGCAGTAGGCCGCATAAAACTGATAAGAAGACCGATAAACGTAACGACAACTGCCGCTTTTGCAGTGGAGGCCCGAGTCAGTGGCATCGTCAGCTGCTCCACGGCGCGCTACACCACGCCCCACTTGCTCTCCGGAGCGTGGAGCGCGCCGCAGTGACTGGCAGCCGTCTCGGTCTCGGTCCGCGCATGTGCCGCTCGACTGCCTCGCCGCGAACGCTCTGAGGAGTCCCCGGCATACGTAAACAGGCGCCACCAGGTCCTGCAGCGGCGACCGAAGGCGTGACGCCGGCATACCGAAGCTTGGCGCCGCATCGCGCCAGCTGTCTGGTGACGCGTGCCAGAATGCCTCACGCAAGGCCACCGGACTGGCTGTGACTACGTTTCGGTAACACTGGTAACAGGCTAGCCAGTAATTTCGTCACCAGCGATTCTTTACTGTGCTCAGTCCTTGTGCAACGAACACAGCATCACCATTGCTGAACAGACGTTGGGCACGATCGGCCAAAATAGTCACATAATACTTGGCAATAATGCGACTTTGCACAGTAACCGAGGGGTCCAAGAGAAACAACGATATGTATGCCCAAATCGTCACCGAACCTCCACCGTGTTTTACTCTTGAGACATAAACTCAGCCGGAAGGTGGGAACGGTGTGCAACAAGACTCATCCGACAAAATGACTTTCTTCCATTGCATCAAAAAATGGTTCAAATGGCTCTCAGCACTATGGGACTTAACTTTTAAGGTCATCAGTCCCCTAGAACTTAGAACTACTTAAACGTAACTAACCTAAGGACATCACACACATCCATGCCCGAGGCAGGATTCGAACCTGCGACAGTGGGAGTCGCGCAGTTCCGGACTGAAGCGCCTAGAACCGCTTGCCACCGCGGCCGGCGTGGTAAACATTACCAAAATATAGAGAACTTCATATTACTATAAGAAGTATCAGAGTATCGGCATAGGAAGAACCATTGGGCAAGACCGTAACATTATCCTGTTACTTTAAAAATAGTGTTCAAATAGAAGTTAAAAAATACTGCTACTACCGAAAACTGAATAATCTATCACGATTATAAGACTTCTACGATACGCACTTTTGTTTTCAAATCAGTTAACTGCGGCTCTATTAAACTGCTCGAAATATTTTGCACTTAGCAGTGCTCCAAAATCTTAAACCACGGAAAGACAGATTTTTCAAGCTTTTTTGAGAACTGCGTCGTAATGCTTTCGTAAACTGATGTCTACACACTGACCTCCACATCCTCCAAGTTTAAAGGAAATCTAAGAGGGCCAGTGGGTAAGCTTTCGTTGTGGGTGTAACTGAAAGATGTTCTCATTGACAGGATTCTCCTCCTGGAATGCATCACAAATAGATACTTCCTGCTGGCCGCGGTGGCCGAGCTTTTCTAGGCGCTTCAGTCCGGATCCACTCGGTTGCTGTGATCGCAGGTTCGAATCCTGCCTCGGGCATGGATGTGTGTGAAGTCCTTAGGTTAGTTAGGTTTAAGTAGTTCTAAGTCTAGGGCACTAATGACCTCCGATGTGCTTACAAGGGAGCCTCCCCATGATCGCACCCCCCTCAGATTTAGTTATAAGTTGGCACAGTAAATAGGCCTTGAAAAACCGAACACAGATCAATCGAGAACACAGGAAGAAGTTGTGTGGAACTATGAAAAAAATAAACAAAATATACAAACTGAGTAGTCCATGCGTAACATAGGCAACATCAAGGATCATGTGAGCTCAGGAGCGCCGTGGTCCCGTGGTTAACGTGAGCAGCTGCGGAACGAGAGGTCCTGGTTCAAGTCTTCCCTCGAGTGAAAAGTTTACTTTCTTTCTTTTCGCAAAGTTATGATCTGTCCGTTCGTTCATTGACGTCTCTGTTCACTGTAATAAGTTTAGTGTCTGTGTTTTGCGACCGCGCCGCAAAACCGTGCGATTAGTAGACGAAAGGACGTGCCTCTCTCCAACGGGAACCGAAAACATTTGATCGCAAGGTCATAGGTCAACCGATTCCTCCACAGGAAAACACGTCTGGTATATTCTATACGACACTGGTGACGTCATGTGCGTCACATGACAGGAATATGTTGTCGACCCACTTAACTTGTACACTTGGCGAATGGGTAAAAGGATTCTTCTACCTTGCCCGCTTTATGTTTTCTTGTGGATGTGATAATCACTCCCAAAAAAGTGATGAGAATCGTTACCAGGAATACTCTCTCTTCCGTGCGCCGTAGTAGACTGATGTCGTGTGCTTCGATGTTTGTTTAGGTGTAGCGTCCCCATAATACGGCGCAGTTACCTCGCATCGGACGGACGGACAGATAATAATTGCCTGAAAATAAAAAATTAAACTTTTCACTCGAGGGAAGACTTGAACCAAGGGCCTTTCGTTCTGCAGGTGCTCACGCTAACGACGGGACCACGGCGCTCCTGAGCTCACACTGTCCTTGATGTTGCCTATCTTGCTCATGGACTACTCAGTTTGTATATTTTGCCTATTTTTTTTCATAGTTCCACACAACTTCTTCCTGTTTTCTCGATTGATCTGTGTTCAGTTTTTCAAGGCCTATCCACTGTGCCAACTTATAACTAAATCTGAGGGGGGTGCGATGGGGAGGTTCCCTTGTTAGAGCCATTTGAACCATTTAGATACCTCCTTTTCTCCCAGAGTTCTACGGTCCGGCCATGCCATGTATACTCTACGACTTTACACTGAGGTGTTTTAGTTTCAGGAAGCAGGGCCTGTGCCACATCTTTTTTACATCAATAGCATCCGGAAACCCGTTGGACTAGATAGCAATGAACCGGGCGTAAGTGAACAGGTTTGCGACGCAGCCACCGTGGGTTGCACGAGCGATCCGCACTGGAGTGTCTGCACCGTTTCTAGGAAAGCAAAGGCCAGGAACAGAAGTAACCAGACCACTGCATTCGGGGTACTTGACGCTGCGTTCGCCGAACAGAATCTAAGTGGCGAGCGCGAAGAGGAATTGAAAAAGGGTCACATCTGTTGCGTCAACTCACTAAGAAAGCACCTAACCGAGTCAAAATTCTTCAGAAACTCCAGATTGCTCTTTTTAAGTTACCATGCTGAAACTAAGGTGAAATCAAAAATAAGAACACATAATGATGTGACGTGCTATTTTACAATCGTTCCATGGAATTTCATCCGACTTGTTGCTCTTGAGGAGCCAGCTGTTGACAATTAACAGCGAAGGGCAGAAGAAATCTACACGGTGTTCCAAACCTTACTGGGCGAAAATTAGAAAGATGACAGAGAAAATTAAACTCAATACTTTGAGATAAGCAATTAATAGTCGGAAATGAATACTTACAGCAAGCTTCCGGTTATCGTGTTTGCAGATTATCCACACATAGTTGGCGATTTTTGAAAAGAAAAGTGCCTGAAGTGTTATAATTACAGCGAAAATTTTTTCGCTTAGAATTGCGCATTTGACTCGAATTTTACCTGCCCTAATTGTCCACCGGACATCCTTGAAATATTACCCCGTTGTTCTTCATTTCAGATGTAGTTCATGAAAGGAATCAGTTCTTATTAATGTCCCCGCGGATAACTGCCTTTCGATATATTATCCTAGCCTTTCCCTAAAAGCTAAAGCTCGATAATTTCCAACTCATCTTAACACTATTGTCAATGGAAGTGATTTGGGTTTACTTCTGGGACGGTTCCCCTCAAAACTTTTGCTCTATGTTGATACAAAATGCAAGCATATTGTTAAGACTAGACTATGGCTCTGTACTGGATCCCAGCACGCGTGGGCTTTATCTCGCCGAATTAGATACTCTATTCTGACCTGTCTACAGGCTACGAGTTCGACGCCGCAATTTTCCCTTTTGGGGAGGCAGGAGTGAACCCCTTGAGCATTAGACGCCAAATGCTGTCACTTAAATGTTTCGTTCAAGGCTTGGCATTCATAAACAGTTTTGTCTACATTGTAGAGACTGTATTTGCCAATTACAGACTGTTTCTAACAGAAGCACTGGAATTACTGTCATTTTTATTGGTTTGAAATTTGGTCTCCAATCTTGCATTACAAAAGATGTTCCTCGCATTTAAATTTATTGAATATGGTCCTGACACACTCACCTGACAGATTCCGGACTATTATTTTCATATCACAAGCTCGAAAAGTATAAATATAAACCGCGTATTTAATGGTACTGTTGAAGCTCAGTTGCCTGGTTATATCTTTACACATATAGATGCATTCAAAATTCCCCAAAAAGAGTATACTGGATGTGCCTTTCTCTACCCTCAGATCCCAGGCAGTAAAGCCTTCTAACTATTTTGAATCTTTACGGCGGAGACAGTGGCAATTTTTAAGCACTCAGGTTTGTATCTTCAAATCAGCTATTAAAAATATTAAACGCGGCCGACGCCCAGAGTGTGATTCTGAGTCAGAAGCTAATGTAAGCCCAATCTCGTTTTTGTGTCTCAAATCTGAGTTTGAAAGATAGGAATTTTGTAAGACGTTGAAGACTATGGGATTCCGCCTCCCTCAATCAGCTTCTCCTACTTTGTTTACTAAAGACACTTGCCTTGATAAATTGATCGATCATTTGCCTAACAGTATAGGGGAAAATACGAGGGTTGGAACTTTAGTAGTGGCAACTATTTGTTTACAGCTCGTACAAAATAGATACGTCTTTCAAACTTTTACTGACCTTATGAGTAGTCACCAGCATTGGGTATAACCCGTTGCCTGCGACGTGGAAGTCTTAGGATAATCTTAACAGTGCCAGTTGCGTTGACAGTTCGAGCGGCGCGGTCTATTGCCCGACGAATTTGTAGCAGTTCTGAAGCGAATGCCGTGAAGTGTTTCCTTCAGTTTAGATCAAAATGGTTCAAATGGCTCTGAGCACTATGGGACTTAACTCCTAAGGTCATCAGTCTCCTAGAACTTAGAACTACTTAAACCTAACTAACCTAAGGACATCACACACATCCATGCCCGAGGCAGGATTCGAACCTGCGACCGTAGCGGTCGCGCGGTTCCAGACTGTAGCGCCTAGAACCGCTCGGCCACCCCGGCCGGCTTCAGTTTAGAAATCGAGTTGAACTCACGAGGGCTTAAGTCAGGGGAGTGCAGGAGGAGGTATAGCACTTAGCAGCCCCATCAGTCAAACAAATCAGTAACAGCTTACACTGTATGTGCTTGAGCATTGTCCTGCAAAATCATGGTCAGGTCCTGCAGAAAGTGTCATCACTTCTGTCTCTATGCTGTTCATTTTTGAAACACAACCTACGACCAGCTTAGAGACAGAGGTGATGACACATAAGAAACAGTTTGTTTGCCATGGCGGAGTATTTCGTTCGAAGTACTTGAAAAATTGTATGGTAAATCGCTTGTGTGGCGGGGTCGAAGCGAGCGACATCGCCAGAGATCCGTCGGTCGTATGTGGGGCCCTAAGAGTACGTCTGTGGACTACGAGGTGTATACCAGGGCTACGGATCCCCCCTCTGCTACCATGCTGAAGCAAAAGGTGATCGTACGAACTGTAGTACAAAGTAACTAATGATGATGCTACTCCTGTCGTTTGTTTTAGATTAGCTTTAGTGTCCACATTTTCTCGACTTTCAACACTCTCTTAGTTCGACTTTTAGCAATTTCCTGATTCGCTTTGGCTTCACTATCATCGGCGACAGCTGCGCTCGTCAGTGTTGACTTCGCCTGAGATTGCTTGTTTTTATGATCTCAAAGCTTTACAGAAGAAGACCGTAACGGTCTCTTCAGATCGTTTCCGCAGTGTTGCGTCATCTGTCAAGGCGCTGAGTAAGTCCCACTGCGAATGGAGTGCCCATTTAAGGGCCTGTTTTGCAACTTATGTAGGCGCTGCGAATTGGTAGGAGTGGTGTTCCCGATACGGCTGCCGTGTACTCCTGTACCGGCCGTACGAGGGTCTGGAAGAGAACGATTCCGAGGGCTCTAGTAGTGAGGAGATTGGTTACAGCACCAGGTGTAGCACCCTCGAACTAGCCAGTGCTTTTCCTCGAACGTCCTCAACGAATGGCTGCCGCGTCAACCAACTGTTCAGCCTGAACATTGCAAAAGGGTCAACTTCATCCTTCGATATCGCCGGTCGACGTTGTGCCGTTGACCCGTGACCTAGTACTGTATCCACCGCTGCAGCACAGACATACTAAATCATTCCTCGTAACGGACGAGTACAGTGGTTACAACTTTCCATAAAATTCGAATTACTTATGTATATATTCTATTTTCGAATATAAAATTCTTGCCTAATGCGCTACTTGATTTGAGAGATCGAGGCTGCGTTTTTGTGTTATAATGATGTTAACCTATTTATCCTTTCTTTTGTTTCGATACCACTCTTCGCTGACTGCTGCGATTTTTAGCTACCTATATTGGTACTGCATTTTGGCTTTTTGTACTGCTATCGGTTTTTCACGTTCTTTGTTGGTATCGGCGCTTTAAATTGTGCTACGTGGTTTAACTGATGTTTCTAATGCCGAGTTCACTAATTCTCGCGATTTTTGGGCTATGTGTACTAGCATCGCCTTTTTTATTTTTGGGCAGCCATCGGTTTTTTGCTTTTGTTACTGATATCAACGTTATAATTTGAGCTGTATACGTCAATTGATGTTTTCGAAAGCGTCTTTTAAACCAACCATTGCGTCGTCTTTCTATGGCTGTTTCTTTTTTTATATTTTGCTATTATCGCGATTTCGCGGATTTAATATTAGTTCGTCCGCACTCAAACCCCCATTGCCGCTATTTTACCGTTTGCTTCTATATTTATCATTAAGAATTTGAACGATTTTCTATTTGACGCTTATATTTCGGAGCCATGGGAACAGGTAATGTCGTTGATCATTAATTTGAATCGTATTTGTGTTGCATTTTGGGGCTTGATATGACGCAATTAGTCAATACAAATAAAACAGTTTCTGCATCAATTATTTTGCCACTACGCGTTTCGATGGTTCACACCATAATCTTCAGGTGGGGAATTGTGTATTGACGTGGCTCGTGTTTGTGAGGAGTACAGACGTCTTATAACAGCTGCAGACCAAGGGCAGTATATGTTATTTTGCGTCTTTTTCTAATGATAAAAATTATTTATTTAGATGAGGCATAGAATTTCTGACAGTGGATTCTACTTACAGGAAGGGTAGCGTTGTAAAAAGTCTGCGTATTGTTGTCTGGTATGTGTCTTCTTCACTGCACATTACATTTACACTGTCACTCCAAAGATGTACATGTTACAGATAACAGTTTTTTTCTTTTTTGTTTTTTGCACTGGATACAGAGATAAGAGTTAAATACGTTGTATATAAATACGTTTTTCTTCTTTAAAAATATGACTGGGCTGCATGAGAATGTTGACATGTGTGCAACTCAGTTTTTTATTAGGTAGTTATATATTCATTTTATTTTATTTGTAAATATGAATGTGCTGCAGCATTGGATACAAAAATGATTACTAAATGGTTATGTACATAAATACATTTCCATTTTGTTTTTAAAAACGCGAATGGGCTGCAGTTGAATATAGATATGCGCACACTGCAATTATTATATTAATTTCATATATATAAAAAGATTATAACAGATCATGCATATGTATTATAGGTTGAAGTTATTGAGGGCTGAATGGGAAACGTTACATCACTTGTGTACTGCAACTGTAAATTATGAAAATGTTTTAAGTATTTTGTCAAAGCTTTTGAAAAAGTTGGTTGAGTCTGTATCACTATTATCGTTGAGTAGATGTTCCCCAAGTTTATTTCTGTGTATATGGATTTCTAGTTCTCCACATAGAGACATTCTGTGTCCTTTGTTCAGCATACGTAATATTTCAAGATTGCTTCCAGAACAAGGGAAGTGCAGGGTATTTTGCGTCTTTTGCTAATGATAACACATCTGTACTCTTCACCAACAGTCCAGTCACGTAAAAAACTGTTCTCCACCTGAAGATAATGGTGTGAACCAACGAAATGCTCATTGGCAAAATAAACAAGTGACACGCAAAAACTGTTTTATCTGTATTTATCAACAAGTCGCATCCCTCCTAATGCCGTCCCTTAGGGACGAAATATTCCCACGTAACTGGTCAAACTCAACGGATGGTATCGAAGGTTCAGGCACTCCGTGGCACGGGTCTCGTCCGCACAGTGGTTCCCGGCACGTCAGCTGCGATCCTCCTAAGCGTAATTACAACGAGCAGGCTCTGCTAACATGAGCATTGCGGGCAGCTGCGGAGCGCCTGCCGGCGCGGCCCGGCCTGGCGTGGTATTCGGCGCCGCCGGCAGCTGGCAGCTGCAGCTGCGCGCGGCCTTGAACCCGGCGTCCGCAGGCGCAGGCGGGAGCCGCGCCAAGCCGGCTGGCCCCTGTCCGCGTCACGCCGCGCATGCGCAGCACGGCCACTAAACGCAAATACACTGGCCTGCCGCAAGTTGCTGAAAAACAAAAACAGGGCGACGCGGCTAGACGCACAGCAAACGACACAGAAACTAGATACCTCACTACCGCAACTGAGTTGTTCTCGATTCTCCCTAGCAGATTTAAACTGTGTTCCGGATCGTCTGTCGAAGCTGGTACCTTTGCCACTGCGTGCAAGTGTCCTTCCGAGTGAGCTTAGTTTTCAAATAAATATTTTACTATGGCGAAATACAATGAATTACAGCGTTGTACAAATGTGGATGCAGAATTTATGTATTACTATGTCAAATCAAATGTGTATGAAATCTTATGGAGCTTAACTGCTAAGGTCATCGGTCCCTAAGCTTAAACACTACTTAACCTAAATTATCCTAAGGACAAACACACACGCCCATGCCCGAGGGAGGACTCGAACCTCCGCCGGGACCAACGGCACAGTCCATGACTGCAGCGCCTTAGACCGCTCGGCTAATCCTGCGCGGCTATGTATTACTAACACATCTTTCGAACTATTACTTTAAGAAAGGAATTACCTGAAAAAAATAAAAAAAAGGAAAGAAATTAGGCAACGCCAATGTTTATTTGTATCTGCAGGAAAAAGTACATCATTTCTGAATTCTTTTTGCAGAACGTTTTCTCCGTGTTGTGTTGTTTCAACTGCTTCTAAATTTAATTCAGACAAATTAAATAGCATATTTGTATCAGTTGTCACAGAGCATTTATTTTTCCCCCCTGCAATAAGGATTTCAAGTGCATTACAAAGAAGTGAACGTGAGATACTATGTTAATGTTATACATTATTTGTTGAAATTTGTTTTAGATTAAAGTGGTTTCTAAAAATTTATAATAAAAATAGACTTGAGATGCAAAGCCTGTCATTTCCTTCACTTTCACTGGAAAAATAGTAAAAATAAAAAATTCAGAATTACACTAAACAATTGTTAGTCTTTATATATGTAGTGTGTAACAGGTACAACCGCTTGTATTTTTCTATATGGCACCTTAATATGTCCACGTATTAGTGCGGTAGCTGCTTCTTTTCTCTCTGTCTCGAACTGTCTTCCAGCAAATACATCACGTAATTTACTACCTGATATTTTCAGCACGGTCGTAAGTACACCACTACCCCTTTCAGTATAAACTTATCATTTTCTGTCCACGTATCAACAATTTGACACCTCACTTGCTGCCCAGGAGGAAATAATCATTAATGGCTTGCTATTGCCAAATGTTTTTGGACATACTACCCAGCCCAAAAACATACAACTTCTAATAGGTATAACCATTAGTCTGCAAATAACTTAAATACTCATGTAATGCACCATCCTCAGTCACCAATAGAAATATCTACACTTATACCCGTTACAACCTGTAAGTGGTTTCAAAACATTTGGTATTTATATTAACTTTCTTTGTAATTTTATATGATTTTCGTACCTGTCTTTGGTTCAAAAATGGCTCTGAGCACTATGGGACTTAACATCTGAGGTCATCAGTCCCCTAGAACTTAAAACTACTTAAACCTAACTAACCTAAGGACATCACACACATCCATGCCCGAGGCAGAATTCGAACCTGCGACCGTAGCGGTCGCGCGGTTCCGGACTGTAGCGCCTAGAACCGCTCGGCCACACAGGCCGGCGTACCTGTCTTTTTCCACCATGTAATTGTGTTGCTGGTTTTAATGTGAACATTCATCATCGTCTTCACTACTTTGCTGTCTCCAGAATCACACGCAGATAACTGTGCACTGATGGTCTATATATGGCTCCTAGATGAGATTGGAGACTTTAATCTCGCAAAAGTCGATAAATTGGTATATACCAGTGCCATAGAGTTTGGTGTGAGAAAATGTCGAATGACTGACAAGCCAGGCAAAGGCACTATGCCCAGAGCCAGAGAAAAATTTCAAATCCATCCGCAAAACTTGGTCGACGTTTATCGTATTCGTGGCAGTTCTCGTCTTGATGGTCAGTTTTCTCGTCGCCCAGTTCCATATGATAATAATTTTCTTACATATTACCACTATCCCTTCAACATTGCACACTTCATACAAACTTCAGGCAGTTAGTTTTTTTTCTTTTTTCTTAGCTAGAGGTGATTAGATTTCAATAATGACGTCTGTAAGACGTCTGTTAAAAGGAGATATCAGTATCGATGGTGAACACCTGATTAAATCCAAGTACCGCTCGACAGACACCAATACGTATATTGCGCGACGGACAATCATAAGTATTTTAGAGGTGTTCTGGTGTGGCTCGATTAATAAACAATCTATGTAGGTTACTAACGGCCATTTTCTATCCTTATAAATCAGAATAGAAAATTAAATCACAGATAAGTTAGTCGGACATGGACTGACAACGCCACACCACCTGGACAGAATAAGGAGTCGGCAGGCGCAGCTTCGTCACTCAGCAGCGTGACTTACCTTACTTTTGTGACACTGACCCTAACATACAACTGTGATTCCTAATAGGCATCGTACTGAGGCAGTAAAAGTTAATACTACACACTAACATTAATCACTAAATGCTTATTGACTACTATTTTAGGAAAAGTAAGAGATGGGAGTACGTCTGATCAAGGCATAGAAAGAGGAAAATTCAGATAAAATTATGATTTATTAGAATAATTAGTGCAACAAACCTTCGCATAAATTAATACAATGCGTAGCATCTGATACACTTAATACAGTTAAATTTGGTTCGACTCCTGAATCGGAAATACCAAGAAAATAAAGAAACAATTCTCATCTATTGGTGAATGAAAACAATAATTTAATAATTCCTGATCACGGATTAAATATTGGACGTGAACGTAACCAAATATGGAATACTCTACTCAGCCTAATTGCCATTCATCAGAAAACCTAATCAGTCACATTGCCAATAGATAAACGAAACGCAAAGCCGTGAGGAAAGGAGAGGAGTGACATCTTATCTCGGATCGCTGAACAGAATGCACACAGAGGAGCAACGTATGCTTGCCAATATCAGTTCAAAAAACTTAGCGTATTCTCTCAAGACTAATACCGCAGTCACTCTCAATACCAATATTATGCACTCCTTTCCTTCAACTGAGCGGCAACAGAATTATCAGATCGCAGCGTACATGTTACAAACAACTTCCAACCGGCCTCTCCCGGCACAGCAGTGCCTACTCGCACCAACTCATAACAACACGCAGTTCACGCACAAAACTTCTCAGCGCCGACTGACTCGTAATAACATGCACCGCGCTGCATGGCAAGCCTACTTAGAACTGCAGGCATCTGACAGCAGGCTGACCAGCTCAGTACACCTGCTTCCGTACAGCTCACTCTTTATAACTGCCACCTTGCAACTGTTCATTTATCTTTCTTCAAATACAGTGAAATTGAAGTGACACTCACGTCTCCCAGAGAAGTAGCATCCATCATGAAATCCTTAAAATCATGTTATCATAACATATCAACAAAGTTAATAAAAGAGAGCTCATTTGAGTTGAGCTCTATCTTAATTTGTGTAATCAATCTCTTCTCAGCGGAATATTTCCAGACTGGCTAAAATACGCTGAAGTTATGGCTTTTTACAAGAAGAGGGATAACGAGATACAGTCAAACTATCGACCAATCTCACTTTTGTCGAATTTTTCAAAAATATTTCGAAAGGCTGTGTTCAAGCGTTTTCTTAATCATCTGACTGCGAAGTCACAGTTTGGGTTCCTTAAGGATTCTGATATAGTGAAGGCTATTTACAAGTACAGTGAGAAAGTAGTTAATTTATTAGATAACTTTCTGTGACCTGACAAGTGCCTTAGACTGTGTGAATCACAGCATCCTCTTAAGTAAATTAGAATATCGTAGTGTTACCGGCAGTGCTGCGGAATGGTTCGAGTCTTACCTAACTAACGGGAAACAAAGGGTGTCATTGCGAAATACCTGTGGAGTAAGCAATCAGTCCTCATCTAATTGAGAATTAATTCCATGTGCTGTTCTTCCAGGTTCCATTTTGAGTCCGTTGCTTTTTCTTGTGTACATTAATGACCTCTCGTCTGTTACATTGCCAGATGCTATTTGTTTTGTTTGCAGATGATACAAACATTCCATAATATAGCAAGTCAAGTTCAGATTTAGAAATAGCTATTAATAAAATTTTGCGCTGAAGCCATAAATAATTCAAAGTTAGCTCATTGTCATTAAGCTTTGAAAATACCGACTACAGGCAGTTCAGAAACCGTACGAGATTTCCTTCCAGCATGTGTATAACATATGAAGACTTGCAGATCGAAGAGGTTGGCAGTGTTAAATTTCTGAGATTAAGCTCGATAATAAATTCAGTTGGGAAGGGCATACCACAGAATTGCTGCAGTACCTAAACAAGCTGTATTTTCAGTGAGAATGATGTCACATATAGGAAATAGAAACATGAAAAAACTTGCTTACTTTCGTTCTCTTATGTCATATCGTATCATATTCCTGTGTAACTCGTCAAACCGAGGAAAAGTTTTAGAACGGAAAAGTTTTAATATGACTCATTTGTGGTTTAAATTCAAGATCATGTAAAAACTTATTCAAGAAACTTGGTATTCTAACCACTGCTTCTCAGTATATTTATTCCTTAATGAAATTTGTTGCAAGTAGTATGTCTCTATTTCCAACCAATAGCTCAATAGATAGCATCAGTACTAGGAATAAGAACAATCTATGTAAAGACCGAAAACCACTTACCTTGCTCCGGAATGGGTTCCAATATTCACGAGCGCACATTTTCAGTAAATTGCCAGCAATAATCAAAAACTTGGTTTCAGTTAATCACAGTTTACACAGAGTTTGAAAGATTTTCTAACAGGCAACTCCTTCTGCTCTATAGATGAACATCTTAACAGGTACTGTTAGACTAGGTTAAGTAAAAATGTGATTTCAGTTTTGAGAGCACTTGGTCACAACAGTCAAGATTAGGTACTTCGTATATGATAAATTTCTTAAAAGTGCATAACTATGTTTCATTCTAACAGTATATTAATTCGGTAAATATTAGCTGATCCAATAATTTATTGACATATTTTGACAATCTCCTGACAAATGAGCAGGGTTGTGAGTATTATATTCACACGTCTTATGTTTTTATGTTCTGACTTGTTTAACACCTACAAGAATCATCTCATGTTTGTGTCAATGGAACGAAAACTGAATCTAATCTAATGTAATCTAACGTGCTCACGTGGTACCTAGGGATGGGAAAAACCGACTGGTTAATACCTATACCGGTATTTTAGTTCTGAATAACTCGTATTTTTCGATATTTGTTGGGTCTTGGTTAGAACATGTTTTCTCCTTTTTCATTAATTACCGTGTAAAAAACTGGCACATCAACTTGCAAAGCAGCAGAGCTAATATTTTTCGTTTTTTAGTAAACTTTTTTTAAAAAAAGGTGAAAGTTTATTCATAAAATTTCCATCACTTTGAAATACTGGATCGTTATAGACATTGGGAAAAGCGGTCACCACCGTTATCATAACAACGCCTAGTTAGAAACTACCAAAAAACACAGGACATGAGAATCGATACGGCAGTGCTGAGATAATAATGAAGCTGCCGCCATGTGGCGTGGCCTATTAACTACTGTAAGCACGAGCGGTCAGTGTGCAAGAGTTGTGCCCACCTGGTCTGTACGGTATCTTCTCGCTGTCGTCCTGGGACATCAGTTCTGTTGCAGAATGGTGTTATCCCTATTTTGGAAGTATTTTATAAAGTGATGTAGCAGTGCAGTACAATACTCCGTTTGCTTTAAAAGATTAAAATCGGGAGGAGTCACAATAGACTTGAGACACCACATAAGGAGAAAACATCCAAAATGTTCCTTGGAAAAGAAGGTAAATTTAATCGATATACCTATATTCTTATTGATGTGCTATAAATTAGGGATAATATCTGAACCCTTAGTTTGGTGGTTGCCTCAGGTTGAAAAATTGACAGCATCCGAAATTAACGAAGCACGGAAGTCATCAATTTGTGACCTTTCACTCTCGTTGTAGCTGCCGTCTTCTTAACATTCTCAAACTTTGGAGGAGACTGTGAAACCTATTTCTGCAGCAGGCTTAGTCCCAATTGATCAACGTCTCCTACTTCTTCACCTCTATAAGAATTTTTCAGTCATTTTTCGAAGTCTCAGTTTGTTGGTGGAAGAAAAAAGAATAAAAGACTGAAAATCGGTTATGTCAGTAACCAATTATTTTTGAGCGCTTTTAACAGTCAGGTTAACTTTCAAGATGAAAATATCCGGTGTAACCGAATACCGGTTGTTCCAGCGATAACCGCCATTCCTACAGACACAATCACGCCCTAGGCGTTCATCGGCTGAGGTACTTCGCCAAAGATCGCCAGTGAAACCTAAATACTTCCCATATAGGGATATCGAGACCGACCAGCAATTGGTCGGAAAATATACCAACGAACTATCCCGTAGTTGATAAGCAAATATACGTAACCTAAATGAAAGGTGGCTGACCCAATAGTCAAATAGCTCTAATATTTATGGATAAAATATTCACATGGACATTTCTCGAAACCTATAGCCAATTTGTGTGAGGGTATTTGATGGCTATGGATGCTCGAGGGTATTTGATGGCTATGGATGCTCAGGAGCGCGATGAATTAATTGTTGGCAGACTCTTGCTGATTTATCTAAGCACGACTTACAATCCGGCCTCGCAACTCTATTTCCGGCAGTGCCTTCTCTCCTACCTTTCACATGCCACTCAAAAAAAGTTCTCTCTCATACTGTACGGGACTAGCGCTGCTGGCAGAAAGGATATTGCGGGGAAAATCTCCAAGGAACATACCTACCATCGTACACTCCGCTGCAAAGTGAAAATTAATCTGAATAGCTGTTCTCGTCTTCACCAAAAAGATTTCACAGTTCACGCTAGCCCATGCGGTGCAGGCCTCTTCATTTCTGAATAACCATTGCAACCTACATCCACTTGAACCTGCTTACTCTAATCTTGGTCTCTCTCTACAGTTTTACTATTTTCGTTCACCCCCGCCCCCCCCCCCCTCCTCCTACGACTTCTTTCTCCACAACCAAACTAACTAACTATTCCATCACGGCTGCGGACATGTCTTATCAGTTTATCATTTTCATTGGCAACTTGCTGCTCTCACCTATAGCGCTTCTGCAATGTGCTGCGTCTTGCTAGGAGTTTCAAAAAATTTTGTGCAACGAGTATCGGAAAACACCGGGCATCACGGGAAATCACAAACTTTTAAGTCAGCGTTGGAGGCTCCGATCACAACCCATATAGAAGGATTAGGAAAAGACCAGCCCATCACATCCGAGCTGGAGGAAACTTCCTTCCCGATAATACCTGCCCCGGCCTACACAATAATCACAGAAGCGAGCAGTATGTTACATCGCGATGCAGACGAATATAAATTTCCCGACTGAGACAAATCGGAAGCTGAGTTCTTTGAATTCCGTTTGCGTTCTAAAAGCACTCAATGCTATTTTTGCTCTTCTTTTTTTGTAACTATTTTCCTATTCATCCGGCCGTTATCTTCAAGTTCCTAGTCGGTTTGAAGAATGGCAGCTTGCTCTAAATGTAGAATAATGTAAGTTAATGCTGACGTGTAGGAGAAACACTCCTGCAATTCCGAATACAGCATTAATAGTGTGCTATTTGACACAGTCACGTCGATTAAATATTTAGGTATAATGTTACAAGGCGATATGAAATGGAATGATCACGGAGGGACGGTAGTACGGACTGGAAATAATCGAGTTCGATCTATTGTGAGAAATTTACGAAAGTGTAACTCACTTAAAAAGATGAACGCGTACAGACAACTAGCACGGCCCACTCGTGACTACTAATCGAATATTTCTGATGCTAACCAGTTCGGATTAGAGGAAGACATCGAACCAATGCAGAGACGTGCTGCAGGATTTGTTAGCTGCAGTCTCGACCTACAAGCGAGTATCACGGAGATGCTTCGTGAACTCAAATGGGAATCCTTGGAGGGAAGACAAAAATGTTTTCGAGACACGCTGTTGAGGCACTTGAAGCTGACTGTGGAAGAACTCTACTGCCGCCAACGCACATTTCGCGTAAAGACCACGAAGACAAGATAACTACATAAACAGTCGTTTTCTCTTTCTCTTTTTTGCAAGGAGAACAGGAAAGGAAATTACTAGTACAAGGTACCCCTGCCGTATACCATACAAAAGCCTGTGAAGTATGAATGTAGATGTCTGCCGCATAAAAACTAATCAAGTCGCACTATGATTTCAAAGTTAATTTGTACTACCTTTTCTTAATTTATTAATTACACAGTACTAGTGACCCGCAACGCAGCTTCCTTAAAGAACGGAACTCTCACGTATGAAACAGGTTCAAACGTCTGATTACTTAACAAATAAGTTGACGTGTTGAACATCTGGTGTGAGCATGTAGCCGAGAAAATGTTTGAAATTATGTTTAGAGTTTGTTGGATGTCACTAACTGCTCTCACTATCAAGCACAGAGGATGAGTGCTGCCTGGGTACTTTGTACTCCGTTTTAAGCAAAGCTTAGTTCTCCACTCATCTCAATGTTTATGACGACATATCTCCAGAATTATGTGCCACGCAGTGATTCAATTTTGCAGGTACATTCAGTGGTGTATTTGGACACTGTCCACAACTGTGTTGCGTATAGAATCGGCAGTAAAGGAATAATAAATTAAAACATCATGTCTGATGCTGAAGTTTTGCTGCATGAAAAGCGAAAATGTACGAGTAGGGGGTTGGGGTGTCAGCTGGAATAAGTTTCGAAACGATTTTGAAATTATGTGTAAAGTTTGTTGGGAGACCCTCAGTGCTGTCATACTCAAGTACTGGATGAATATAATCTGGGTAATTTGCGCGCCATGACTTATACTGCGTTAAAACATACAAACAGTTTCTAACTGTAATACTTGTCTTTGAGGCGTTAAGCCTTTAAAATACGATTATACCACTTATTGTCCAGATCACGATAACACGTTAAATTTATAAATTTAGTCAATAACTACATGAAATACTGAAAATCATAACCGTTGGAGAGTCAACCTGCAACTGGGATTATACACCATTAACTGGGTTAGCGGCATGGTAATGCAGATTTTAGTCTTCTTATAACCGATTCCACGACTACTTTCAGACTTTCTTAGGTAATGATAGTAATACGAGTTTAGCAACTTGTAAACTATAAATTCAACGGTCTCATTCTACGCAGTACAGTCACATTAATGTGACCACCGGCTATGTTCAAAGTACCCACTCACAGACGAAAGGTGGCTGCACTAGCAGTAGTTCAAATGGTTCAAATGGCTCTGAGCACTATGGGACTTAAATTAGACGGCTGCGAAGATGTGTACGGACGAATAAGATGTGCAACTGCTGAGCTACTGACCGCCCAGATGAACTAAGTAACAACCAACAGTGTCTCCTCAACGACCGCTCAGCGGACGTTGCTAGGTATCTGACTCCACAGCAGGCGCCTGGTTCATGCACCCATGTTGACTGCTGTTCACCGCCGACGAAAGCTGGAATTTGCGCGCCAAAACCGCAACTCGACGCACACTGGTTGGCGACAGGTGGCGTTTTTAGATGAAACGCGTTTTATGCTCCATCGTACAGATGGCTGTTGACGTGTACGGTGTGAAACATCTGAAAGCAAGCACCCTGAAACAATCGTCGGAGCGTAATGGTGTCTGGAATGTTTTCGCGGCATTCCACAGACCATTACGCTCCCTGTATGATCTCTTCATTCTGGAGAGCACAGTGGATCAACACAACTATGCATATATTATTGGAAACCGTGTCCACTTCTGTACGCCGTTTGTTTTTCCTCGGTACAATGGCATCTATCTCCAGCGCAGTGCAACGAATCACACAACTCGCAATGTATGTGGGTGGTTCGAAGAGCACTGGGATGACCTTAAAGAACGTAGGTGGTTCGAAGAACACCGGGATGACTTTACCGTATTCTGGCCACCAGGTTCCCCTGATTTAAACCCAATCGAGAATCTGTGCGACCACCTCAATCGGGTTTGTTCGCGCCACGGATACTGTACAGGATGGCAGCCAGTCAAGGAATATTTTAGGGGATTGGTTTAAGAAATTTGTTTCAAAGGCCCAGTGGAATCTTTATAAGTTTTCTCCCAGAGTAATTCACGCCGTGTCTACGTGACACAAGTCGCTTGCCTTTCAAAACCGAGGCGGTTCTGTCCAGTTAAAGCTACTCATAGGAGACGCCCTGAGCCCTCTGCTGCAACAGCTAGCGAATTCACGCCATTGGTTTTAGCCAATAGCGTGCGCGGGATACCGATCACGTGTGTGGACGCCGGAGCGTCCTGCTGGGCAGAACACACTTGCTTCTCTCTCTTGTAATCCATACCTCGAGCAGAACAGACATCTTTTTAGAAGGCAGAGCCTCCGGCTCTGCCTTTCGCGACCGGCCACCAACGTAAGTCAACATGAACCACTTCCCCTTCCGTTGCCGATTTTAATTAATTATTCGACCTCCTAGACTGGCCTAAACCTGCTAACTTCGACCCTAGGCGCGCCCTTTGTACTACGTATATCGAATAATTTCCTGTTTTGCCATTTAACGGCAGCCCTCGATGCCCACTATCAAATCCTGACCGCTCGACCTCCCGCACACTGCCGCCCCCTTCCGTGCCAAGCTCTACATTACCATCGATTGCAGAAGTCGAAAACTTCCCCTAACTTTACAATACTCAACGCAGAAACCTAGTGCAGCTGGCCACGGCACAGGAAATGCCATGGCTTCACATCCCTGTCGCTGTCTTCCAGGACTCCATCGACTCTCTTCTTGCACGTCTCGCAGCACTGCGCTTTGCGAAAGGTGGTCAATCAAGCTTTCAATAGGTGGTCACATTAATGTGACTGGGCGGTGTATTATTACTGTTGCATCCTAAATTTGTTATAACGTGAAAAAGTACCGTTATCTTCACTAACTCTAAGGCAAATTTTCATTACCATGTAATACGCAACACGTGTTATAAAAAGGCAATTCGTAAATTATTTTCTTCTCAGAATGAGATTTTCACTCTGCAGCGGAGTGTGCGCTGATATGAAACTTCCTGGCAGATTAAAACTGTGTGACGTACCGAGACTCGAACTCGGGACCTTTGCCTTTCGCGGGCAAGTGCTCTACCAACTGAGCTACCCCAGCTCGACTCACGCCCCGTCCTCACATTTTTACTTCTGCCAGTACCTCGTCTCCTACCTTCCAAACTTTACAGAAGCTCTCCTTCTTCTCATTGTCAAAGTACGAGCCACTTCAACGTCTGAAGTAAAAGCAGCAGAACTGATGCAAGTTTCGATTTCCCATAAATACCGAGTTAAGAACATTCTGCGTTCGGAGAAGCAGTGGCTACCACCTCTCTGCGTGTGCCGAAGTGCACCACGCAAGACGCGGCAATTACGGGCCGCGCTGGAACCGACGCACATCTGTCGCGGCCGAAATGCGTGCCAGCCACAGGTGGCCTACCACTACGCACGGCAAGGCCGTCTGCATCGTTACCGTGCAATTTACAAACAAATGAACGGCGGATGAACCCAGCAGCTGTTGTGGCCACTCCCGTCCCTGCCACTGTCTGCCTACAGCCACGTACAGGATGTTCAATCCCGTCCCTCAGTTGCGTCGCCTCCTTCTTCTGCTGCACTGCACTTGCCCGTTCCAACTTCATACATCGTCCCTTTTTCTACGCGGTCTCACTACATTCTTCCTATATTTTGTGTTGTAGGGGCGTTTGAAGAAAAAGTGACCCGTATTCTTGCCGGAGATGATACTGGCCAAAGTCACACCAATGGTCATCAAAATTGCATCATCTTGAAGACGATACGCAACAAACGTCAAACTAGCAGGGAGTGTACCATATGCTTTGATAAGCAAATGGTTGGCTGTCGCGCTTAGTAAACATGAGGGGCGTTCAGTAAGTAACGTCACACATTTGTTTTTATCGGCCAGTTTTGGTCGAAAAAATGCGCAATTTTTTGTGGGACCTCGTGGAATATCTCCGCTTCAGCCTCTACAGTTTCATGAAGTTTCGGTAGGTGGCAACTCTATACGTAGCCTTTAAAATGGCGTCAGTACCTGAGGTGCGTTCCAAGCAGAGGGCTACCATTGAGTTTCTTTTGGCGAAAAACCAGAGGATCGCAATTATTCATAGGAAAAGGTTTTTCAAATGGCTCTCAGCACTATGGCACTTAACATCTGAGGTCACAGTCCCCTAGACTTAGAACTACTTAAATCTAACTAACTTAAGGACATCACACACATCCATGCCCGAGGCAGGATTCGAACCTGCGACCGCAGCAACAGCGCGGTTCCGGGCTGAGGCGCCTACAACCGCTCGGCCACAGCGACCGGACAAGTCGAAAAATATGGCCCCTACAGGAAAGTGTATCCCAGTGCAAAACTTAACTGCATTAAGTTTCCTACAAAAATGTCGTGATTATTTATTCTGTAGGACTACAAATTGTGCATAAAAAGACAAAAAGACCCATTATTGTATAAGTAAAAGACTACGAACAATCGCTGGAAGTTTTCACATACGTTAAATATCGAGGAGTATACGTACAGAGCGATTTATACTGGAACGACCACAAAAAACTAGTCGTGCGTGCAGCAGATGCCAAACTGATATTCATTGGAAAAATCCTCATAAACTGCAATCCACCCACGATGGTCATTCGACCAACACTTGTATATTGCACATAAGACTGAGATTCACACCAGATTGGGCTGTTAGACGAAACAGAGAAGTGTCGAAGGACAGTGTGTTTCGGTACTGGTTCATTCAGTAAGTTTGAAAGCGTCACAAAAGTGTTCATCTAACTCGAGTGGCAGACACTTCATTGGAGGTTTTCTGCACTACGGTGTGGTTTACTGTTAAATTTCCGAACGCGTACGTTCTTAGAAGAGTCAACAACATATTTCTCCGTCCTACGTGCCTGGTGGTTATTATTAAAGTGCAGCTACTTACGGAGGTCCATTCTGGGCTGTAATTGTCGTATGGCAGTGAAACTTGGCACATATTGCGATGTGTTAATGTGGAACCGATTTACGGCGGAAAAAATTAGTTCCAATACTGACCATAAGGTGCAAAACTAACATCGTACAGCATCTCGTCCACGTCTCCGGTGCTCAGAGAACAAACAGTGTAAGCGGCGGTTAATAATAAAATCAACATCATGCCTTTCTCGTTTATTTGACCTTTTCTACCCATGTCCCGTTCCTAATCCATTAAACAGGGAAAAATTTCTATATTTCTTTCTTGCATTCACACCGCCAAATTTGCACCCGGTGGCCAAAGCTGGAATTAATTTGTTTCCAGCGCAGATCGGTTCCGCATTAACGCATTAGAATATGTAGCAAGTTTCGCTGCTATACGGTAATTACAGTGGGCCGAGCGGTTCTAGGCGCTTCAGTCCGGAACCGCGCTGCTACTACGGCCGCAGGTTCCAAACCCGCATGGATGTGTGTGATGTCCTTAGGTTAGTTAGGTTTAAGTAGTTCTAAGTCTAGGGGACTGATGACCTCAGATGTGCTTAGGGCCATTTGAACCATATGTGAGTATCTCTTCTTTAATTACTCGTTAATCACCCTGGTAGGAAGGTGAAGCTAGAGAGGTCCAGCTCACACGCAGGCTTACCAACATTCGTTCTTCTCGCGGACTACTCTCGACTGAAACGGAAAAGGGGGAAGTGGCATGGTACACAAAGTGTCCTCTTCCACACTGTGAGGTATTTGGTGGAGTACACACGTAGATGTACTGTAGAGCAGTTCCTGTGGTGCAGGCACTAACCTCCAGGTTGACGACTGCACTGCATACTTGCGCACGTGCCCGTTCGCACTTGCCGTGTGGAGGCGCGGCTCCCCGCCGTCTCCATGGCGACAGGCGTCTGGCCGCTCGTGTTAATTACTAGTGACGTCATGGGCGGCACTGCGTTCAGCGGCCCCTGCCTCTGTCGCCCACAGCGAGTGGCCTTGTGCAGCTGGGGGCGCTTTATAGCTTTCCTCCGTCTGCGGGGCGCGCCTGCACTGCCGTAATGCCGCGTCTGTCCTCGGCTGCGATTTATGTGGCTCGCTAGCCGTCTGGCTGTCTTCCACCGAGCAATGAAACACTACTTGTCACCGTAGTCTTCGTGGCAACTGTTCTCGACAAACTCACCACTAGCGGCAATATCTCCAGATCGCATATCATTATAAAGTCTCTACAAAGCAAGTAGTTCCCTTGCCCTCTGAAGTAGTAAGAATGAATTTGTTGTAATTAAAGCCAAATCTCTAATAAAACATAAGTTTAATCAAACGAGTTATGCTTTTTAAGGCCATCATTCCCCACAATCTTTAAATTTATGGTCTTTTTCTGCCTTTTATTCCTATCATCAGTTACCTACACAAAAAACAGAAAAATAAACACATTGTGCTCAAGACTGTAATATTTATTTACTGTTATATTTGTTACACCCTGTAAGTAGGCTGTTTAGAGGTTTTTATGTTGGTAACGCCACGTAGTACTCTGTATGAAAATCGCTGACTGCGCTGTGTGCAGTCTGTGGCTGGTTGGACTCATTGTTGGAATATTCGCTTGCGCAGTGTTGGGGAGTTAGATGTGAACAGCGGCCGCGCGGGATTAGCCGAGCGGTCTATGCGCTGCAGTCATGGACTGTGCGGCTGGTCCCGGCGGAGGTTCGGTTCCTCCCTCGGGCATGGGTGTGTGTTTGTCCTTAGGATAATTTTGGTTAACTAGTGTGTAAGCTTAGGGACTGATGACCTTAGTAGTTAAGTCCCATACGATTTCACACACATTTGAACATTTGTGAACAGCGCGTAGCGTTGGGCAGTTGGAGGTGTGCCGACAGCAGTGGTGGATGTGGAGAGAGAGATGCCAGAGTTCTGAGAGGTTGCTATAAGCGGACGATCTGGACGCGTGTCCGCCAGAAAAAGGAAATATATATACTCCTGGAAATTGAAATAAGAACACCGTGAATTCATTGTCCCAGGAAGGGGAAACTTTATTGACACATTCCTGGGGTCAGATACATCACATGATCACACTGACAGAACCACAGGCACATAGACACAGGCAACAGAGCATGCACAATGTCGGCACTAGTACAGTGTATATCCACCTTTCGCAGCAATGCAGGCTGCTATTCTCCCATGGAGACGATCGTAGAGATGCTGGATGTAGTCCTGTGGAACGGCTTGCCATGCCATTTCCACCTGGCGCCTCAGTTGGACCAGCGTTCGTGCTGGACGTGCAGACCGCGTGAGACGACGCTTCATCCAATCCCAAACATGCTCAATGGGGGACAGATCCGGAGATCTTGCTGGCCAGGGTAGTTGACTTACACCTTCTAGAGCACGTTGGGTGGCACGGGATACATGTCGACGTGCATTGTCCTGTTGGAACAGCAAGTTCCCTTGCCGGTCTAGGAATGGTAGAACGATGGGTTCGATGACGGTTTGGATGTACCGTGCACTATTCAGTGTGCCCTCGACTATCACCAGTGGTGTACGGCCAGTGTAGGAGATCGCTCCCCACACCATGATGCCGGGTGTTGGCCCTGTGTGCCTCGGTCGTATGCAGTCCTGATTGTGGCGCTCACCTGCACGGCGCCAAACACGCATACGACCATCATTGGCACCAAGGCAGAAGCGACTCTCATCGCTAAGACGACACGTCTCCATTCGTCCCTCCATTCACGCCTGTCGCGACACCACTGGAGGCGGGCTGCACGGTGTTGGGGCGTGAGCGGAAGACGGCCTAACGGTGTGCGGGACCGTAGCCCAGCTTCATGGAGACGGTTGCGAATGGTCCTCGCCGATACCCCAGGAGCAACAGTGTCCCTAATTTGCTGGGAAGTGGCGGTGCGGTCCCCTACGGCACTGCGTAGGATCCTACGGTCTTGGCGTGCATCCGTGCGTCGCTGCGGTCCGGTCCCAGGTCGACGGGCACGTGCACCTTCCGCCGACCACTGGCGACAACATCGATGTACTGTGGAGACCTCACGCCCCATGTGTTGAGCAATTCGGCGGTACGTCCACCCGGCCTCCCGCATGCCCACTATACGCCCTCGCTCAAAGTCCGTCAGCTGCACATACGGTTCACGTCCACGCTGTCGCGGCATGCTACCAGTGTTAAAGACTGCGATGGAGCGCCGTATGCCACGGCAAACTGGCTGACACTGACGGCGGCGGTGCACAAATGCTGCGCAGCTAGCGCCATTCGACGGCCGTGCGTGTGATCATTGCTTGTACAGCCCTCTCGCAGTGTCCGGAGCAAGTATGGTGGGTCTGACACACCGGTGTCAATGTGTTCTTTTTTCCATTTCCAGGAGTGTACATTGCTACGGAGACTGCGGTCTAATATGCGCTGTACCACGCAGCCACAGTTACATATGTGCTGAAAATGGCTTCCAAGTGCCTCAGTGCACGCGTATACGCGCATAAGCATGTTCTGGCTCACACGTTCACATCGGCTAGGCTGCATCCAAAGAGTGTCAAAGGCAACATCAATACGCTGCTCCAGTGTTTCCATATCTGGAATGGCCTCTGCATACACGATACTTCTGAGATGGCCCCATAGCCACAACTCGCACGGTTTGAGATCCGGTGAACCCCCTCGTGAGATCCATCGACCAAGGAAGACACGACTGAGATGCGTCCAGACGTCAACGGCGAAGTGGGCTGGAGCACCATCATGTAGCAGCCACATAATCTTCGAATCATCAATGGCAATTCTTCCAGCACGGGAGGCAAAGCCACCGGCAAGAAACTCCGACAGTTCCTGCCAGTCAGGCGACGTGGAAGGAAAACCGGTCCCAAAATACGGTCGCCAATTATTCTGGCCCACATATTCCGGCTGCACCGATGCTGATGATTCGCTGTCACCACACCATGGGGGTTCAGCATACTACCACCAGGGTGACTGTTGTGAAAGTTGAAGAGGCCACTCAGATTAAAGATGGCCTCATCTGTGAATACGATGGATGACACAAATCCCGGAATTGTGGTTCCTGGTGAGAAAATCAGTGACAAAATGCTCCCAATGCGGGAAATCGGGAAATGTATCGCTAGTAAGCCCTGCACACGCTGTAAGTGATAAGGGTAGTAACAACTGTCGTGGAGAATATTCCAGACGGTCGTCTGGTTTACCCTGTGCTGGCGGGCCAACTGCCTGGTACTGACATGGCGGTCGCCTTCCACATGGTTAACTACATTTTACTCCAACTCTGTTGTCCGAACATTTCGGGTACGTCGTTCACGATTTCCTGCTTCCTGAAATGGACCTATCTCAGACAAACGACGAAACACTGTTGCAAACATTGAATGCTATGGTTGTCGTCGTCGGGAATAGGTCCCCTGATGCAACCTTGCTAACCGCCTTTCCGTGAGTAAACACCACGTCTTCAAGCCCTCGATTCGAATGCGGAACCATTGTGTACAACGCTGTATCACATCTACTACAAGGTGAGTCAGCAAGAGAAGTGAATCGGACACAACATTACCAATTACTGTGACAGGAGAGGGCGCTGATACATGATATATGAGGAACAGTACCACCCTCTAAGAAGAAACCACGCATACTGTAACTGTGGCTGCATGGTACAGTGTGTACTAGACCGCAGTCTCTGTAAAGTATCATTTAATAAATTGTCTCTAGCAAGGAAACCAGGCATTTCCGGACATAAGTTCATTAGACCTTTTTTGTTCCGTATTCTCTCATCGATCAATCCCTAGAGTTTTTACACGATGGAAAAAATCACCCTTTATATTAGATGTTCAGCTTATATCGTGCATTGAAATCTCCGTACTTATGACATTTGACATTACTAATGTTTGATGTCTATACGTGCATCGAAGTCTCTTTGTGTTTGGTAGTCAACTTCAATGCTTGTTTCCATCGTATGTACTGGACAGCTATTTTTTTCTCGGTTACTTCTTGCTGTGAAAACAGGTAGAGCTAGTAGTTGGCCCGTCACTCTATTCAGAAAAGCAAAAGAAGGTTGAAATTCTCAGCCGTTGTATTTGTTAAATTGTATTTTGCACCAGTGAATCATACTTTATTTAATTATAAAAGGTGGTAACCATTAAAAGATTGGAGAAGACGTGTAGTTATATAGACACTAGCAGTTTGCGAGGTATTCTCAAACAAGGGAAGCAGCATAAAGAAAATGTTTTTAGTTCCTGCTTTTATCGTGCATTGAAGTCTCCATATTTAAGACAGGTGACAAGTCGTCAATACAAAAAATTATCAAGTACATCTCACAATAGAAGCAATTTAGGAAATTTTCCGTCTACATAAGATGACCATAAGGTTATGGGTGAAGAAGCAAAGTGGAACACAATGAAAAAGTAGATACTCTGGCCAAGGAAGCTGTATTCATTGAAACGTGATAAAGTGCCACCCGATGATCTTCTTCATGCCATACGGACAATAACCAGAGCCGGATGGAATGAAAATCTCCAACGGCCTTACAAAATCAAAGGGACACACTATGCCGCTGTGGTATCTAATCTCCTTATCACGTCCTTGGTACCAAAATTACAGATATACCAGAAACTTTATAGGAACTTTATTGGAACTATATATATACAGGGTAGTCCATTGATCGTGACCAGGCCAAATATCTCACGAAATAAGCGTCAAACGAAAAAACTACAAAGAACGAAACTTGTCTAGCTTGAAGGGGGAAACCAGATGGCGCTATGGTTGGCCCGCTAGATGACGCTGCCATAGGTCAAACGGATATAAACTGCGTTTTTTTTTTAAATAGGAACACTCATTTTTTATTACATATTCATGTAGTACGTAAAGAACAATGAATGTTTTAGTTGGACCACTTCTTTCCCTTTGTGATAGATGGCGCTGTAATAGTCACAAACACATGGCTCACAATTTTAGACGAATAGTTGGTAACAAGTAGGTTTTTTAAATTAAAATACAGAACGTAGGTACGTTTGAACATTTTATTTCGGTTGTTCCAATGTGATACATGTACCTTTGTGAACAAACGGCATGAACGCGATTGAATCTCATTTTCAGTAGTCGTCTACGTGTCTAGTTCACTCCTAGATGCCCACACTGTTTGGCAACTCGAAAACATATTTCACGCTGTGGTAAGCATTAAAAATTTTGGGAAAACATGTAGCTAAGAGAGTACTGAGTAGGAGGAGATATGATAATACTTAACTTTTTGACATATTAATCTACTAAAGAAAACGACAATAATATTCGGATACCTCACTACGCAAACCTGAAAACAGAAATCTACTCTGGAAAAATGAAACTACCAGTGCATACATGCGTATAAAATTAACTGTAATGACTGCAAAAAATTCTATACAGGCCACACGGGCAGAAATTTGAAAATCAGATACCGAGATCATATCAGAAACAGGGCCTCAAACCGATAGCCGGTCTTCAGCCATATCCAAACAGCAAACCAGATCAAAACTGTGATGCAGACTCTCCACGTTACGCCAAAGAGCCCAATAATGAACTTTTTAGAAGAAATAGAAATCTAAATATACACAAGCAAATATTCAGCCTAAACTCTTAAGGAACAAACCGAGTTAAAATATAAAAATTATATTGACAACTTAACTCAAATTATAGAACACGATAAGAGATAAAACAAATTTACAGGCAAAGACATAATCATCGAATATTAGCAAGGAATTTACTACTACCACACACAACACCATAGATGAACAAGCCAATTATGTATGATGTATAACATCGTTGGCTTAGATGTCAAGTGAAGCTGTCAACAAATAGGCCTTAGCGCACATTGCTAAGCAACAAGTTCCACTACTGAAATATTACGTATCTACAGCTTCGCCTTCGCTACACCTACGATATGCAGCAGCACAAGGCATTAGACAGCAACAATGTTAATGATATGTTACGGAAGTATGTACTACGACAGATATATATAGAATTGTAATAAGTTACAAATACACGTAGATACATGCACTAACAGTTCCATATGTTGGCAGATAGCTTGATAATGACCTTGAAGCCAAAATAAGCTTATAGCACCAGAAAATAACATCATAAGAAAAATTCTTGGAATATAGCAGCGTTTTGGCTTACTAGACATACAATGTACTGACAAGAAATCTATAACACTACAGGCCCAGAAGAATTGATAATATTTAAAAGTTCCTCTTTTTATCGTGCATTGAAGTCTCCGTTAAGGAGAAGGTATTGTCAAACACACCCAGCACTATCTGCGCGTGGCTACGTGCGGTCGCGTCCTCAAAAGAAAGAAGCGAATGTGAGGCAGCTGTGGCGGCGGGCCCATTTTTATGGTGTCAGCGATTCGCTGGGACCTCTTTCAGCGTAATTGGCGCTTTAACATCATCGCACAGCCACTCACCCTGCAGTGGATTCGCCGGCTAGGCGTCGCTGACGGGCGGTTCTGAGAAGGCGGCCGTGAATAAGAGGTGGCGCGACTGTCAGTGCCTTTGTGCGCGACAAGTTCACGGCCAGCCGCGGGCCAGCGCGCTTCTGTTGCCCGCTGATGGCTGCCCACAGACACAAGACCGCGGCAGCCGCTTTATGGCGCGAGACTTATTGATTACATGCCGCCCCTTTGACTCTGCTGCCTGACGCCGCTGAGAGCCAGTCTGCGGTTATGCTGCGAGCTTTCGGAACAAAAGGGCTGCGTTTCGCTGCGCAAGGCGACTTCGCGGGAGAGAAAAGGGCGTAGAGCCGTGCAAACGCACGTAATAACTTCGTTTTTCGCTCTATAGTGAAAATCATAGGATAGTATGTTTCCATAGAAACCCACATTCTACTAAACACAATGAATATCTTCTGTTTTGGTCACCGAGACATCTTTCGGCACCTGCACTGAGTCGTGGGGTAGCAATATGCACATATACAGATGGCGGTAGCATTGCGTACGCAAGGTATAAGAGGGCAGTGCTTTGACAGACCTCAGATAAAAGGTTTCCGGCGTAATTGTAGCCGCACGACGGGAATTAACAGACTTTTCAAATGATTCAAATGGCTCTAAGCACTATGGGACTTAACATCTGAGGTCAGCAGTCCCCTAGACAGAGTTATTTAAACCTAAATTAACCTTAAGGACATGACACACATCCATGCCCTATGCATGAATCGAACCTGCGACCGTAGCAGCAGAGCGGTTCCGGACTGAAGCGCCTAGAACCGTTCGGCAACAGCGGCCGGCTAACAGACTTTGAAAGCGGAACGGTAGTTGGAGTCCATGTCGAAAATCGTTACGGATTTCAATATTCCGAACTCCACAGTGTCACGAATTTGCCGAAAATACCAAATTTCAGCCATTATCTTTCACCACGGACAACCCAGAGGCCGACGGCCTTCACTTAACAACCAAGAGCAGCGGCGTTTGCGTAGAGTTGCGAGTGCTAACAGAGGAGCAACACTGCGTGACCGAGCGAGGTGGCGCAGTGGTAGCACACTGGACTCGCATTCGGGAGGACGACGGTTCAATCCTGCGTCCAGATTTTCCGTGATTTCCCTAAATCACTCCAGGCAAATGCTGGGATGGTTCCTTTGAAAGAGCACGGCCGACTTCCTTCTCCATCCTTCCCTAATCCGATGAGACCGATGACTTCGCTGTTTGGCCTCTTCCCCCAAACAACTCAACCCAACACTGCGTGAAATAACCGCAGAAATCAATGTTGGACATACGAAAAACGTATCCCTTAAGACAGCATGGCGACATTTGGCGTTAATGGGCTATGTCAACAGGCGACCAACGCGACTACGCTAACAGCACGACATCGCCTGCAGCTCATTCCTGAGTTCGCGACCGTGGCTTGGTCAGATGAGCCCCGATTTCAGTTGGTAAGAGTTTATGGTAGCGTTCGAGTGTGGTGCAGATTCCACGAAGCCATGGAACCAAGTTCTCAAAAAGCCACTGTGCAAGCTGGTGGTGGCTCCACAGTGGTGTGGGGCTATGTTTACATGCGTCCTCTGGTTCAACTGAACCGATTATTGACTGGAAATGGTTGTGTTCGGGCACTTGGAGACCGCTTGCAGCCATTCAGTGACTTCATGTTCCCAAACAACGAAGGAATTTTTGTGGATGATAATGCGCCACTTTACCGGACCACAGTTGTTCGCAATTGGTCTGAAGTACATCCTGGACAATTCGAGTGAATGATTTGGTCACCCAGATCGACCGACATGAATCCCATCAAATATTTATGGTACATATCGGGAGATCAATTCGTGCACAAAATCCTGCACCGGCAACACTTTTGCAATTATGAATGGCAGCCGGCCAATGTGGCCGAGCGGTTCTAGGCGCTTCAGTCTGGAACCACGCTACCGCTACGGTCGCAGGTTCGAATCCTGCCTCGGGAATGGATGTATGTGATGTCCTTAGGTTAGTTAGGTTCAACTAGTTCTAGGGGACTGATGACCTCAGATGTTGAGTCCCATAGTGTTCAGAGCCAATTGAACCATTTTTTATGAATAGCTGCAGAGACAGCATGGCTCAATATTTCTGCACGGCACTTTCAACAAATTTTTGAGCCATGCTGCGTCGAGATGCTCCACTACGCCGCGCAAAAGAAGGTCCGACACGATATTAGGAGATATCCCATGACTTTTGTCAGCTCAGTGCATAAGATAACTTGTACATCCACAACTTCAGCGTGAGCCCGCACTACACCGACAAAACTTCAGAGATTGTTTATGGAAATTTTCTGAATATTTTGATAAAAGGGACCCGTGGTCTCTGGTGGCTTATTACAGAGTAATTGTATTTCGTTTCATTCCTTACCCTCATTTATTTTTTATCTGTATTGCACTGAAAATATCTGCGCAAATATCTGTGCAAATGAGGACCGTAGGAACGTATGTGCTGTGTATCTTCTTTGGAAACAAACTTGTTCCATTCACTCTGTTGGCAACAGTAAAGCCGACGTTATTCTTCAGGCTCAAGTTTAAATTCAGTCTTTCTGTTTTGTTACCTCTCTCCTGCAGTCAGAATTTTACAAGTAATGTGAGAGTTATGCCGTCTTTTGCGACTGTATAAAATATTATTTGAAAAAATAAACGCTTTTCGCTTTCACAAGCTGCGATGTGGTCGGGAATCGAAGAGTGACACGAATATAGAATAAATTTCTTTTACTTCACGTCTTTGGTCACAATTTTTTTTGTCGTCAGACTATCGGTTTCAGTCTATAGTGACATCTTCAGATCTCGGTACTGATTTGCTGCTTCAGTTTACAGAGCCTTTTGACTCAGAACCGTTTCGCTTTATTTAAGCATCATCAGTGAACAGTTTTTTGGCTCCTCCATTACTTTCACGCACTCTTCTAAACACAGACGTCAGATTTTTTCCATACTTCCCTGCGACACAAGCAATATTTTTCGTTTGCATGTTTTTCTGTCTCCTCAGCCAACTCGTGTTCAGTGTTTGTATCGATAGCACGGAATGCCATCGTTATTTTCTTTTCTTTTTTTCCTAAACTAACAAAGTACACGATGTTGAATGTGGATACACAGAAACATGCAAACGAGAAAATAACGTGTGACATTGCAGTGCAGTGTGGTGAAAATCGAATGTATGTATAGAGAAGAAACCATGGAAATAATGAGGAGTGAAAACAAATTGATCACTAATGATACTTTAATAAAGGGGAAGGCGTTTGGTCCAAACAAATCTTTATACAGTCGCAAAAGACGGCGTAATCCCCATATTATTTGCATTTGGTAATCCTCGTTTGAGGATTGTCGCATTCCTTTGTGTTTTGTACTGTACGTTTCTCAGTGCTATTACAGACATTTTTAGTACTGCGAAGCTATTTGTAGGTAAACGAAGGTAACTGAAGAAACAAATCGAATAAATCGTAATTACATTATTAAGAAAGTGCCGGACAAAGTGATCATGACAGGCAAAGTGGCCATGACAGGCAAAGTGGCCATGGCAAGCAAAGTGTCCATTGAGGTCCCGGGAGCTATCATACGGAAAATGTCACAATGTGATCTCCCTGTAGGGCCTAGTCACCTTATAATCTCTTTGCTGTGCCGCTCCTCGAAGTTACGATAATTTTTGTGGATTTTAGTTACCCTGATGCAAGATAAGTGGGCTGTTTGTATATTAATTACCGAAATGGAATGGAGTTATGACTTTTTAATGAAACTGTGTTGAAAGTGTCTTATCTTCAACCATAACCCTACTTTAGTTAATGAAAGTTCGGTCGTACTATTAGAGGATGTACAGCTTTTGCGTAATGGCGTCAATGTGGACAAAGTGGCCATCTCGGACCTCGAAGCAGCAAATAAAGAAAGTGAAGAGAAACAGAAAGAAAAGAAGAAAAAATAGAAACAGACAAAGAGAAGAAAGGCAGTACTAAAAAGTGTTCGAAGAGTAGGAAACCCAACCGTAGAAGAGCTCTTTGTGACGACGACGATTTACACAGGCAGTGCACGTCCTGCGAAGGAAAATTTCAAATTCAAGGCCAGAAGAGCAGTGAATTAAGTACCAATTGTGCTCCCTCTGGGCCCACGAGCTCTGTACAGGACTTGAGGAACAGTTTGATTTTTATTTGTGAAAAGTTTAAATAATTTAACTCAAATCAAGTTATAGAATAAAATACATTTAGTTCCTTGTAAAAATAGTTTTTTACTTCTTATTTTTTTAGTTCAGAACTTAGTGGCCGCCTTGTCCGTTCATGTCTGCCACAGTGGCCGTTTTGTCACATTGTGAATATTAAATTGTTTAAAGTACTTAATTTGATACTAAGGTGATTAAAATATTCTACTTAATACTTCAATAGTTGTAGATTATAAAGGTGATTGAACTAATCTATTTCATACTTCAGTAAGAATAATTTAGCCTGTCACTTTGTCCGGCTGTTACCTACTCTATGACATCACCGGAGACAACGACCCCACTTTTTCAAATATTCAGGAAATTAGCCTTAACATCATCCGAAATTACACTGTCTGACGAAAAAAGTAACGCACTCAGAAGACATGGTCGGATATCAATGTAACTTCGTACACGTACACACTATCGGCGTATATGTAAATGATTAGAGTTGCAATTCTTTGTATCAGGCAGAATAACAACCTGTGTGCATTGGTGTTGTCTGTGTCTACTGTTGTTACCTGGACAAGTGCAGAACATAAGCGGCGAGGGCAGCGTCAGACACTGAGTAATCACTACGGAGCACGAAGATACCGCGTGTGAGACAGCCTTATGGGTACCTGACAGAGTTCTAAAAGGGCCGGCTGCTCAAATCGTGCAATACTCAGATTTATCAGGTATTTGGATGTAACTGATGTTCGTTGCTGTTGAACTGCATGGGAACGTGGCGGCAGGCATATTCGTCGTCAAGGTCCCAGTCGCCTGGGAGGATCACCGAAGTGCCCCGAGCACATCGCCACCCCTACACATCTGCGTCTGCCATACGTTGGTCGGAGACTGGCTGCAGCCGGACTACGGAGTTAACGTCATGTGCGTGCCCTGCCGTTAAGACCACAACAAAAAAGGCTGGATTTAGAGTGGTGTCATGATCGGGAAGCAAAGACTGCTGATGAATGGCATCGCACTGTGTACAGCCATGGATCGTGGTACTGTACCATCCCGAATGAGGATCATTTACGAGTATGACGACCAGCTGGGGAGGTGTTCCAGTCTCAATTGTGTTGGAGAGGCACAGCGGTGTTATTCCTGACGTCATAATGTAGGATACGGTCGGGTGTGACTTCAGGTCACGGTTGGTAGTAATAGAGAGAATTCCGATTTATTTATTTATTTATTTATTCGTGTCAGAAGCATTTACTATGTATAAAATAATGCACAATATTTACATGTCGTGTATATATATTTAAAAGACAATTATTTACACTTTTGCCGCCCAGAAGTTAGCGACCTCTATTGTATTTGGCGCTGCATGTTCAAAAATGGTTCAAATGGCTCTGAGCACTATGGGACTTAACATCTACGGTCATCAGTCCCCTACAACTTAGAACTACTTAATCCTAACTAAGGACATCACACAACATCCAGTCATCACGAGGCAGAGAAAATCCCTGACCCCGCCGGGAATCGAACCCGGGCGCGGGAAACGAGAACGCTACCGCACGACCACGAGCTGCGGACAGGCGCTGCATGTAGCAGGTCTTCTGTTGTGCATGTTGCTGGACATTGGGTACACTGGAGCTGGTGGAAGGTCGTCTGCGTTGCTCCACACTCACAGAGTGGCGGCTCCTCTAGGAAACCCCGTTTAGTCAGATTGCTCTCACATTTCGTGACACCCGAGCGTAGTCTGTTGAGGGATCTGAATGTACTCCAATTCTCTGTGTAGCCGGGTGGTAGTCTTTCGCTTAGTATAATTCATCCCACAGTACTGGTAAGCCTCGCATGCCATAGTCTGATTCGGCATTGCTGTGGTGCCCCAACTAGAGCCTCGGTAGATCTGAGGAAGCTCTTTCTGGGTTCTAGTCGTGGGTTTGCTGGTTGATAGCCATATAGCGGGTGAGCTTCAGAAGTTTCTGATTTTTTCTTCTCACTTTTTGCTGCTACCTCACGGCGGATGTCGGAGGGTGCAATTCCCGCGAGGCTATACTGTTTATCCAAAGGAGTAGGGTTGAGGCACCCGGTGATGATACGACAAGTATCATTAAGAGCGACATCTACTGTTTTGGCATGGCAAGAAATGAACCCTACTGGGCTTGCGTATTCTCCGGCAGAGTAACACAGTGCAAGGGAAGAGGTTCTCACAGTGTTGGCGTGTGCTCCCCACGTTGTGCCTGTTAGCTTTCTGATGATATTGTTCCTGGCTGCCACTTTTTGCTTGGTATTTAGGCAGTGCCTCTTATATGTCAATGCACAGTCAAGGGTGACCCCTAGGTATTTGCGATACGTACAGTGCTCTAGTGTTGTTTCTTCCAAGTTGATTTTGAGGGCTCTAGCTGCACGCCAATTTTTAAGATGGACAGCGCAAGTCTGTGTTTTTCCAGGATTTGGTCTGAACTGGTTTTCCCTGTAGTAAGCTTACAGTTTTCTCAATGCTTTGGACAGATTCTCTTCAACAGTTTCAAAGCAGCGGGCTTGGGCGGTGATAGCACAATCACCTGCATAGATGAAGCTCTGTGTTCCTTCAGGTAGTGGTTGATCATTTGTGTAGATGTTAAACAAAGCTGGAGCAAGCACACTTCCCTGGGGTAGTCCATTTTTCTGTGATCTCCATCTGCTTCTCTTGCCCTGGAATTCAACTAAAAAATCTTCTATTTTCAAGGAGATTCCGATGACACAGCGGTACATCTTGGACATTCTGCGTTCTCATGTGTTTCCTCTGATGCGACAGTATGGTAGTGCCTTTTTTCAACAGGACGTGGTCGTCCACACGCGGCACGTGTATCTATCAAATGTTTGCGTGACGTTGGGCTACGTCCGTGACTAGCAAAACTCCCAGACTTGTCTGCAACAGAACATGTGTGGGACCAGCTCGCATTTCAACTCCGCCTCAGTGCCGTTGTTACAACATTTGGGGACTAGCTTGCCTCAGGAGAGGATACACCGCTTTTATGGCACTCTTCCCAAATGTATCACTGCACGTATCCAGGCCAGAGGGGTTGCAACGTCATACTGATATGTGCGCTCGTACTGCTAATTTCTTTGTGAATGTGAATCGGTGAATGAGACGCGTGAAGTTTCATTTCGTTTCCCCCTCCCCTTCAGCATGCTACACTTTTACTCTCACGTAGTGTATGTCCGTCGTGATCGGGTTCTTATTCTATACTCCACAAGCTATCTTGCGGTATGTGGCGGACGGTATTTGGTATATGTGGTGCATGTAGTGTCCATGCAATCAAAAGACACGGCCATTTATGTTACACATTTTGATACTCCTAAACTCACCAAAACTTATTAGCGTTCTTCCCTTTAACCCACAATAATGAAATTTAGAAAGAAGCAAGGTTTCACAGTACAAGTAAGGTAAAAGTCAGAAAATTGTTAATTTGTAATTACGCCACAGATTTCTTTTATTTTTTCATTTGTTATTTCTCTGTTGTCTGTCCGTCTGTCAAGACCCATCTTTTCGGTCCCTTGGCGGTGTAAAAAATTTAAGCTTCTACGTAAGTGCAATGAAAAGATACGGCCACTTATGTCATTTCTCGCCAGTATCGATATCGATAGCACGCCTAAATTGTCTAAATTCTAGATATCCGGGATAGATGAACTATCTGCTACCATAATTAAGTTTGCTGCGAAGAAATTTCGAACAAAGGTTTATGCTGGAATATATATATATATATATATATATATATATATATATATATATATATATATATATATATGTGTGTGTGTGTGTGTGTGTGTGTGTGTGATTTCGTAAAGGGTCAAATCAACAACAATAACCTATTAAAATTTTTCAGTCACTTACAGCTGCTTACAGTTGGATTGCAGAATTTCATTGTGGTCATGTTTCTATTTTGATGAGTTTCATGAAACACGACCAAAACTGTTTCTTGTTTGAAAAAAATTGATGCTGTACCTAACATGATTGACGAAGTTCCGCATGTGCCTAATCGTGAGGCAGGGCATCCTTAGGCATGTCGAAGATTCCACTACATTTTATTTGAAAAATTAGCTGTGAAATAATTCTGTTTCCAGTAGACTCTGCTCAACTTGATAGAATCTCGGCAGCAGGCCCTTGTCAGTTAGTTTAAGACTATAGTCGAAAAGGAAATGCAATATACGTGTACACCACCGTAAGAGCGGACAAAACGTGAAGCAGCATTCTCTGTAGGTGCAGCAGATGAACCGAGTCCAGGAAAATTGGTTCGTTCGAGAAACAGTCCAAGAATTTGATAGCTTGACTTTTGGTTCCATTGGACGACGGTTGTTGTTATGTAATAAAATGAAACACATGTAGCCGTCGTTTTAATGTTATTTTGTTATGTAGCAACCAATTTCCGTGTCTCAATACACGATCTTCAGACCTTAGCTGATGTTGAGAGGGTGAATATACAGGAGTGCATCAGTGGCCAACATCTATGAACTGGTTTCCGTAGAATACTGTAACCTCGATGCTGTGTCTGTCACAATCACCTACGATCGGAGTTCACCCCCTCAGCATCAGCTACGGCGTGAAGATGATGTACTGAGTCACCGAAACTGGTTGCGTGTATAGGGTGAAACACCTGCAAGAATAGTCGGAAGGGACCTGGCCGGAGGAGGGAACGTTACGGTCTGAGGAATGTTTTCGGGCACTCCATGGGTGATCTCGACATTCTGGAACGTATAATGGATCAACGCAAGTACGCATCTGTCCTTGGAGACCATATGCACCCCTACATGCAGTTTATTTCTCCTCGGCGCGATGGCTTCTACCAGCAGGACAATGCGTGTCACACAGCTCACAGTGCATGTACCATCCACGAAGAGCACCTGAGTGAGTTTGCTGCACTTCTGTGGCCACCAAACTCCTCGGATTTAAACCCAATCGGGAATCTGTGCGACCACCTCAATCTAACTGCCCGCACCATGGTTTCCCAACTGAGAAACCTAGTGAAGCCGGCCAGGTCACTGGAATCTGCATGGTTTTACATCCTTTTCGATACCCTCGAGAAATTCACTGATTCTCTTCTAGTACGTCTCGCAGCGGTCCGCTCCACTAAAGGTAGTTATTCCAGCTTTTGACAGATGGTGACATTAATGTGACTGAACAGTGTACCTCGGTGTAACAGTTCATTAGTATATAAAATAGAACGATAGCGTGGATGAGAAGAAACCCTAACAAATGTTACAGTGGGAAGTACCCTCAGCGACGCATCTTACAGTGATTTGCAGAGCATGGATATAGATGTTAGGTTCTCGGACTGGCCAGCACCCGTTCAGAGGTCTTGCGATGCCGGGCTGGCTGCACGAGAGGCCGACGAAGTGGTCCCCATAAGGAGAGCGCGCGGCGGGTGCGTGAGTAGCGCAGGGCGTGGCCGGCGCACGCAGCAGGCGGCAGTCTGCACGCACGCACGCGCGCCCACCAGTCCCCAGTCGCAGACGGCGGCCTTCCTTTTTGGTGCGGGCAGGCGGGCAGGTGCATACTGTCCACCTCGTAGCGCCCACGCTGCCCACGCCCCGCCGGCAACTATGCGCTTACTACCACAGGCTACTGACCCTGCCAAGGCGCGCGGCTCGGTCCATTACTCAGCGCGCAAAATGGCGATAAGGAACACACTTTCAGAGGTGGCATCCGGGAATCGTATTGGTCTACATCTACATCAACATTCCGCAACCCACATAACGATGTGTGGCGTAGGGTGCTTTGGTACTATTAACTGATCCCCCGTTCCCTGTTCCAATCGCGAATGTCGTGTAGGAGGAATGATTATCGATAGGCCTCTGTATTAGCTCTAATTTCTCTGCAGCGCTCTCGCGCCCACTAAACAATTCCGTGTATCTCTTGAATCAGTACTACCCGATAAGGGTCCCAGATTGATGAACAACAGTCAAGACTTTATTGAACTATCGACCTGTTAAGTCAATTCTTTCGTCGATGAGGTACTGTTCCTTCAGATTCTTCACATCAATTTCAGTCAGGCATCTGCTTTCCCTACCATTTGTTTTGTGTGATCATCCCATCAGCGTCGATCTCGATGGTTACTCCTCGATTTTTTTTTTACGGTAGACACTATTTCCTGCAATTTGTCATCAATATTGTGGCCATACAGTAGAGGATTTCATTCATATGTATGCGCAATACGTTACATTTATTTCCGTTCAGGATCAACTGCCAGAGTTTGCACCATTCATCAATTCTCTGAAGATCATTATGCAAATCGCAAGTGTCTTTCGGCATAGCTACTTTCTTATGGACAATTTCATCATCTATTAACAGTCTTGAAGACTTGCTACTAGATCATTTATAAAAGGTCATTCTTATTAACGTTTAAATACCTCCGAAGCGATTAGATGACACTGAGACAAGTAATATAATACAAAACACGGGAAATACCCCGGAAGTACACCTTACGCCGTAACAATAGTAATACACAATGTATCAACTTTACGGACTAGTAAAACTAATAAAGGTAATATCTAAATACACGCACAGTGCTAAAAGTTCGATGGTGTATCCATCGCTCCTTGTCAGGATGTATTATTCAGTCAATATTATCTATATTACACTGATGAGCGAAGGGTGACCAAGACGTGATCCACTAATTTCGTTAAAATTGTTCGTGGGTAGATACATTACATGCAAGTGACCTTCCTGCGAAGTATATAGGGCAAACATGTACGTGATTCCGCAAAAGATTTCAAGAACACTTTAACTTAAATAATACCCAATCCGCACCAACAATACACGCGAAGTGGAGTACACTTTCACCAGCCAACCAGACAATTTAAGAATAATTCATACAAAAGAAAAAAAATATTTGGAATATATTAAAGGAAGCAGAAATTTTTAGATATAAAGAAGAAAATGCACGTTGAATAATCAGTTACAATAAAAGTACCATTGCACTGTGGCTAATTCTGATTGTTTATACGATTAAGTATTAGTATGAAATAAAATTTAGTGTTAGTCTGGCTTGCAATAGGAGCGACCTTCCATAACAGGGCCCTAGAGAAATACGGGCTGCAACACACTTGTTCGCCACACTTCGCGAACGCTCGCCTCCGTGCAGGGCCCATGGAAATTCAATATACAACTGAAAAGGTACCCAGTAAAGATCTTAACTTTGTCGTATGCTATCGAGAGGTTACAAGCTTTGAAACGCGCAGTCAATAATTATTAAACTGTCTGAAGTAGTTACGCGTTCCCCCCCCCCCCCCCCCCCCCCCCCCCCATAAACGGCACTCGAAAGACTTGCAGTGAAAAATTTAATTTAAGATCAATACTCGATATAAATGGAATAACGGCGTGCTTATAGCATTTAGTCTCTTCTGCTTAACAGTACTCATTACACGCTGGAAGTGGCGCCTTATGCAACTGATAATCATTTGAGCATGATTTTATTTTATTGTACGGCAGTACAACCGTAACACATTGTAAGTAGGCCTATGGACTTCGCATCCTTATAGGACTAATAACAGTAAGATTCCATAATAGCGGATTCCAGTAGAATATTCAGTTTTCGTTTGTACGGACACGCCTAGTTACGAGTTAACAGGTGTAGAGACGTAGTTTGCTGATTTGAGCGAGCGGGCGCAGGACTACCTTCGTGACGTAGGCGCCGCGGCCTGTCTTTCTCGTAGGCCTCGGTCAAGTGCTGTGACGAAAGCGCCACGGCCAGTCTTTCCCGTGGGCCTCGTTCCACAAGATTCCGTTCCACCAGTCTGTTAATCCATGTTAATCGCTTGTGCTGGCCGCTTCTACACGTCCCAGCAGCGGGTTGTCCTGCCGTTACCGGTAAGGGAGTCCCACATTACACTGTTTCACACAGTAATCTGCACTGTGCTCCGCCTGATCACGTTAGTAGTGACTATGTTATAGCCAATCTGACTTTTATAAAAAAAATTCTTAACGCCTTCCCAATACAGAATATATTTTCTTCTTTTAGATGCTGCCAAATTTTAAAACAAGAGTATGTAAGTAAATGGTCCACCCATCAGCAATTTTAACGAAATTAATGGATCCCGTCTTTGTCACCCTTCGTTCGCCAATGTAATGTAGGTAATATTCACTGAATAATACATCCTGTGAAGGAGTGATAGATACACCAAGGACCTTTTCGCATTGTGAGCATATTTTAGATATTGCCTTTATTAATTTTAGTAATCCACGAAGTTGATACCTTGTATATTACTCTTTACGTTGTGGGTTGCTGCTTTAGGCCGCGAAACCGATTGTGTACCAACAAAACAACAACTTTACCAGCTGCCAATGGAATTCTTCTTAAGATCAAAACATAGCTGTTGCCATATTGGAACACGGGAACGTTCACTGTATACTCATAAGCAAAATGTAGTAGAAAGGCCAACACTTTTTCTTTTACAGGGGATGTTAAAATAAACACTTTGAATCACGTCTCCGGTCCCCTGAATAAGTGTGTCCTAGTCACGGTTCGAGAAACATTTCCCAACGCGGAGTTTCTCTTCAATTTTCAGCAGAGCTGTCTGCGACCGACACTCCTTCACCGTACGCCATATTTTGTTCGACGTCCGCTTCCGCAGCTGTGTTTTCAGCGCTTCTGACTGCAATTGGGAGGTCCCGGGTTCGACTCCCGGTCCTGGCAGGGATTTTTCTTCGGTGAGAGGACTGGAATGTGGTGCACTCAGACTCGTGATGCCAATTTAGGAACTACCCCAGAGAGGAGCACCGGCTACAAGTGACGAATACTGACCATGGCCGGGAGAACGGTTTGCTGAACCTTCGCACTGTATCCAATGACGCCATTGGCGGAGGATGATACGGCGGTCGGTGGATACTAGCGCTCCCACAAGGGGCTTTACACGGAGTTTACGTTTACGCATATTTGGTTCAGTGCTGTATCGTGTTTTTCTCTGTTGTGATAGTCTTTACTCCTGATTCCAAAACGATGCAGCTTCAGCTCATATTGTTCAATCGAAACACGTTTTTCGTGCAGTAATTAGAGCATGTAATGTTATGCACAACGTCGTTCGCAGAAATATGGATTGCGGTTCTAGCCGCGCAGTCCGGAACCGCGCGACTGCTACGGTCGCAGGTTCGAATCCTGCCTCGGGCATGGATGTGTGTGATGTCCTTAGGTTAGTTAGGTTTAAGTAGTTCTAAGTTCTAGGGGACTGATGACCACAGATGTTAAGTCCCATAGTGCTCAGAGCCATTTGAACCATTTTTTAGAAATATGGATTCAAACTGGATGAAACTTAAGAAATAATTGGTTTGAAGATGTACGACACCATCCCTATAAGAAGCCGCTACGGCGAGAGTGTAAGAGACAAGTTGACAGATTACTTTGTTAGCACCGAAGGTGCTGTTCCTTGGAAAATGATGAAAAAATATATTTTAATAAGTAATAAACAAAATAATACATACCACATTCGTTGTTCTCCGACAATTTTTTGCACATCTTGGTTCAAATGGTTCAAAATGCTCTGAGCACTATGGGACTTAACATGTGAGGTCATCAGTCCCCCAGAACTTAGAACTACTTAAACCTAACTAACCTAAGGACATCACACACATCCATGCCCGAGGCAGGATTCGAACCTGCGACCGTAGCAGTCGCGCGATTCCGGACTGCAGCGCCTAGAACCGCGTGGCCACCGCGGTCAGGTTTTTGCACATCTTCTCCCAAGCATTACGTTCTTCGGTCTTATTGCCGTAATCCTTATTTGTAGAATAACAGGACGACGATCTATTTCAAGGATGGAAAGTTCCACGTCGAAAGTAATCTTTACGGCAGAAAACAGCACTAACATCTTTAAAACGACACAGAAGATGCGCGTGACTCAACGACCACAAAGCGCGAACAAACGACAAATGGAGGAAAATCACGCGAGGCGGCAACTGTTTGCCCCCGCCCTCCGCAACCGCGATGTTGGATCGGCATGTGTGGAAGGGTCCAAAGCAGCTGAATCGCCGCGACGAGCCGCGAGGATCAGCAGCTGCACAGCGGGTCGCCCGAGCAAATCGGCAGCGTTTTGACGTTCTACCCATTGGTCCATTTTACCACTAGATCTGAGGGGTGTGTGCGATGGGGAGTTTCCCTTGCGAAAGCTGTGCCCTGCCTGTGCTGCGGGCACATCGGCCTGACGTGCGGGAACTCTGCTGCTCTGCCGGGCCTCTGTTCCGTCTCTGTTGTGTCCGGTGTGCGGCGGGCCTCAAATCCGCACACCGCCACCCACACAACCCTCCGGTCATGATTATTAGCATAATGTCAATAATACTCCTGAGCCAGATCGCTGGCCGATTATCAGCGATCGGCTTGTTATCTTTGACGCGTCCCCGGGCATAAGCATCTTTGTTTTTTCGGCTGGGGCGCGCGGGACTGCGAGAGGCAGTAGGTTTGGGGCGGCCGGCGAGACTGGCGGAGTTGTGGCTCGGGCGTAAGCACATGTGTGATATCTGTTACGCTGGGGCTGTTTGATAATCGTGAAACTCCTCTCGCAGTGAGAGGGGAGTCCAGAGCTGGTGTTGGCCTAGATGTTTGTACAAATTGAGTTGCCTGTGTGAGAAGCACAGCGTGGGCCTGTTGGTTGCTTCGTCCTTCTGGCAGCCACCGCAAGCGGATGTTCGGCGGGAATGTCTACAGTTTGTGGTGAGCACAGTGTGAACAAGTTCTCGTAGGATGTGCTCCCAGCCTCACACTTGGCCAGTGTCATTTGTGGGTGCCGACTCCTTGTCTGTTACTGCTTCCGTGTGTCCTGTACGATTTCACAGCAAAACTGTGTTTTTGTGGCATTCTGTGTTTCTGGCTCAGCGTGCGCCTAGAAAGGGGAAAGATTTGGAATTCCTTAACGCTGTAATTTAAACATATTTTTAAAAAAAGTTCTTTCAGAATAAGCGCCTGTTTCTTTGGGACACTGCAGTTCAAACAGGAGTGGCGTAATGTTAATGAGTATTTGTTAACCGTCAAATGAAGTGTATGTAATGCATTGCTGTTTTCTGGGGCACGCAGCTGTGTTATTGAACTCATTTTGAAGTGTTCTGTCGGGTGAATGACTGCTCGCCACTTCAGTGTATTCTTTTGAGTAGTATTGTAAGGTTTTTTAGATATTTGTTAGTGGGGTGTATTGATTCAATTTTGTTTTTCTCTTTCTTTTGAATTACGGTGAATTGTTTAGTTTACCTGGTTACTGGCTTAACTCGCGCTTCACGCACTATATCAGCTGATATTGAAATTGTTTTTTTTTTTTATTCCTGTTTAATGTCAGACAGATTTAAATGTAACTTCATTTATGTTATTTGAAATAAATGTGTTGGATTGACCTTAATGAATTATGTTCTATGAAGTATTAGTGCTTAACAGTGGCGTGTGGTTCGGGTTGTTAGCCCCGTGCTCGGACCAGTCCCTCTTACCGCTGTACAAAAAATTTGAGACTACACGTATTTCTTCCACTAAATTTCCTTCGCCGACTGGACTGCTTGTGAATGGGAGGGACGCCACGAACTGCAAGGCACGTGGGCCAGAGGAGCCCGGCAGCGCTCGCCTAGCCGGCCGGTCCGTCCCTCCGTCCTTGGCGCGCGCGGGCCGGGCAGTTTGCATCCAGAGTGACGAGATGCTTCGAACGATACCGACGCCCCGCCCGCTGCCCCGCGCCCCTACTCTGTGTTCGCTGGCTGCGACGTATCTCCCTCCACAATCTGTCATGCAAAATGTACGACATTCCCTTTGTTTGCGCGACCTTCCAGTTCAACGCGGCCGCACGCCGAGTCGTACTAACTGTATTCCGCTCTCGCTATCTCAATAACCGCGGAATGTGGCACAAACATATTCCGTGGCCTGGTGCAAGGTGAGGTGAAAATATTAAGGACTTTCATAAAGAACACGCAATACTCTCTCGTTCCCGTGTCGCTGCACGCACCGCACCACTGGTCCTATTTGCGTGCAGTGGTTAAGACGCCGGACGCTTGCACGAGATGAACGGGTTTAGAGCTCCCTTCTGACGAACCTGATTAATTCTTTCGCAGCTTTTCCTGACTCACTTCAAGCAAATGCGTTAATAGAACTTGGGCTTCTCTCTCATTGCCCATCTCAGAAATGTCCTCGTATGTCGGCAACTTACCTCTCACCGTCAAGGAACGGGAGGAAACGTAACTGCTTTTACGTCAGAGATACAACATTGTAAAGGAAATACGTAGAATGCGATAGTACTTGTAAGTCGCTCTCTCTCTCTCTCTCTCTCTCTCTCTCTCCTCTCTCTCTCTCTCTCTCTCTCTCTATCTCACACACACACACACACACACACACACACACACACACACACACACTCAGTATAAATTTGAAAACTTAATAAACCACGGAATAATGTCGATAGACAGGTAAAAATTGACACACATGCTTGGAATGACATGGGGCTTTATTAGACAAAAAAAAAAACAAAGTTCACAAAATGTCCGACAGATGGCGCTGGACAGCAAAACGTCAGTGACTGCTACCGTGACGGGTGAGAGGTACGCCGATATGTTACAGAATCGCATCATCTCCAGCCTGGCTGATAAACACCTGCTGGAACGTACGATGTTTATGCAGGATAGCGCTCCACCCTATATTGTTAGACGCGTGAAAGATCTCTTGCGCGCGTCGTTTGGTGATGATCGCGTGCTCAGCCGCCCCTTTCGTCATGCTTGGCCTCCCAGGTCACCAGACCTCAGTCCGTGCGATTATTGGCTTTGGGGTTACCTGAAGTCGCAAGTGTATCGTGACCGACCGACGTCGCTAGGGATACTGAAAGACAACATCCGACGCGAATGCCTCACCATAACTCCGGACATGCTTTACAGTGCTGTTCACAACATTATTCCTCGACTACAGCTATTGTTGAGGAATGATGGTGGACATATTGAGCATTTCATGTAAAGAAAATCATCTTTGCTTTGTCTTACTTTGTTGTGCTAATTATTGCTATTCTGATCAGATGAAGCGCCATCTGTTGGACATTTGTTAACTATTGTATTTTTTTGGTTGTAATAAAACCCCATGTCATTCAAAGCATGTGTGTCAATTTGTACTTCTCTATCTACATTATTCCGTGATTTATTCAGTTTTCAAAGTTATGTTGACTTTTTGATCACCCGGTATATTACGACTAGTTCCCACCGCGAGACTGAATGGCACCTGGTACCGTTGCTGGCATCGAAACAGAGGCGAATAGGGCAGTCCTTATGGTGATTATAGATCTACAAGTACGTGATTACTCGGTACTTCACAGTTAAGTGCCTGCAGAGTGTTCATTGAACCACCTTCAACCTATTTCTTTAGCGTTCCACTCTCGAAGAGCGTACGGGAAAACGAACACTTAAATCCTTCCTCGCGAGTTTGATTTCTCTTATTTTATTAAAATCATCATTTCTCCGTATGTAGTTGGGCGCCAAGAAAATATTTTCCCTGTCGGAGCAGAAAGTTGGTGATCCTGCCTTACCGGAAAACGCGTTTCTTGTAATGATCGCCACCCCAATATGCTTATCATATCCGTGGCACTCTTCCCCCTATTTCACGGCAATACAAAGCGAGCTACAATTCTTTGGCCTTTTTCGATGTCCTCCATCAATCCTATCTAATAGGGATCCCATGCCGCACAGCGGTATTCCAGAAGGGGGCAGACAAGCGTATTGTAGGCTCTCTCTTCAGTAGATAAGTGTATTACCAATAAATCGATATCTTTGGTTCACTTTCCCCACAACATCATCTATGTGATCCTTCAAATTTAGGTTATTTGTAACTGTAAACCCTAGTATTTAACTGAACTAACAGCCTCTAGATTTGCGTAATCATGTAATCTAGATTTAATGGACTCCTTGTAGTACTAATGTGGAGAATTACACATTTTCATCATTCAGAATCAATTACTATTTTTCATAGCTTACAGATATTTTGTCTACATCAATGTACAATTACTCATGTTGCTAGCTGTTCCTGATTCGAATTCTGGAACATTTACTTCGTCTTATTTGGTGAAGAACTCTCGGAAAACGGGATTTAGTAACTCTGCTTTAATGGCACTGTCATCAGTAACATGAAAATTGCAATCGCGCAGTGAAAGTATTGATTGTGTCTTGACACTGGTGTACTCTACTTACGACCAGAACCTCTTTGGATTTTCTGCCCGGTTTCGAGACCTGAACTCTTGTACCTGCCGTGGTTTATCCTCAGTCAAATATCCACTTAGGGTCCCTCCCATGCTAAAGTGCTTACCGAGTGTCCTTTATTGAAAGCATATTAAAGTTATGTGGCAAAAGAATGTGCTAAAATCAATATTGTTTGTTGAAAGGATCTTACAAATATCTCACTTTTGTGTTTCACTGCAGTAAAAGTTCAGAACTGCAACTGTTGAGAGTTACATCTTCATCCTTGCTAAGTGCTTGTTTCACTAATGTAATGAAAGTGCGTTTAGGTTGCTCTACTACAGTGGTCAAAATTAAGCCCCCCCCCCCTATTAAAAGTAGTCCAAATGCACAAAGTTACTTAATTATAGAAAGTTTCAATTACTCTTGCTATTCCTGTCAAGTTCCGTACAGTATTGGGTTCCTTTTGTGTATTGAAAGTGCTTATTAATAGTGTAACAGCACCCACAGTTAGTCTATCGTGCTCAAGCTAAATAATGATTAATAGAAAGACCACTATCTATGAAAACAGTAACTTCTTTTATTCAAAGATCAGTGAGAAAGTGTTTGTTAGTGAAATACATTTAACTTTCATTCTAAATAGAAAAGTATTTAGCTGAGAGAGACTTAACCTATGCCCAGTTCATAATTTTGCAGTGAATATTATTAGTAATATTATTGAGACCATTCAGTTTCACTAAGCCCTGAAGGTAATAGTGTGTATCGTTATCTGTTATATTTATGCAAATCGTTTGTTCTGCTCCAACCTTAACGTTAACATATGCAGGTGCCAGAGTTCACTGCACTCTGTGTGACAAAGCATAGGCTGTGTTTGCCCATTGAAGTTACTTATTTTCAGTTTCTTGAACAAGAATGATACTCATTCTTATGCCTAATTAGGCTGGCGACCGTTTTTATTATCATTTGGACAGTGTGGATAGGTAAACTATAGTTTGTTACTGTTTAAATACACTCCTGGAAATGGAAAAAAGAACACATTGACACCGGTGTGTCAGACCCACCATACTTGCTCCGGACACTGCGAGAGGGCCGTACAAGCAATGATCACACGCACGGCACAGCGGACACACCAGGAACCGCGGTGTTGGCCGTCGAATGGCGCTAGCTGCGCAGCATTTGTGCACCGCCGCCGTCAGTGTCAGCCAGTTTGCCGTGGCATACGGAGCTCCATCGCAGTCTTTAACACTGGTAGCATGCCGCGACAGCGTGGACGTGAACCGTATGTGCAGTTGACGGACTTTGAGCGAGGGCGTATAGTGGGCATGCGGGAGGCCGGGTGGACGTACCGCCGAATTGCTCAACACGTGGGGCGTGAGGTCTCCACAGTACATCGATGTTGTCGCCAGTGGTCGGCGGAAGGTGCACGTGCCCGTCGACCTGGGACCGGACCGCAGCGACGCACGGATGCACGCCAAGACCGTAGGATCCTACGCAGTGCCGTAGGGGACCGCACCGCCACTTCCCAGCAAATTAGGGACGCTGTTGCTCCTGGGGTATCGGCGAGGACCATTCGCAACCGTCTCCATGAAGCTGGGCTACGGTCCCGCACACCGTTAGGCCGTCTTCCGCTCACGCCCTAACATCGTGCAGCCCGCCTCCAGTGGTGTCGCGACAGGCGTGAATGGAGGGACGAATGGAGACGTGTCGTCTTCAGCGATGAGAGTCGCTTCTGCCTTGGTGCCAATGATGGTCGTATGCGTGTTTGGCGCCGTGCAGGTGAGCGCCACAATCAGGACTGCATACGACCGAGGCACACAGGGCCAACACCCGGCATCATGGTGTGAGGAGCGATCTCCTACACTGGCCGTACACCACTGGTGATCGTCGAGGGGACACTGAATAGTGCACGGTACATCCAAACCGTCATCGAACCCATAGTTCTACCATTCCTAGACCGGCAAGGGAACTTGCTGTTCCAACAGGACAATGCACGTCCGCATGTATCCCGTGCCACCCAACGTGCTCTAGAAGGTGTAAGTCAACTACCCTGGCCAGCAAGATCTCCGGATCTGTCCCCCATTGAGCATGTTTGGGACTGGATGAAGCGTCGTCTCACGCGGTCTGCACGTCCAGCACGAACGCTGGTCCAACTGAGGCGCCAGGTGGAAATGGCATGGCAAGCGTTCCACAGGACTACATCCAGCATCTCTACGATCGTCTCCATGGGAGAATAGCAGCCTGCATTGCTGCGAAAGGTGGATATACACTGTACTAGTGCTGACATTGTGCATGCTCTGTTGCCTGTGTTTATGTGCCTGTGGTTCTGTCAGTGTGATCATGTGATGTATCTGACCCCAGGAATGTGTCAATAAAGTTTCCCCTTCCTGGGACAATGAATTCACGGTGTTCTTATTTCAATTTCCAGGAGTGTATTTACGTAATTCTGACTGTCACCTCCGCTAAGCCATCTCCGTTATGTATATCACGGTTAACTCAATAAAATTCCTTTCAGAGGGTAACACGGCACTGTTACTTTATACCATAATAGGTTTAACAAAAATAATTTCAATATACGAACTGCCTCCAGCTTAGAGGTTATGGTATAGCAGTAGCGGAAGGTAGTGTTATACGTGGCTTTTCCGTGACAGGAACATTCGTTCTGTTGGGGCATAGTACGTAATAAACCAAATTTGGTATTTGATTGCACACGCTACGTAAATGCAGTTATGCAGTTGCAGTGTTATATGTCTATTAGTACGAACTGTGACCTTTCTGACAAGAAATCACGAATCCAGTCCCATAACTGAGGCGATATTTCATACGCAACCAGTTTGGTTAGAAGACGCTTCAGAGGAACGGTGTAAAAAGCCTTCTGGAAACCTAAAAATATGGAATCAATTTGACATCCCCTGTCGATGGCACTCATTACTTCATGAGTATAAAGAGCTAGTTGTGTTTCACAAGAACGATGTTTTCTGTATCCGTGCTGACTATGTGTAAACAAATCGTTTTCTTCGAGGCAAGTCATAATGTTCGAATACAGTATATGTTCCAGAACCCTACTGCAAATCGACGTTAGTGATACGGGCCTGTAATTCAGCGGATTACTCATATTTCCCTTTTTGGTTTATTGGTGTGGCTTGAGCAATTTTCCAGTCTTTGGGTACGGAACTTTCTGTGAGCGAGCGGTTGTATATAACTGCTAAATACGGAGCTATTTTATCAGCATGCTCTGAACAGAACCTAACTCGTATACAGTCTGGACCGGAGGCCTTGCCTTCATTAAGTGATTTAAGCTGCTTTGCTACACCGAGGATATCTACTTCTGTGTTTCTCATGTTGGCAGTTGTTCTTGACTGGAATTCAAGAATATTTTCTTCGTCTTCTTTGGTGAAGGAGTTTCGGAAAACCGTGTTTAATAGCTCTGCTTTAATGACACTGTCATCAGTGACTTCACTGTTGTTGTCGCGCAGTGAAAGTATTGATTGCGTCTTGCCACTTCGAACACAACCTTGACGGTCAGTTGCCTCGTTACTGGTCAGAATCCACATAAGCAGCGTATAAGCTTATGTTGTTCTTCAGTGTGCTCTACGACAGGTATTGTGCAAGTGTCGGTTTGGGAACTTCTCAAAATACAATATCTCGTAAACGACGCGCACTAAAATCGTGCACCAAACACCACTGATATTCTAATTTACCCTACTTTTAGTTTGTTAATGGCAACAGGCATTGTTCCATATAAAAATATATGTTTGGACAAAAGAACACACTTTATTATTACAATCTGTTACTTAACTAACACTACGAACCCCCTATATCAATCTATTTTTGTGAAAACCACGAATCAATTGCACTTTCTATTTCTGCAATATTTTTTTTTATTTTTTTTTTATTTTTATTCCTATGGGACTCAACTGCTGTGGTCATAAGTCCCCTAGAACTTAGAACTACTTAAACATAACTAACCTAAGGACATCACACACATTCATGCCCGAGGCAGGATTCGAACCTGCGACCGTAGCGGTCGTGCGGTTCCAGGCTGTAGCGCCTTTAACCGCTCGGCCACTCCGGCCGGCGATTTCTGCAGTATCTGTGGTGGAAATTTTATAAGTTTTAGGGGATTCACTCTATATATTAAGAACCAATATGTTGATGAAGGGGTGGACGGATGGAGGGTAGTTGAATAACAGACGTATCAGTTGAGAGAGAGAGAGAGAGAGAGAGAGAGAGAGAGAGAGAGAGAGAGAGAGAGAGAGAGAGAGACTATAGACTACTGTTAGAGAGGCTATAGACTACTTTTTGTGAAAACTGCAACACTCAGAAGAAATGGTATGAGTCACTCCAAATCCGAACGCTGTATAGAACAGTGGAACCATAATAAGTGATTAAGATTTTTCAGTGGCGGAGTGCGCACTGACGCACCAGCCGTCCTGTTTTATGTGCCCGAATAGGTCACTGTTACTCAACGCCCAGCGCAGAGCCGTCACATGTAGGGGGAACGTACATGCCAGTGCCTCGTCGGCGTGTAAGGGAGCAATATCAGCTTTGGAGTTGGAAGGAGGCAGAATGACTGGTCTCTTACCGAGATATAGCAGGTTGTGCAGGATACAGACTAACGCAGCAATGCGTGTGGAAGCAGTGAATACAAGAGTGTTGTACACAGCGACGAGGGGATACCGGACGGCGCAATGTGACCACAGCGCTGGATGACTATTTTGTCCTCCGCCGCATTCACTCGAATGGGAGTACTAGACTGATACTGGTAGTATCGCGTACACAAGGTATAAAGGGGTAGTGCACTGGCGGAGCTGTCATTCGCACTCAGGTCATTCGTGTGAAAAGGTTTCTGACGTGATTATGTCCGCACGACGAGAATTGATAGGAGCTCGACGCAAGGGGCACTCAGTTTCGGAAACCGTTAGGGAATTCAGTATTCCGAGATCCACAGTGTAAATAAAGAGTCTGCCGAGAATACCAAATTTCAGGCATTACCTCTCACCACGGACAACACAGCGGTCAACGGCTTCCACTTAACGACCAATAGTTTGCGTAGAGTTGTCAGTGCTAACAGACAAGCAACAATGCGTGATATAACAGCAGAAATCAATGTGGGACGTACGACGAACGTATGCGTTAGGACAGTGCGGCGAAATGTTGCGTCAATGGGCTACGGCAGCGGACGACTAACACGAGTGCTTTAATTAAATGAAATGTCGTGTGGCTAGGGCCTCCCGTCGGGTAGACCGTTCGCCTGGTGCAGGTCTTTCGAGTTGACGCCACTTCGGCGACCTGCGCGTCGATGGGGATGAAATGATGATGATTAGGACAACACAACACCCAGTCCTGGAGCGGAGAAAATCTCCGACCCAGCCGGGAATCGAACCCGGGACCTTAGGATTGACATTCTGTCACGCTGACCACTCAGCTACCGGGGCCTGACAGTGCTTTACTAACAGCACGACATCGCCTGCAACGCCTCTCCTGGGCTCGTGACCACATCGGTTGGACCCTAGACAGCTGGAATACCGTGGCCTAATCAGATGAATCCCGATTACAGTTAGTAAGAGCTGATGGTGGGGTTCGGGAGTGACGCAGACCCCACGAAGTCACGGACGTAAATTACCAGCAAAGCACTGTGCAAGCTGAAGGTAGCTCCATAATGCTGTGAGCTGTGTTTACATGAAATGGACTGGGTTCTCTGGTCCAACCGAACCGATTATTGACTGGAAATGGTTATGTTCCGCTACTTGAAGACCATCTGCAACCAATCATGGACTTCATGTTCCCAAACAACGACAGAATTTCTATGGATGACAACGTTCCATGTTACCAGGCCACAGTTGTTCGCAATTGGCTTGAAGAACACTCAGGACAATTAGTTAGAACAATATGGCCACCCAGATGGCCCGACATGAGTTCCATCGAACATTTACGGGACATAATCGAGAGGTGTACAAAATCCTAATCCTGCACCGGCAACTTTCGCAACTATGAATGGCTATAGAGGCAGATGGCTCGGTATTTCGGGGGAGACGGGGGGGGGGGGGGGGGGGGGGGGGGCTTCCAACGACTTACTGAGTGCGTGCCACGACGAGTTGCTGCACCACGCTCTGCAAAAGGACGTCCGACACGATATTAGGAGGTATCCCATGACTTCTGCCGCCCCAGCCTACAACGGGCGGGCGCTCGACAGATCTACGTCGACGGTCTGGGGTTTTCTGTTGAGGACAGGACTTGTGGCACGCATACCACTGCTACATCTTCCATTGACCATAAACTGCCAACGCGTCAGACCGTTACGGGAACTCCCACTCCATCACTGGCGTGCTGAGTGACAAAATTTGGTGTTTTCGGACGAGTTCGCTACATCTTATCCTGCAGTGATGACGGCGTACACGCTATGCGCTACCGTAGAGACAGCTATCGGGCAGGCTGAACTCTTAAACGGCACAACAGACACAAGCTAAGTGAGATGCTCTAGGGCGCCTTGGTTATAACACGCGGTCTCGCCTCCTACGCTCTGACAGATGTCTTAGAGCCCGAGATACTGTACGTCCCGCAGCTGTCTCCACAAGCCATATATCAGCACGACGGGTACCACCGCTTCTTTGGCCTGTACGTTCGCCTGACATGTCACCCACAGAAAATACCTAGGACATGATCAGTCAGCAACTTGTTCGGTCACATCCTCCTGCAACCACCGTCGGTGTTTTGTAGACACGCCTACAAACAGCGTGACTGTGTGTTATACAGCGGCACCTCCAAGCACTCTTTAATTTGATGCCACGACGTCTAGAGGATCAGAATGCAGCAAGTTGCGGCTTCACACTGTACTGAATTATCAAAGTGCAACTACATGTATGTAATTTTAATCGCTCGTTTGTGTCAAAGTCCTCTTACGTGGAAATAATTTCACTGAAATCACAAGTCTCACTTTCGCGTTGCGGTTTTCACAAACAGTAGTGTATATATATAGGAACCGTGAAGTGGAAGACTTTTTGAGAGACATACAGGGTTATTACAAATGATTGAAGCGATTTCACAGCTCTACAATAACTTTATTATTTGAGATATTTTCAGAATGCTTTGCACACACATACAAAAACTCAAAAAGTTTTTTTAGGCATTCACAAATGTTCGATATGTGCCCCTTTAGTGATTCGGCAGACATCAAGCCGATAATCAAGTTCCTCCCACACTCGGCGCAGCATGTCCCCATCAATGAGTTCGAAAGCATCGTTGATGCGAGCTCGCAGTTCTGCCACGTTTCTTGGTAGAGGAGGTTTAAACACTGAATCTTTCACATATCCCCACAGAAAGAAATCGCATGGGGTTAAGTCGGGAGAGCGTGGAAGCCATGACATGAACTGCTGATCATGATCTCCACCAAGACCGATCCATCGGTTTTCCAATCTCCTGTTTAAGAAATCCCGAACATCATGATGGAAGTGCGGTGGAGCACCATCCTGTTGAAAGATGAAGTCGGCGCTGTCGGTCTCCAGTTGTGGCATGAGCCAATTTTCCAGCATGTCCAGATACACGTGTCCTGTAACGTTTTTTTCGCAGAAGAAAAAGGGGCCGTAAACTTTAAACCGTGAGATTGCACAAAACATGTTAACTTTTGGTGAGATGCGAATTTGCTGCACGAATGCGTGAGGATTCTCTACCGCCCAGATTCTCACATTGTGTCTGTTCACTTCACCATTAAGAAAAAATGTTGCTTCATCACTGAAAACAAGTTTCGAACTGAACGCATCCTCTTCCATGAGCTGTTGCAACCGCGCCGAAAATTCAAAGCGTTTGACTTTGTCATCGGGTGTCAGGGCTTGTAGCAATTGTAAACGGTAAGGCTTCTTCTTTAGTCTTTTCCGTAAGATTTTCCAAACCGTCGGCTGTGGTACATTTAGCTCCCTGCTTGCTTTATTTGTCGACTTCCGCGGGCTACGCGTGATACTTGCCCGCACGCGTTCAACCGTTTCTTCGCTCACTGCAGGCCGACCCGTTGATTTCCCCTTACAGAGGCATCCAGAAGCTTTAAACTGCGCATACCATCGCCGAATGGAGTTAGCAGTTGGTGGATCTTTGTTGAACTTCGTCCTGAAGTGTCGTTGCACTGTTATTACTGACTGATGTGAGCGCATTTCAAGCACGACATGCGCTTTCTCGGCTCCTGTCACCATTTTGTCTCACTGCGCTCTCGAGCGCTCTGGCGGCAGAAACCTGAAGTGCGGCTTCAGCCGAACAAAACTTTATGAGTTTTTCTACGTATCTGTAGTGTGTCGTGACCATATGTCAATGAATGGAGCTACAGTGAATTTATGAAATCGCTTCAATCATTTGTAATAGCCCTGTATATATCCATGCCGCAAAGAGAAAATAACTGGATCGCTACATCCCAAAAGCGCCTTACTCATTCCATCCCAGTTTAGAGAAAACTAACAATAACATAATTATAATAAAGTAATTACACTTCAATCACTCTTTCTCTTTGCCTGAAAAAATATCGGTAATGTGCAATATTGATGTGAATATCAACGTTCGTTTCACATTATGAAAAGAAATTGTGCTCATACAAAAGTTTTAACTTCGTTGATTGAAGTCCTTTTAGTACATTTCGGGATTTCCTGTAGTAGTTACTGTATTTTTTCATTAATAAATACGTTCAACAATGGCTGTAATAATAACTAACACTTACTAATGTACTACAAAAATTGCAATAGCGCTGTACATAAAATGCACCGTATTACTGATAAAAAAATGGATTTTCTTGTCTCTTGGAACACTTTTATGGTAAGTTTCAGCTGGAACACAAGTCTTCTTGTAAAACCGCTGCCCGTAAGTCTTGAGCCGTCCGGGGTGGCAGCGCTTCTAGGCGCTACAGTCTGGAACCGCGCGACCGCTACGGACGCAGGTTCGAATCCTGCCTCGGGCATGGATGTGTGTGATGTCCTTAGGTTAGTTAGGTTTAAGTAGCTCTAAGTTCTAGGGAACTGATGACCTCAGAAGTTAAGTCCCATAGTGCTCAGAGCCATTTGAACCATCGTAAGTCTTGAAATCTAGTATATCTACGGCAACAGATTCTTTTACAATAAATTTTTGGCGAGTTCGTGTATCGTATAGAACCTGTCATGCTTCCTAAGATCTCCTTTAACAATGCTAAAATTCCTGTCACAAGGGAAAAAGGAATGTCCTCTGACAGGGAAAAGTGTTCGATTTTCTCAAACCGGTTACAGTCAACCAGTGTCGATAAAACACCCGATGCAACATGATTTTGTTCTGTCCTCCACAGCTGTCGGAATGTAAGTGTAATTCAGTGATTGGTGGAGGAACGCTCTGCAGAACCTTATACAAGAAAGTGCATACTTCGTTCGACTTGGTACACACACACACACACACACACACACACACACACACAGATACACACAATATGCATCAGTTTTTGAATGTCATGAATAAAAGATATGAGCTGTCACACATCGAAAATAAAATGTATCCTGGACGGAAAATGTTGCACGTAATCAACTAATAGCAGGTAAATGGAGCTTGTCTGTCCTTTTAGCTACTTCTGTGAGCTTTTTTGGTATAAAAGTTTTGTGCCCTTCTTTCGTAAACCATTAGCTTTCCAATGCCACATCACTTTGCATGTTGCCTGATAACTTCTCTTGTTTCTACTGGAAGGGCTCCCTTGACAGACTAGAAGATCTTCATTCACTGAAAGAAGTCCGTACTGCACGTTATATGCGTTCTGCAGCGTCTTACCTTCCGTGGCCACGCCTTCTAGTATTGCAAGATGCGGCTACCTGTCTGCAACACGTCAAAGTGCTTAACTCCATTTTCGATGCTTCCTGACTGAGGCCCTTTTAGCAGGCGGTGATTCAATTATTGGTGTGATTAAGGTTTCGTATTTGTACAGGAACACACACTCGCACGCACAAACACTAGGATTTCTTTTCCGTCACGCACGCATGCGGAAGAGGGTTGGCCAGCATGACGGATGCAGTGAGGGGAAAGAGCAGCCGTGATAAACACGGCATGTTTACGGACAAAAAGGCGAGCGCATCTGCCGGCCAGGTGCTGCGGATAGCTTCTTTTATTTTTCGCAGCCTTGTGGTGCACCGCCCAGGATGCAAGCTGTTGCGGCTGCAAGCGATACGGAATTCCTAGACGGCACTCCGCCGATTGCCAACAAGCAATGGCGCAGCCTTTACTTCAGTCCACAGATCACAGCAACCATCAGCGACCTTGCAGAACGCATTAGTAATAAAAGGGGCACAGTTCGGGAGCTTCCAACATCGGCAGCTAGAAAGGTGAGGGTACAGCAAGAACGGGTGTGTACTACGGAACTAGCAGATATTCTCATACATCCGACATCGACTGCGACCGATGGATCTATTCTAAATCTATGGCTTTACATGAAAACTCTTTTGTAAACTACAGCGTAAAATTTGTTCCTGATGTATAACATAATTGACGTTTTCAGTCTTCACAAAATGACTGGAATTATACCTATCATTCCAAATCGATCATTTCATTTGTCTTTATTTATCAGCTTTTTTCGTTTGGTTCAAATTTTCATATTTGGTTTCTCTTCTAGAAACTGTTCCGCATTACTAATACACTGTCTAACAAGGAAACCCTTGAGTGCTAGGTCTAAAAAGACCAATGATGTTTGACGGCCGGTGTGGACGAGCGGTTCTAGGCGCTATAGTCCGGAAGCGTGCGGCCGCTACGGTCGTAGGTTCGAATCCTGCCTCGGGCATGGATGTGTGTGTTGTCCGTAGGTTAGTTAGGTTTAAGTAGTTCTAAGTTCTAGGGGACTGGTGACCTCAGAAGTTAAGTCCCATAGTGCTCAGAGCCATTTGAACCATTTTGAACCAATGATGTTTACAACACTCGACGCCCCACGTCTGCCATGCAACCACAATGTTGGATTCTAATGGCAGCAGGGGACGGGAGCAGAGGTAGCCAATGGTGAACACAGCACGAGGCTACGAAGCGTAATTGAACTGCGTAGTCGACGAGTAACTCACAACAGAGCTACAGTGCTAGTGTTGTTGACACAAAGCATCGCTATGGCAACGATAAAAAAAATTGCATTATATCTACAACAACAACTGTCGAAATTGACATTTTCTCGGAAAGGAACGCAAGGAATTTCGCATAGTGAGAAAGAAGTAGCAGATGAAATATTGGTGGTACTCCAAGTGTGGTGCCGCATAAGCTCGACTGCGCGGACAATATACGTGAGGAATACAATGATGATGAAAAGTGCTTAACAAGCGATAATGAAACAGGTGTCGAGGCAGTAGTTCACCATCCTTGTCGGGCAGACAGCCACAAATCCCGTCTCCAGTGAAACGTAGTGAAGAACAATCGTTGTCCAAGGAGCGGGTACTAAATATAATTAAACAACTATTGTGAACAGATTTCGAGTAATTCCGCGCAATATGACCGTGTAGTGTATAAGAAAAACTACTGATGTGCAAGAGAGCACAAGGCGCAGTTGTTACACAAACTGGTGTTTGCGCGTTTGAAGCGTGCTCAATACAACTTACAGGATGTCCATGATAGTGACCTAGTACGACACACACATCAAACTGCGCGCGACATAGATTACTGTGATTTCAAGGGAAGCAGTGGATGGTTGCATAACTCCAAACAATGCTACAGAATTGGATGATGTATGAGAACGAAATTTCAAAAAAGCTTCAACTAGACGATGGACAGCGAACTGCGGAATCTGCCCGAATATTTGTAGATTAAATAAACAAATTTACAGTAAGGAATTTGTTTTCATCTCCGACCAGTCCGAATTTGAAGAGGAAATGTATATGAAAAGAACCCTGGAAATTAAAGGTAGCAAGGGAGTCGCAGCAACATCATTTGTATACAATTATGTCATACTATGGATGGTAAATTGACTCGAAAGTCATTTATTTCCGCCTATTGTGATTTGGGCCCCTTCACACGGGTCACTCCCTCACCGATCTAAGGAAATTTTTTTTTTGGGAACTGCCTTTAATGTGAAGGTTTATGTGCTGGCTTATTCACATTCATCTTGTAACAAGTATAAGTCATGTAACTGGCGAGAGACGACTATTTTTGCTTAGTACAAGCTAGCTGCTTAAAGTTTTTTTTAATTGTTCCCTTATTGATAAAACATGTTTAAAATCTTCTTATTGTTAACGTCAAACCTTGCAATATCCTTTGCATAAAGCTATTTTAAAAGAGTTTTTTTTTACTGATGTCATATATATATATATATATATATATATATATATATATATATATATATATGTCAAGTTAAAATCTCATTATTGGCAAGTTGTTAATGTCATACCCGGTAATCTCCTTTTCATAATGAAAATTGTCAAGCTATTTGAAATTGTTTTGAAATTGTTTTAAGAAATACCAAACTTAAAAATTTATTACTGAGAAAGCCTTTTAAAATAAGATAACCTTAGCAGTGTGTGTTATTTCACCAGCACCTCGAGGCCCCTACTTCCACGATAACGTTTTTGGAATAACGTGTGTACTTGAGTTGTTGCTTGTGAATCGCCCTAACTGACGGTTCATTCTTATTCTGGGCTTCCTGTGCATCTTCAAATAGGTCATCAATCGGCAATGGAGCAGCTTCGATAGTGGCATATCCGTGCATGAAAACTACGTGATCTGATACAGCATCGGGCATTATTGCAGAATATTGTGCACCGCCGCACGTTAGAAAAATGACCTTCCATTAACAAGGCGCAAATCTGCTCACACAAGTACATCTGAACTCGTTAACTATACCATTAAGATAGTAGGACAGTCATTTATAAATTTGGAGCCACACAGAGGAAATTTCGTATTCAACGATTACGGATAACGTCGGTAGTAGTTTAGTTTTAAGTCGATATACGTCTTTACACAGGATAAAAATATCATAAACATACCATTTAGCTTTATCCTGACAGCCATTCAGGGATGGCTGGAGGACAAATGTATGGATGTACAGGCATATATCACTAGGGGTAAGGTAGATACTGCCTACACGAAAATTAAAGAGACCTTTGGAAAAAAGAGAACCACTTGTATGAATATCAAGAGCTCAGATGGAAAACCAGTTCTACGCAAAGAAGGGAAAGCAGAAAGGTGGAAGGAGTATATAGAGGGTCTGGTGAGCAAGTTGTATGAGACAGGCGAAATACTCTCAGACTTCAAGAAGAATATAATAATTCCAATCCCAAAGAAAGCAGGTGTTGACACACGTGAAAATTACCGAACTATCAGTTTAATAAGTCACGGCTGCAAAATACTTACACGAATTCTTTACAGATGAATGGAAAAACTGGTAGAAGCCGACCTCGGGGAAGATCAGTTCGTATTCCGTAGAAATGTTGGAACACGTGAGACAATACTGATCCTTCGACTTATCTTAGAAGATAAATTAAGGAAAGGCAAACCTACGTTTATAGCATTTGTGGACTTAGAGACAGTTTTTGACAATGTTGACTGGAATTCTGAAGGTGGCATGGGGTAAAACACAGGGAGCAAAAGGCTATGTATAATTTGTACAAGAACCAGATGGCAGTTATAAGAATCGAGGGGCATGAAAGGGAAGCAGTAGTTGGGAAGGAAATGAGACAGGGTTGTAGCCTATCCCCGAAGTTATTCAATATGTATATTGAGCAAGCAGTAAAGGAAACAAAAGAAAAATTTGGAGTAGGAATTAAAATCCATGCAGAAGAAATAAAAACTTTCAGGTTCGCCGATGACATTATAATTCTGTCAGAGACAACAAAAGACCTGGAAGAGCAGTTGAACGGAATGGACAGTATCTTGAAAGGAGGATATAAGATGAACATCAACAAAAGCAAAACGACGATATGGAATGTAGTCGAATTAAATCAGATGATGCCAAGGGAATTAGATTAGGAAATGAGACACTTAAGCAGTAGATGAGTTGTGCTATTTGGGGAGCAAAATAACCGATGATTGTCGAAGTAGAGAGGATATGAAATGTAGACTGGCAATGGCAAGAAAAGCATTTCTGAAGAAGAGAAATTTGTTAACATCGAGTATAGATTTAAGTGTTAGGAAGTCTTTTCTAAAAGTATTTGTATGGAGTGTAGCCATGTACGGATGTGAAACATGGACGCTAAATAGTTTAGACAAGAAGAGAATAGGAGCTTTCGAAATGTGGTGCTACAGAAGAATGCTGAAGATTAGATGGATAGATCACGTAAATAATGAGGAGGTACCTAATAGAATCGGTGGGAAGAGGAATTTGTGGCACAACTTGACGGGATCAGTTAGTAGGACACGTTCTGCGGAATCAAGGGATCATCAATTTAGTGATAGAGGGAAGCGTGGAGGGTAAAAATCGTAGAGGGAGACCGAGAGATGAATACACTAAGCAGATTCAGAAGGATTTTGGTTGCATTAGTTACTCGGAGATGAAGAAGCTTGCACAGGATAGAGTAGCATGGAGAGTTGCATCAAACCAGTCTCTAGACTGAAGACCACAACAACAACATGCAGGATCGTTGTCATATACCAAACAAGCCATACAAACAGTAAGTCAAAAACGTGTCGTCTTCCGATTCACTGTTTGCCGGCAACTGCAGCATCGGACAAGTATGCACAAGTGCGATCTACACAGGACTTCGCAGGATCGAGCATCTTTTTCTATTTCTGTTCCGTCCAGATTTTGAAGCGAGTTGGTCCAGTGTGCGGCGGTCGGGAGCCTGCCTCCGCAGCATTGTCTTCCCCACAGCGCCACGCACAGAGCTTTCGTTGCACGTAATTCGCCCACTATTCCGGGTATGGTCCACGTCCTGGGAAACAGTACGCAACACGAGTGGTCGAGTCACTGTAAAGCATGTGCTGTGTCTGCAGTACTGGAGACTCTGCGTACAAGTTGAGATGTGCAACGTGGCTCTCGGTACAGCGCTAGCCGAGCTGGGAGCAGGGCGGAGGAGAAGCGCGGAGAACAGGTCCCGCCCCGCGGTCATCGACTCCGCACGCCGCCAGCTGCTCCCTGCCGACACCCGCCCATCCTCCCACTACGCCCGCACTCTCAGCTAGCAACACTGTCCCTCAAACTAACGTGGCTGTTCTAGCTCTCGCTGTCCGCCGTCCGAAGCCTAGTTATTCACATCAACTCTAAAAAGATTATAATGTTGATTACAGGGCGTTCGGTAGCACCCTCATCAGCGCCCTTAAGTAATAGAACCCAGTACGTTGTCCTCCATGCTGAGTGTTCATCGGAGGTGAGAGTATCATCTGGAGTGCCCCAGGGAAGTGTGATAGGTCCGCTGTTGTTTTCTATCTACATAAATGATCTTTTGGATAGGGTGGACAGCAATGTGCGGCTGTTTGCTGATGATGCTGTGGTGGACGGGAAGGTGTCGTCGTTGAGTGACTGTAGGAGGATACAAGATGACTTGGACAGGATTTGTGATTGGTGTAAAGAATGGCAGCTAACTCTAAATGTAGATAAATGTAAATTAATCCAGATGAATAGTAAAAATAATCCTGTAATTTTTGAATACTCCATTAGTAGTGTAGCGCTTGACACAGTCAGGACGATTAAATATTTGGGCGTAACATTGCAGAGCGATATGAAGTGGGACAAGCATGTAATGGCAGTTGTGGGGAAGGCTGATAGTCGTCTTCGGTTCATTGGTAGAATTTTGGGAAGATGTGGTTCATCTGTAAAGGAGACCGCTTATAAAACACTAATACGACCTATTCTTGAGTACTGCTCGAGCGTTTGGGATCCCTATCGGGTCGGATTGGGGGAGGACATAGAGGCAATTCAGAGGCGGGCTGCTAGATTTGTTACTGGTAGGTTTGATCATCGCGCGAGTGTTACGGAAATGCTTCAGGAACTCGGGTGGGAGTCTCTAGAGGAAAGGAGGCGTTCTTTTCATGAATCGCTACTGAGGAAATTTAGAGAACCAGCATTGGAGGCTGACTGCAGTACAATTTTACTGCCGCCAACTTACATTTCGCGGAAAGACCACAAAGATAAGAGAGATTAGGGCTCGTACAGAGGCATATAGACAATTATTTTTCCCTCGTTCTGTTTGGGAGTGGAACAAGGAGACAAGATGCTAGTTGTGGTACGAGGTACCCTCCGCCACGCACTGTATGGTGGATTGCGGAGTATGTATGTAGATGTAGATGAATATCAACGCAGATACGGATTCACGAGATCAGCAGACTCCATCCCCCCCCCCCCCCCCGTCCCCGCCCCCACCCCCCCAAAGGCTTTTATATTATCACACATTCGTATACTGACGAAATAATTATTACGCCTGACCACAGTGAAACAGTGCTGCTTCCTTCTTCGTGGCTTTGTGAGCAAATGATGCGGTAAGGAGAGTAGACTATGCGATATGAAGTATCCAGACACGTAATAGTGGACATCAATATTAGGTCTGTCCACCCTAGGCATTTGTGACGGTTTCAACCGTTGGGAACGCTTTCAGTGAGATCCAGAATGAGATTGTCACTCTGGAGCGGAGTGTGCACTGATATGAAACTTGCTGGCACATTAAAACTGTGTGCCGGACCGAGACTCGAACTCGGGACGTTTGCCTTTCGCGGGCAAGTGCTCTACCATCTGAGCTACCCACTCACGACTCACACCCCGTCTTCACAGCTTTACTTCTGCCAGTACCTCCTCTCCTACCTTCAGAACTTTACAGAAACTCTCCTGCAAACCTCAGATGGTAAAGCACTTGCCCGCGAAAAGGCAAAGGTCCCGAGTTCGAGTCTCGGTCCGGCACACAGTTTTAATCTGCCAGGAAGTTTCATATCAGCGCACACTCCGCTGCAGAGTGAAAATCTCATTCTGGAAACATCCCCCAGGCTGTGGCTAAGCCATGTCTCCGCAATATCCTTTCTTTCAGGAGTGCTAGTTCTGCAAGGTTCGCAGGAGAGCTTCTGTAAAGCTCGGAAGGTAGGGCACGAGGTACTAGCAGAAGTAAAGCTGAGAGGACGGGCCGTGAGTCGTGCTTGGGTAGCTCAGATGGCAGAGCACTTGCCCGCGGAAGGCAAAGGTCCCGAGTTCGAGTCTCGGTACGGCACACAGTTTTAACCTGCCAGCAAGTTTCATATCAGCGCCCACTCCGCTGCAGAGTGAAAATCTCATTCTGGAAACATCCCACAGGCTGTGGCTAAGCAATGTATCCACAATGTCCTTTCTTTCAGGAGTGCTAATTCTGCAGGTTCGCAGGAGAGCTTCTGTAAAGTTTGGAAGGTAGGAGACGAGATACTGGCAGAAGTAAAGCTGTGGGGACCGGGTGTGAGTCGTGCTTCGGTAGCTCAGATGGTAGAGCACTTGCCCTCGGAAGGCAAAGGTTCCGAGTTCGAGTCTCGGTCGGGCACACAGTTTTAATCTGCCAGGAAGTTTCATATCAGCGCACACTCCGCTGCAGAGTGAAAATCTCAGTCTGGAAACATCCCCCAGGCTGTGGCTAAGCCATGTCTCCGCTATATCCTTTCTTTCAGGAGTGCTAGTTCTGCATGGTTCGCAGGAGAGCTTCTGTAAAGTTTGGAAGGTAGGAGACGAGATACTGGCAGAAGTAAAGCTGTGGGGACCGGGCGTGAGTCGTGCTTGGGTAGTTCAGATGGTAGAGCGCTTGCCCGCGGACGACAAAAGTCCCGAGTTCGAGTCTCGGTCCGGCACACAGTTTTAATATGCCAGGAAGTTTCAGTGAGATGTCTGAACGTCCGTGGGCGAATGGCAGCACACTCTTCCTTAGGAGCCGAAACAAGAGAAGCTGGTGATGTTGGGCGCTGGGGTCTAGAGGGAAGTCGACGTTCTAACTCATCCCATTGGGCTCATGTCGAGACTTTCAGCACTACAGTTCATTTCAGGAATTTTACTGTCCACAAACCATTGTGTCACAGATACCGTTTTATGAGAGAGTGCATTGTCGTGCTAAAAAAAAAAAGGTCGTGTTGGTAGGGCCTCCCGCCGGGTTGACCGTTCGCCGAGTGCAAGTCTTTCGATTTGACGCCACTTCGGCGACTTGCGTGTCGAATTGTCGTGCTAACACAAGCATAGTCTGTCAACAGTCCCTTTACTCTACGTAATATACAATGCTGTAAAATGTGCACATATCCTTCTGCAGTCAGCATTTTCTTAAGTGCAATAAGGGGACCGCACTATACCCACAAAAGACGCGGCTCTACCGTAACATAACATCTCCTGTACTTAATCTAGCCCGTGGTCTAGGGGTAGCGTCTTTGATTCATAATCAAAACGTCTTCAGTCCCGGGTTCGATCCCCGCCACTGCCTAAATTTTGATAAATAATCAGCATTGGCAGCCGAAGACTTCCGGCATAAGAAGTCAGCCTCATTCTGCCAACGGCCTTGTCGAAGAGGGCGGAGGAGCGGATAGAGGTTCAGCGCACTCTCTTGTCCTAGGGGTGGGAAATTGCCCCTAAAGGCGGAAGAATCAGCAATGATCAACGACATGAGGATGCAGAAGGCAATGGAAACCACTGCATTAAAGACACGTAACGTGCCTGTAATTGAAGAAGTGTCATGATGATCTCTCCATTGGCAAAAGATTCCGGAATAGTCCCCCATTCGGATCTCCGGGAGGGGACTGCCAAGGGGGAGGTTACCATGAGAAAAAGATTGAATAATCAACGAAAGGATAACGTTATACGAGTCGGGGCGTGGAATGTCAGAAGCTTGAACGTGGTAGGGAAACTAGAAAATCTGAAAAGGGAAATGCAAAGGCTCAATCTAGATATAGTAGGGGTCAGTGAAGTGAAGTGGAAGGAAGACAAGGATTTCTGGTCAGATGAGTATCGGGTAATATCATCAGCAGCAGAAAATGGTATAACAGGTGTAGGATTCGTTATGAATAGGAAGGTAGGGCAGAGGGTGTGTTACTGTGAACAGTTCAGTGACCGGGTTGTTCTAATCAGAATCGACAGCAGACCAACACCGACAACGATAGTTCTGGTATACATGCCGACGTCGCAAGCTGAAGATGAACAGATAAGAGAAAGTGTATGAGGATATTGAAAGGGTAATGCAGTATGTAAAGGGGGACGAAAATCTAATAGTCATGGGCGACTGGAATGCAGTTGTAGGGGAAGGAGTAGAAGAAAAGGCTACAGGAGAATATGGGCTTGGGACAAGGAATGAAAGAGGAGAAAGAGTAATTGAGTTCTGTAACAAGTTTCAGCTAGTAATAGCGAATACCCTGTTGAAGAATCACAAGAGGAGGAGGTATACTTGGAAAAGGCCGGGAGATACGGGAAGATTTCAATTAGATTACATCATGGTCATACAGAGATTCCGAAATCAGATACTGGACTGTAAGGCGTACCCAGGAGCAGATATAGGCTCAGATCACAATATAGTAGTGATGAAGATTAGGCTGAAGTTCAAGACATTAGTCAGGAAGAATCAATACGCAAAGAAGTGGGATACGGAAGTACTAAGGAATGACGAGATACGTTTGAAGTTCTCTAACGCTACAGATACAGCAATAAGGAATAGCGCAGTAGGCAGTACAGTTGAAGAGGAACGGACAGCTCTAAAAAGGGCCATCACAGAAGTTGGGAAGGAAAACATAGGTACAAAGAAGGTAGCTGCGAAGAAATCATGGGTAACAGAAGAAATACTTCAGTTGATTGATGAAAGGAGGAAGTACAAACATGTTTCGGGAAAATCAGGAATACAGAAATACAAGTCGCTGAGGAATGAAATAAATAGGAAGTGCAGGGAAGCTAAGACGAAATGGCTGCAGGAAAAATGTGAAGACATCGAAAAAGATATGATTGTCGGAAGGACAGACTCAGCATACAGGAAAGTCAAAACAACCTTTGGTGACATTAAAAGCAACGGTGGTAACATTAAGAGTGCAACGGGAATTCCACTGTTAAATGCAGAGGAGAGAGCAGATAGGTGGAAAGAATACATTGAAAGCCTCTATAAGGGTGAAGATTTGTCTGATGTGATAGAAGAAGAAACAGGAGTCGATTTAGAAGAGATAGGGAATCCAGTATTAGAATCGGAATTTAAAAGAGCTTTGGAGGACTTACGGTCAAGTAAGGCAGAAGGGATAGATAACATTCCATTAGAATTTCTAAAATCATTGGGGGAAGTGGCAACAAAACGACTATTCACGTTGGTGTGCAGAATATATGAGTCTGGCGATATACCATCTGACTTTCGGAAAAGCATCATCCACACAATTCCGAAGACGGCAAGAGCTGACAAGTGCGAGAATTATCGCACAATCAGCTTAACAGCTCATGCATCGAAGCTGCTCACAAGAATAATATACAGAAGAATGGAAAAGAAAATTGAAAATGCGCTAGGTGACGATCAGTTTGGCTTTAGGAAAAGTAAAGGGACGAGAGAGGCAATTCTGACGTTACGGCTAATAATGGAAGCAAGGCGAAAGAAAAATCAAGACACTTTCATAGGATTTGTCGACCTGGAAAAAGCGTTCGACAATATAAAATGGTGCAAGCTGTTCGAGATTCTGAAAAAAGTAGGGATAAGCTATAGGGAGAGACGGGTCATATACAATATGTACAACAACCAAGAGGGAATAATAAGAGTGGACGATCAAGAACGAAGTGCTCGTATTATGTAGGGTGTAAGACAAGGCTGTAGCCTTTCGCCCCCACTCTTCAATCTGTACATCGAGGAAGCAATGTTGGAAATAAAAGAAAGGTTCAGGAGTGGAATTAAAATACAAGGTGAAAGGATATCAATGATACGATTCGCTGATGACATTGCTATCCTGAGTGATAGTGAAGACGAATTAAATGATCTGCTGAACGGAATGAATAATCTAATGAGTACACAGTATGGTTTGAGAGTAAATCGGAGAAAGACGAAGGTAATGAGAAGTAGTAGAAATGAGAACAGCGAGAAACTTAACATCAGGATTGATGGTCACGAAGTCAATGAAGTTAAGGAATTCTGCTACCTAGGGAGTAAAATAACCAATGACGGACGGAGCAAGGAGGACATCAGAAGCAGACTCGCTATGACAAAAAAGGCATTTCTGGCCAAGAGAAGTCTACTAATATCAAATACCGGCCTTAATTTGAGGAAGAAATTTCTGAGGATGTACGTCTGGAGTACAGCATTGTATGGTAGTGAAACATGGACTGTGGGAAAACCGGAACAGAAGAGAATCGAAGCATTTGAGATGTGGTGCTATAGACGAATGTTGAAAATTAGGTGGACTGATAAGGTAAGGAATGAGGAGGTTCTATGCAGAATCGGAGAGGAAAGGAATATGTGGAAAACACCGATATGGAGAAGGGACAGGATGATAGGACATCTGCTATGACTTGAGGGAATGACTTCTATGGTACTAGAGGGAGCTGTAGAGGGCAAAAACTGTAGAGGAAGACAGAGATTGGAATACGTCAAGCAAATAATTGAGGACGTAGGTTGCAAGCGCTACTCTGAGATGAAGAGGTTAGCACAGGAAAGGAATTCGTGGCGGGCCGCATCAAACCAGTCAGTAAACTGATGACAAAAAAAAAAGTCAGTGTTGCCACTACACATCGTGGCAGGTAACGTTATCTATGCATTTGGCAAACCCATATCGTACGTCGGATTGCCACAGGGTACAGCGTTATTCATCAATCCAGATCACTCGTTGCCAGTCGTCCAGTGGCTTCGCACTTTACATTACTTCAAGCGTCGCGTAGTATTGACTGCAGACATGTGTGGCTAATGAGTTGCCCGACCTTACTACCCCATTATTTTCAACTCCCAACACACAGTCATTGTGCTAGGACTGCTATAGCACTATGGAACTCACGAGTGATTCCTTCCTCTGGATTCCATGCGATTTTTTACAGAGAACCTCCACAATGCTCCACGGTCCCTGTGCCTTAGTACATGACGTGTGCTTGGCCTTGATTTAGCTGTGGTTGTTCCGCCGCGTTTCCACTTCTCAATCGCATCACCAATAGTTGACTAGCGGCATCTTTAGAAATGTTGAAATGTCCCTGATGAGTAACTCAGGTAAAATGGAAATGAGCGTTTGGCGTCATTGGCCGGGAGGCCCCATAGGGGGCAGGTGCGGCCGCCTTGGTGCAAGTCTTGTCACATTCGACGTCACATTGGGCGACCGGCGCGCCGGATGGGGATGAAATGATGATGGAGACAACACAACACCCAGTCCCTGAGCGGAGAAAATCCCCGACCCAGCCGGACCCGGGCCCGTAGGACGACAATCCGTCACGCTGACCACTCAGCTATCGGGGCGGACAGTAACTCAGGTAACACACAATGACTAATCCACGTTCGAAGCGACTGACCTCTCCTGACCGATCCATTTTGCTGTCACTGCTTCTCTACTAAACGCAATCCTCCCCGCTTTCTTTTATACTAGCGGCTCCGCCTCTCGCTACATCTACGGCTCAATTCCACATTTCATCGGGGTGTCTGGATACTTTTGATCAGATAGTGTATCGAAGCAGAGCAGAGACGAATAGGGTAATCATTACACCGCCGACAGTGCCGCAAATGGAAAAAAATCGATTGACACATGCAACTTTCACAAAGGTAAGATTTTTATTGCCCAGCGCCTGGGAATCAACATCTTGGAATTTGCCAAGGTGGTCGGCAGCTCACTCGCTGCTCTCGTCAGCATCTGTGGAAAGTGGCTGAAGGACGGTCACACGAGGAGTACGATTAGCCGACAATGTATTGGGACGTTCACTACTCGTCACAGAACGTGGAGGTCGGAGGCTTGCCCGTTCTATAAAGCAGAATAGGTGGCGATCTGTGGCAGATTTGACGGCAGAGGGAGATGCTGGTGCAGGCACAAGTTCAGCGCACTTTGTAGATAGTGGGACTCTGCCCCAGATACATCCTACCTGTTCTCATATTGATCCAACGACATCGACAGTCACCGTAACAGTAGTCACAGGGTCATCCAGATCAGACTGTGGGTGTAAACACGGAGACTTATCGGATAGCTCACGCTTCTCGCTCCACCAGGGTGATGACAGCGCCCAAATACGCCTTTATGCAGACGAACTGGTACTCGAAACGCGCACCACCGCACGGAGTCGGGCTGCGTGGGCTGGAGACAGTATTATACTACGGGGTATATTCCCCTGGTGTTCCATGGGACCTGATGCAGTAATCGAAAGTATCGTGACATTTCTAGACCACGTTACTGCGAAGCACATGAATTCCTCTAATGCTTTATGTCTTCCACGACGGCGATGATATCTTGTAGCAAATGACTGCCCAAGGACAGAATCGTGCTACAGTGATCTGAGGAGCGTGATAGTGAATTCATGCTGATGTCTTGGCCACGAAATTCGCCTACTTTTAACATGATGGAACCCATCTGGGACTCTTTTGGGAGTCACCTTCGTGCCCACAAACAACCAGCCCGTAATTTACGGGAATAGCGTGACCTGTGCTTGGACACTGGTGGCGAATACCACCAGAAACCTTGACCGGAAATCTATCAAGGATTTTTAGATCCCATGCCACCCAGAATCTAATTGAACTAATCATCAGCATTGGGCATTTAGTGTTTCTTCTTTCACAATAGTCTGTTCACTGATGCCATTGCAGAGCGATATATTTCAAGCGAAAGTTCGTATCCCTTGTTATTCTTTGTGGCGCCAGCTGATGTGGCACCACAATAACCACAGGTAGAACTCTACATCAATGTCGTGCAAGGCCCGCAGCATTACTTCCAGCTTGTGTACGGAACGCGTGCCTTACTGTAATGAAGTTTGATGCTCTTTGCTTTTGTTCCATTCATATTTATGTGTTTTTTGAAACTGCTGTCAAAAATTTTAATTAATCAGAAAAAGGAAGGGAGAATTAGAACAGGAAACCGGCAAGCGAGTTAAGACTCGGTGGGAAGTACTACATAGCTTCAAAAAAAAGCGACAACGAGAATGCAGCGAAGTATGCACGACAACAAACGATGTTAGCGTCAGTTATTACTAATTTTGACCACATGTCACTTAAAAACTATCGTTACTGCTGCTAAGCCATCTCAGTGGTATATGAATTCGGCAGAACAAAATATCATCGTTTTGACAGTGCCTCAAAAAAATAAGCAGACATCAAATGGTTGAAATGGCTCTGAGCACTATGGGACTGAACATTTAAGGTCATCAGTCCCCTAGAACTTAGAACTACTTAAACCTAACTAACCTAAGGACATCACATACATCCATGCCCGAGGCAGGATTCGAACCTGCGACCGTTGCAGTCGCGCGGTTCCGGACTGAAGCGCCTAGAACCGCTTGGCCACATCGGCCGGCAAGCAGACAGCTCGAGGTTTCCTAGTATCTAGGCTCCATGGCTGTTCATCTCAAAATGAGTCGTTTATTATAAGGAAATATAGTTGTTCAGTAATCTATCTTAGTGGGAGTAGCAGTACTGAGAAACTAGGAGTCAGAGCCCATTATCAGAATTTTTTTGTTGAATTTCTGTAGTATTCTTGAATTAAGGAAAGACAGTTATGTTAGCGCTATCCATGAATTTTTTAGGGAAGAAAGAAGGACTTTAATAACAGAAATCTATATGCTTAAAACTTATTTAAAGATTGGAACTAAATCACACTGCACAGCTATACACTGACAGATAATTGTTCTCACAATGGAATTCCTTTTGATTTGGTTAATTAATAACTGTTACTGTATCTAAAGTATTCATTATTCTCAGTGGTTAAGAGAATAATAAATAAATAATTCGCTTTTAATTCTTACCGTCACGCAGCTTTCTCGTCTTCCTGAAAAAGAAAAAAAAATGGCACTTAGATCAATTAGCTCTTACACTCCACATATACGAATTTCCAAATTTCATAGAAACTAGGGGAAATAAAGTAGCATGAAAAGTGAGGGCCTCGGAAAAGCCGAGAAACTCTAAAAGTTACAAGCAGACGTTAACACAGGATACTTCTCACTTGCTTGCACGAGTCTCGCCCATATGGAAGCACTCGCGGCCTGAGCGACTGCAAAGGAATCTCCAGCCAGCACAGCCACCACACATCCGCAGGCTGCCGACAACAAATGGTAAGCGAGTTCGCGAATGCAAGCATGGAACCGGACAACCACACGAAACTGCGTAAGGCTAGACAGAAAGGAAACGATTCTGCTGTAAGAAATTAAAATAACGGAAAGCCAGATTTTTCCTTAATGCAGTCAATAGTGACAGAAATAAGCAGTATTCCACTCATTTACACCCATCATTAGCCACTGTCCACAGACCTAGCGATTAGTGAAATACTGATAACGGTGAGGTAACACTTTCATTTTATATTGTATAAAGTATGACGTCAGAGTTGTGAGAGTTCCTATTATAGTAATATATCTGTTCTCTGACACAAGTAAATGTCAAATTTTGCGATGAATACTTTTAAAATGGCGTGTTTCTCTGAATTAAAAGTTCTTCCAACTTATGCTAAAGCGACGGACTGAGCACAGATCTAAAGAAATTATTATTGTTGTCGTTGCTGTTATGGTCTTCCGTCCGAAAACTGGTTTGATGCAGCTCTCCATGCTACTCTGTCTTGTAGAGCCTCTCCATCTCCTATAACTACTGCAACCTACATCTCTCTGAATCTGCTTGCTGTATTTATCTCTTAGTCTCCCTCTGCGATTTTTACGACCCACATTTCGTACCAGTACTAAATTGGTGTCATATCAACCTATCCCGTCTTTTCGTCGCGTTTTGCCACAAATTCTTTGTCTCTCCAATTCTGTTCAGTACCTCCTTAGTAGTTGTGTGATGGTCCCATCTAATCTTCAGCATTCTTCTGTAACACCACATTTCGAAAGCTTCTATTCTCTTTTTATCTAAACTGTTTATTGTCCATTTTTCACTTGCACATGGCTACAGTCCAGACAAATACCATCAGAAAACCCTTCCTAACACTTAAAACTATATTCGATGTTAGCGAATTCCTGTTCTTCATAAATGCTTTTCTTTCCACTTCGGCCATCTTCAGTTACTTTGCTGCTTAAATACTAAAACTCATCTACTGCTTTAAGTGTCTCGTTTCCTAACTAATTCCATTAACATCACCTGATTTAATTCGACTACATACCATTATCCTTGTTTTGCTTTTGTTGATGTACATCTTATATCCTCCTTTCAAGACACTTTCCATTCCGTTCAACATCTTTGTTCTCTCTGACAGAATTACAATGTCATCGGCAAACCTCGAAGTTTTCATTTCTTCACCATGGACGTTAATTCTTACTCCGAATTTTTCTTTTGTTTCCTTTACTGCTTGTTCAATATACAGATTAAATAACTCCGGGGATAGGCTACAACCCGGTCACACTCCCTTCTCAACCACTGCTTCCCTTTAATGCCCCTCGGCTCTTATAACTGCCATCTGGTTTCTGTACAAATTGTAAATATCAAATGGTTCAAATGGCTCTGAGCACTATGGGACTTAACATCTATGGTCATCAGTCCCCTAGAACTTAGCACTACTTAAACCTAACTAACCTAAGGACATCACACAACACCCAGTCATCACGAGGCAGAGAAAATCCCTGACCCCGCCGGCAATCGAACCCGGGAACCCGGGCGTGGGAAGCGAGAACGCTACCGCACGACCACGAGCTGCGGACATTAAATATCCTTTGGCTCCCTGTATTTTACCCCTGCCACCTTTACAATTTGAAAGAAAGTATTCCAGTCAATATTGTCAACAGATTCCTCAAAGTGTACAAATGCTATAGGCTAAACGTAGGTTTGCCTTTCCTTAACCTATTTTCTGTGAGAAATCATAGAGTAAGTATTGCCTCGCGAGTTCCTACATTTCTCCGGAATCCAAACTGATCTTCCCCGAGTTCTGCTTCTACCAGCTTTTCCATTCTTCAGTAAACAATTTGCGTTAATATTTTGCAACCGTGACTTATTAAACTGACCATTCTGCAATTTTCATACCTGTCAGCAACTGCTTTCTTTGGAGCTGGAATTACTGCATTGTTCTTGAAGTCTGAGGATATTTCACTTGTCCCATACACCTAGCGCACCACATGGACGAATTTTTTCATTGCTGACTTTCCCAAGGCTATCAGTGGTCAATTTCCGGGTCTTTGTTTCGACTTATGGTAGATCTTTCAAAGCTTTGTCAAATTCTTCTTGTAGTATCGTATCTACCATCTCATCTTCATCTACGTCCACGTCCCTTTCTATAAATTATTCTTAATAATAAAAAGATGTTACCATTCATATGGCACCACGTAATTTTAAATTTTCTTCCGCTGCAGACTAGAGATGGCCACCTGACTTACTTTGGATGAAAGAGTAGCTTGGATGGAAGTGTTTGGGTCAGACGCAACTGTAAGAAAAAAATTCAGCAGTGTTTTCATAAGGATCCCATCCGTCGACTGCATGAGAAATTTGTGCGCTCCGGGTGTGTCATCAATGATTGTAAAGAAAACAGTGAACGTCCAAGAAGTATTCGAATGGAGTATAACATCATAAACGATAGGAAGAGAACAGAAGTTTTTGAAATGCGGTGCTACAGAAGAATGTTGAAGGTTAGATGGGTAGTCATGTAGCTAATGAGGAGGCACTGAGCAGAATTGGTGTAAACGAAATTTGTGGCTCAAAATGACTAGAAGAAGTTAATAAGACAGATTCAGAGACATCAAGGAATCACCAATTTGGTACTGGAGAGAAGTGTGGGAAGCAGATTCAGAAGGATGTAATTTGCAGCAGTTATTCGGAGATGAAGAGGCTGGCGCAGGACAGAGTAGCATGGAGAGCTGCACCTAACCAGTCTTCGGACTGAAAACCGCAACAACAACAACAACAAATACTCAAGGTGCGATGATCAGGAACCCAGGGAAGTCAAGTACGAGATTAGCACTGGAAACCGCAGTCGCGCGGACAAGTGTCGTAAGAATTCTCCAACTCGATCTGACAATGTAGCCGCACCACAAATGATACAGGCCCTGTCTCAGGCCGATAAAATTGCTCTTGTACGATCTGCCGAAGTGTTATTAGAAAGTATGCACACACACCTTCATGTTGTGTTGTTTATGTTGGATGAAGGTGCATTTCACGTCAGTGGCATCATGAATAAGCACGGTTCTACATCTACAGCGATTCTCCGCGTGACAGAGGGTACCCTGTATCACTGCTGGTCATTTCCTTTGCTGTTCCACTCGCGAGCAGAACGAGGGAAAAACGACTATCTATATGCCTCCGTGCGAGCCCTGATTTCTCGTATCTTACCTTCGCGATCCTTACGCGCAATGTATGTGGGAGGTAGGAGAATCATTCTGCAGTCAGCTTCAAATGCCGGTTCTCTAAATTTTCTTAATATATGTTACTCGAAAAGTACGACGCCTTCCCCCCAGCGATTCTCAGTTGAGTTCTCGAAGCACCTCTTTAATACTTGCGTGTTGCTCGAACCTACCAGTAACAAATCTAGTGGCCCGTCTCTGAATTGCTTCGATGTCTTCCTTTCACTGGCCTGGTACGTGTCCCGAACAGTCAAGCAGAACTCAAAAATAGATCACACAGTGTCCTGCATGCGACCTCCTTTACAGATGAACCACACTTTCCCAGAATTCTCCCAATAAACCAAAGTCGACCATTCGCCTTTTACCACAGTCCTCACGTGCTCGTCCCATTTCATATCACTTTGCAACGTTACGGCCACATATTTAAACAACGTGACCATGTCAAGCAGAACACTACTAATGCTATATCAGAACATTAAGGGGTTTTCGTACCTCATCATCAGCATTAAGTTACATTTTTCTACATTTAGAGCTTGCTGCTGTTCACCACACATTTTGTCCAAGTCATCTTGCATCCTCCTACAGTCACTCAATTTCCACACCTTACCGTACACCGTAGTATCGTCAGCACACAACCGCAGACTGCTGCCCATATTGTACACCAAATCATTTATGTATGTAGCGAATAATAGCGGTCCTTTCACATTTCCCTGGAGCGCTTCTGACGATAGTCTTGTCTCTGATGAACATGGGCCATAGAGGGCAACATACTGGCTTGAGAAGTCTTCGACCTACTTACAAATTCGTGATCATATTCCATATGGTCGTAACTTCTTTAACAGCCTGCAATGAGGCACCGTGTCAAACTCTTTCCATAAATCTGCCTGTTGCCCTTCATCCATAGCTCACACTATATCACGCGAAAAAAGCAAACTGAATTTCGCACAACCGATGATATTTAAAATCATACTGATCCGCGGACATAAGCTTCTCAGTCTCAAGAAAATTATTTTATTCGAACGGAGAATGTGTTCAAGGATTCTGCAGCAAACCGATCATTGCGTCATCTGGGTTACAGACAATCCTCATGAACTATGAGAGCACACTCGATCCTCTCCGAAAGTTAGTGTATAGTAGGATGTTTCGAAGTACTTGGTCCGTCTTTCTTAACGATGTGACTGTAACGGGATTTTTTGCCTAGAGATGTAGTAGAATATTGTTGTTGATAATCTTTCCCTCCGTATTGTGACATCAGGTTCTGCCAATAACATGGTGCATCACATTATTATTTCGATGTTATCTAGATGAAACATTTCGCAAACGCTGGACTGAAGAGGTGGACCTTTGGCGTGTGAACCTACGGAAATGTGATGGCCTGTACGGTGAAATGACTTTGGACGTGCACTGATAACCAAAGAGTACACGTCGAAGAAGTGCACTAGCCTCATTTGGACTTGTGTACGTAGAGTGTGTTTTAATTTTATAATACATACTTAAATAATAACAAATAATAAAATAAAATACAAAAAAATTAAAGTCAATTCCATGTAAGTGTTAACATCTTTTTTGACAACCCTCTATTATAAAGTATTATACATTTGATTGTTGTTATTATTAAAAGCCTAGGCAACTGAGATACATTAAAAGTGAGGGAGTGAGCCGGGGGAGAGAATATAACATACTGACAACATCCTACCCCGTTTCAGAGCCAAAATCTGCATCCGCATCTGGCGTTTAGTGAAAGGAGCTAAGTCTTCCCGTATGAGCAACATTATTATGACGATATTTTACAAGCAAATATTACCATTAGCATTTCAACTTTGGGGAGCTGATGAGTTTGCTCCATGGCTGCTGTCACTCCATTTCGTTTCTATTCCTTTCCGGATGTTTCGCATGGCTGATGTGTTCTATGGACACGGAACAAAGGAATCTCTCACTTTCACGCTCAGCAAATGAGCGGGAATGCGATATTGCAGTACATTGCAACGTCCTAGCAGATGTTGTTTTACCGTAGTAGTGCTGAATGTGTTGAGCTGCAGGCAGACAAGCTAAATTGTAATTCCCACAGTGTGGACTAAGAGCAATTAGTAATGATAAATTATGTTCCTCGTGTAGATGGGAGATTATCATTTGATGGAAAGTTAGCAGAGCTTTAAAGGTGGGCAGTTAAAAGTAAAAATTAAGCCCAGGTCGTACAGAGACTTTTACCTCTCCACAGTGCTATACATAATGCAGAGTGGTTCATGGCAAGACGCGACACACACACACACACACACACACACACACACACACACACACACACGGAAGAGAAAGAGGAGAAAGTCGAAGTCGCTGCAAAATAACATACTGCGCAAGCGATGACCGATAAGGTACACCCCACCACCCTCACCAGACCTTAACAACGTAACACTGCATTACTGTTGTGGACTTCAGTCGGAAGACTGGTTTGATGCAGCTCTACACACCAGTCCACTACTGTAACTTGCATCCACTATAATCTGCTTGCTGCCCGCAGCTCGTGGTCGTGCGGTAGCGTTCTCGCTTCCCGCGCCCGGGTTCCCGGGTTCGATTCCCGGCGGGGTCAGGGATTTTCTCTGCCTCGTGATGGCTGGGTGTTGTGTGATGTCCTTAGATTTGTTAGGTTTAAGTAGTTCTAAGTTCTAGGGGACTGATGACTATAGATGTTAAGTCCCATAGTGCTCAGAGCCATTTGAACCATTTGAATCTGCTAGCTACATTTATTACTCCCACACTTCCGCTACTCAGTTCGAATCAGTACCTGCTAATTAGTACGCAGATTTTCTTGTCTCCAGTCTGCTGACAGGTTTGAAGCGGCCCTCCGCGAATTCCTTTCACCTCAGAGTAGCACTTGCAACCTACGTCCTCAACTGGATATATTCAAATCTCTGTCTTTCCCTCCAGTTTTTACCTCTACAGTTCCCTTTAGTACCATAGAGCTTTCATGCTGTCCCTTCTTCTCGTCAATGTTTCTCGTATATACCTTTCTTCGTCAATTCTGCGGAGAACCTCCTTATTCCTTATCAGTCCACATCTGATTTTCAATATTCTTCTGCAGCTCCACATCTTAAATGCTTCGATTCTCTTCTGTCCCGGTTTTACCACGGTCCATGCTCCACTACCACACAATGCTGTGCTCCAAACGAACATTCTCAGAAGCTTCTTCTTCAGATTAAGGCCAATGTTTCATACCAGTATAGTTCTGTTCGCCAGAAGTGCCTTCTTTATTTGTGCTTGTCTGGCTTTTATGTCCTCCTTGCTTCGTTCGTCATGGGTTATTTTCCTGTACAGGTAGCAGAAGTCCTTAACTTCGTCTACTTCGTGACCATCAAGTTTGATGTTATTTTATTGTATTGAACCGGGGACCTAGAAACGACGGACAGGTTTCGTCCCCGCTGTAGCACTCAGTGGTTCACAACCCCACAACAGGCTACAGCAGTCTACTCACACCACCGCCGACTCACACCGAACCCAGGGTTATTGTGCGGTACGCCCCATCCCGCCCTCCCCCCTTAAAGTATTTTTTTAACTAATTTAGGTTTTTTTTCTCATGTAGTTCAATAATTGTCACCTTGTATATTTAACTGTTAGGAACACTTTTATGGGTGTATTTGTCTGGAGTGTAGCTTTGTACCGAAGTGAAACGGGGACGATAAACAGTTTAGACAAGAAGAGAACAAAAGCTCCTGAAATGCGATCTACAGAGAATGCTGAAGATTAGAGGAGTAGACCATTTAACTAGTGAGCAAGCATTGAATAGAAATGCGGAGAAAAGAAATTTATGGTACAACTTGACTAAAAGAAAAGATCAGTTGATAGGACACCGTATCGGACATAAAGTGATCACCAATGCAGTATTGGAGAGAAGTGTGGGAGGTAAAAATTATAAAGGGAGACCAAGAGATGAACACAGTAAGCAAGTTCAAAAGGATTTAGGCTGCAGCAATAATTTCGGACACGATGAGGCTTACACAGGATAGAGTAGCATGGAGAGCTGCATCAAACCATCTTCCGACTGAAGACCACAACAAAAACAACAACAATACAGTAGTTTCCATTGCCGTATTTATTGTCATGCGGTTGAGTATTGCTGATTCTTCCGCCTTTTACAGGCAGTTTCCCTTTGATTGGTCGACAGTGAAAAAATGCAGGCGTCTACAATGGAGATCGCTTACGAAACACTAGAATCTTGATCAAGGGTGTGGGACACATACCAAACGGGACTAACATGGGACACTGAACGTCTATAAAGAAGGGTAGAAACCTGAATTATAAGACACTTGAAAACAGAAGCGAATCGTCTCAGGAAAAGCTACGTAGATAGTTTCATGAACCAGTGTTAAGGTGGGAACATACGACAAATCCCTGTGCCTCTGTTGAGTAGGGATCGCGAAGATAAGATTAGATTAATTAAAACGCGCAAAGAGGCGTTTAAGCAATTACTATTCCAGCACACTCTGCGCCAATGAAACTGGAAGAAACCATAGCACGTGGTACAGTGCGAGGTAATCTCTTCCAGGCATTACAAAGTGGTTTTTGCAGAATAGATGTAGATGCATGTCTGGTACAGTGGCAGAGGAAACGGGGGTAAGGAATTCCCCAGCCTTTCATACGCTCTCGCTTTCGTCTCGGGAACGATGTTCCGTCTCAGAAGAACTCTAGATACTTAAATTCATCGGAATCTTCAGCCAGTCACAGTATATGCAACGTTGCAGACACATTAAAACCCTCTCAGTTGTCTAAATGTATTCAGGTACATTTTCACAGCGTGCTGTGAGATTACTCAGTTTTAATCTGGACGAACACAGTAATGCGACTACTTTGATGGACATGCTTTTCATCGTCTCAGACACTGGAGAGAAATCGGAAGCCCGCGGTGATTCTCGAAGCAAGCGATAGAAGTGAAAATGTAGCGTGCGTTAGGACCCCCCCCCCCCCCCCCCCCCAGGCAGATCCATCACTGAAAATTCAGCACTTTCTAATCGGTGCGGTTTTTAGCCATCTCTTTCGTAACTGAGTGTGAGGCATTTACTTTGATGTCATCAGTTAACTGGTATCTTCTTCCTCCTCCGTTCCCCTTCCCAGCCGTGATACCTTATACTGCATCCATTCTTGTGCAGTCTCCTCTCATCCACTGTCCTAGCTAATTTCTTTGTCTCTTCCCGCTCACCTTCTGTAACACAACCTCATTCTTCATTTTATTTCTCATGTTCCATTCTTTTCTACAAATCGACATCTCAAAAGCCTCCAAGCATTCCTCGTCTCTCTATCGCAATGTTCATGTTTCGGCACCACACAGGACAACATTCCATATTTCACTAATTTTTTTCCTTAATTGTTTTTTAACAGACCACAGAAGACATTCTTTACTCTGTAAAACGCTTTGATTGTAGTAACTACTCTTTTTCTATTTCTTAATTACATCCACATTACTGTTTATTTTGTATCCTAGGCGTCTGAAGCCATTGCTTTAGCTTTCTTCAAATTTATATTCATTCCACGTTCCTCACAGCTGGTGTTCAGTTCTTTCAACTTATTGTAAATAACGTTTTTGTTTTTATATAGTAATATCATGTCATCAGCAAAGCTTATACATTTCACTATCCTTTCTCACATTGTTACACCACCATTTTGTCGAAAACTGTATTCATCAAAATCATCGAAACAGATATTAAGCAGAATATATGAAAGAGATATGCTTTGTTTAACCGCTCCCTTCAGTCATTCCGTCTCGTATTCTTACTTTCATTCTTTGTCTTACATATTGTTGCTTATTAGTCTACTTTTGAAAGTATCCAATCAGGCCATCTTGACGCTTTGCGCCACTTCCTGTAGTGTATTCGCAGTTGTTTCTCTTTATTTTTTAACAATTGTAGTAATTTTAGTAAATCAGCTATCTGATATAAACGTTAGTTTTCACTAACTGTTTTTCCTTAATTGTTTTTTAAAAAGACCACAGAAGACATAATAAGGCGAGATGCCGCTACAAACTTCAGCAGTACACTGCTTTGAAGCCGACGCCGCCGTGTTAAATGATCCAAAACATTATCAGACTACTGTTTACGAGTGCTTCTTGTTCTTAACGTCCATCTTGTTCACGCAACAGTTGTTTTAAATATAGAATGCTACAATGTACAGCGTTAGCAAAGCATTTGCAGACCTTTTTCTGGTCTGATATGCATATTTGATCCAATAATATGACGCATTTGGCCTCCTAACTTTCTTTGTTTTATACGTTACAGATAACCAAGAACGGAAGTATGTGATATGAAAACGCTGCTTTCGTAATACAGCACTTTCCTTCATATGGACTGACGAAACTGGTGTTTGGTCTATGTCTCTTTCCCAAAAATGCTGGACACATACTTTCTTATGTTTGGTCGGTTTCCAATCTTTCCTTCTCACAGCGTTCACCCAGATAATCATCGAGCTGAACTGATAGGAATATAAAGTCAAGTTACAGAAATAAAACCACTACACTAAAAATAAACTGTGCAACCAAAGTACGTTTGTATAAAAGATTACATATCTTAACGAGTCCACTTACGAACGAAATTAATTCCTTTTCACTTTAGACTATAAATGGAAAGATTCACCTGTAAATGGCATTAGTGATCAAAACACTTCCACCAGAACTTAATGTTCAGGGCAACTTACAAGGCGGACACTGGCTTCAAGTTTGTGACTTTATGACAATTGCTGATCGGAGAATGACAATTCCCTTTAGTATACCGTCATCGTTTCTGCGCTTTGTGAAGTACCATTTCTGACGTGTGGCATAATGTAAACTTTGTGGTTGTTATATGACGAAGTTCTTTTATTTGGTGTGTGTGATTCTGGAAATTTATTTTTCGCTAGAAGAAGCTCAATTGCAATCGATGTACTTTCATTGTATCTGGACCAAGGGAGAAGTGTAAGAACATAGATTATATGGGATATTAATCTGTTTTGAGTCGCATATTTATCCGGAGTCTGGAAATAGTTTCTCTGTGGCAAAGCATAGTCACAGCTGGAAAAGTGTCCGTTAATGGTAGAACTGAAGATTTATCAGCGGGTCGATATTCTGCTAACCGCTAGCAATTGCAGACATTGGCGGTAAAGATTTCCTTACTTTTTTGTGGCATAAAGTCAGATTATTGCAGGCAGAAACCTCTTTGTCTCTCTTTCCTTCCAGTTAATTCCGATATCCTTGAGGATGACATCTAGAAGTATAATCCACTGAACTCTATCAAAGGCTTAATCCACTGAACTGTACCAAAGACTTTTTCTAACAGTTATGAATGAGTCTTGCGGTTTTAAGCTATGATGTGACTGGCCGTATTTGAAGGTTAAAAACAAGTTTTGCAGTACCGTACACAGTGTACTGATTGGTAATTCCAGTCGTTGTTAAAATCGCTCATGCTTTCCCGGAAGACAAATTTGTGGACCGTACGGGGACTGGCACGTTGATGGCCACACAGAACAGGAAACATTGAGCGCCTGGAGGAGCGCAACCCGCAAAACATCTGTACATCGACCTTGGTTCGCTGGAATGTGCGAGGATTCGAAGGCGGTTTCAAATGCTGGACAAAGCTACCCGGATGAAAAGAAAAAGAACAGTTCCATAAGCGATGGTGTAATACCTCGCTCGATACCCCAGCAATTCCGTAAATGCGTATTTGTGTTTAAAGCATTGCCTGTTAACAGGTTCTCAGGACACTCACGAAACAAAAAAGCAAAGCTCCCTGATCCTTAATTGGTTATGACCAGTGAAGAATATTAGGGAGTATGCGTTTCAGTAAACGCACGCCGACTTCCTCGATACAGCAAAAAAGTGAGTAAATAACAGTCTTTAATGTTCATTTGGAAAGAAAAGTGCAAATGAACGAGCGTGCCCTGTAACAGCGTTAATATCACAGGCCGGGGTTTCCTAGAATTACGGACGTGCGGTAATGGAAAGACTCGGCGGACAGCGTCCTCCATAAAATCGGGTTTTAATGCGCCCGCTCTTGACTTCTCGGCTCATTTAGGCTGAAATACGTCCCGTACCGGGTACAAAGTGCTTACAACGCGCTCGCCCATTCAGGTAGAAATTTCTGCGCCACAAGCAGACAACGATACGGACATGACAGCGCGCAAACACGCTCCTCAGACGTTTTCTCCAAATGGGGTTCCCATTAAAAGTAGTCAGAGATTAACTATATGCGTCCTTGAAGTCGCCAGACACCAGTGTTCAGGTTCTGTATCACTCATGCGAAAGAAGTGGGCGCCCCGCTTATGCAACACCTTGTTGAGGTGTCTCTTCGCATTTTCTCACACCGTCATCCATCGAATCACTTAATTCCTTCTCGGTCATCCTCTTGACCTTAATGGCAGATACTCGGACCAAGTCAATAACCTTTTCCTTAGTATCGACAAATTTATTACTGTCGAAAGGGACAACTCGCCATGTTTTCGTTTTCAGTTGCTCTGTTAATAGACACGCACGAAAATGCTTCAGAACCATTATAAACCTTTACTCTTGATCTACAGTTTCAAAATTTGTGGTAAGATGACAGATATTCGCAATAAGGTTCCACAGCAACATAGGAAATATTTTATTATAAAACTAGCTATAGAGTACAAAGTTCATTAACAGGGAACTAATTTCAGTCAACGATGACCATCTTCAGATCTGAGTAAATCCAGTATACATAATGACTCGTGTCATTGCATATACAGGGCGATTCAGCTGCCCCTACCGGTAGGTTTCCTGCAACCTGCAACTCCTTCAAAAACCATGAGTGAGATTTTCGTATTTTCTCGCTCACTACTTGCAAACACTTACTCCCACACAAAAATTGGACAGGATCTTTTTGTAGGAAATTTAATTTACTTAATTTTGTATTTGAATGTGTTTCCGCTGGAAGCCATGGTTTTCGAGTTATTCACGAAAAACGTGTTAAATCACTTTTTTACGTTTCTCTTGAATAATTCGAAAACTACGGCCTCTAGCGAAAACGTGTCCCAATATGATACATCACTACATTAAATTTTCTACAAAAAGGTCCTGTTCGTAATTTCTGTAGGACCAACAGTATGCACATAGTGACTAAGACATTTCAAAAAATCTTGCACGTGGTATCTGGAGGCACACAGGTTGCATAAAACCCATGGGTAGGGGCAACTGAATCACCCTCTATAGATAGTACAGTTACATTAATCATGATCATTATGCTTGCTGTACATGTTGACACTTTAAAGACATGAAATATACTTCAACATGTATGGTGTGATGGTCGTGATAAAAAAAAACCTGTTTTGATTTTGTGACGAAGCTTGTATGGCTATATACGCAATGACACGAATTATGTAGTACACTAGATTTACTCAGGTCTGAGGATGGTCATTGGTGAATGAAATTAATTATCTGATTAATAAACTTTTGTGGTCCTTGACTGGATTTATAATAAAACAAAGATTAAGACACAACTTACAAGAGAAAAACAGTGGAAGCAGCGATGGTAAAACTACTTCAGAAGCGTCATTACATTCGGCAGCTTTGTCAAGTCATGTGGAAACTACCAAAATATACGAGAGGAGAGATTATTTACCTATTAAAAAGTCTTTATGGGAATTATATCTACATATAAAAATTCTAAAGATTAAAATACGCAATACACACTCAGATTTTAAAGAAAACTCTGGAATTTTTGACAGAAACGGCAGATCATTCCCGGATTTCAATGTAACGAAAGTCATTTACATACAAAATGTTTTGCACATTGAAAACCACAAGGTATGTTTGGGGAATAATTTTTTTCCCCTCTACAGTTGTTCGAAGAAATGATCTGTCGAACGCTGTCTCTCCATGGAGTTGTTTGAGACTTTCTACTCTCTCATTATCGCTAAGTACAGTCTGGCGCCCTAGTGCCATGTAAAGGAGGTATTTTGAATCAAGTTTTTTCAGTGCTTTAAGCAGAATATTGTACTTTCCACTGCTCATGTCCTTGCGAACCATGACAGAGGCGGGGAGTTGCATAGAATTTTATTATAATATTCTTGAGTCCTCCTAGCTTCGTTCTAATGCGACTAGAACAATGAAAACCAAACAAGTACGCAAACAACTGAGAAACTCGCAAAAGTCTTCGTTGTCAGAGCTGCCCTGTCAGTACCTAGCTTTCTGGTGCAGTTTTTCCAAATGATATTATTAACCCTAAGTGCAACAAGATATTTACATTTAACAGCGTTTGTAAAAGACTCTAAAGGCTGTTAGTCCCACGAAAGTTGGTGCCCAATGATTCAAGAATAGGACAGGGACTAAAATTTAAGACAGCAGAGCAAAAGCAGCAATGCTTAACCCCGTCTTTAAATGTTCCTTTATAAAGGAAAACACAGGAGTATTACCCCAATTTTCGTGCAACTGAAATTGTGAGTAAAATAGATATTCGTATCTGTGGCGTTGAGAAAGAGCTGAAATCGTTAAAATTGAACAACACTCCAGGGCTAAACGGAATACCTATCAGTTTCTATACCGAATTTGCGGCTCAGTTCGCCCCTGTTTTAACTATAATCTTTTGTAGAGCACTCGAGCAAAAAACCGTACTCAGAAGCTGCAATATAGCACAGGTTACAACGGCCTGCAATAAGGGTAGTAGAAGTGATCCAGTAAGCTACCATCAACATCCTTGGCATTTATTTGTTGTAGAATGTTAGAACATATTCTGAGCTCAACCGTAAGGAAGTACCTCGAACAGAATGGCCTCTTCCCTTTCAACCAACATGGATTCCGAAAACATCGATAACGTGAAGTCCAATTCTGTTTTCTCACATAAACTACTGAAAACTACGGTCAAGGCAGTCAAGTAGATGCAGTATTTATCGATTTTCGAAACGCATTAAACTCAGTATAACCTCAGTGCCTATTGACAAAAATACGATCCTGTTGCGTACTCTCACAGCACATCAAGAGGAATCGGCCGTGTGGCGCGTGCCGTGTGAGATGGGACGGCCACTGACAGAAATGTTCGACTTGAATGTAAGACGAACACCCATTGTCCAACGCATTTTATACCATATTATTTTATGGATTCTCTAATTGTGTTGACAAACTTTCTAGCGTTTTAATCTCATGAGCTAAATTTTACAACCTGATGATTAGAAAATTATTTCTCTAAACGCAGCGATGGAGACTGCCAGTTATTACGGTACAATATTGTTTTCTTCCCGAATCGTTTTTCATAACAGTCGTGGCACCATCGGTGGGTTTTTTCCTCATTAAATATAAAATATTATGTAGATTTGGAACCCATTGATATCAGATATTTCTTTCGTTTAGATTACACACTTTAATAGGACTTCGACATTTTTTCCGCTTTATTTGTGGCCTATGGCTGTCAAACGAAAGCACCACAAGTCTACGCTAATACAGCATTCCTCTGCAACACAGGGACGTTGAGACAACTTCAGTCTTATATTTTTGCATCGAATATAACCTCAAAACCATACACACGGGAAAAAAGCTGTTTTCTGCCCCTTTCGACGTTTACCACTGTCATAGTTCATGGGTTCTGAGCTTTACTTCCTTAGTATTTGGTTGTTAAACTGTGGTGAAATATATTTCTTGGAAGAAGGTGGACGCTTTTAATGGTTCAAATGGCTCTGAGCACTATGGGACTTAACATCTGAGGTCATCAGTCCCCTAGACTTAGAACTACTTAAACCTAACTAACCTATGGACATCACACACATCCATGCCCGAGGCAGGATTCGAACCTGCGACCGTAGCAGCAGCGCGGTTCCAGACTGAAGCGCCTAGAACCGCTCGGCCACAACAGCCGGCTGACGCTTTTAATGGATTATTATTTTCTGTAGTCAAAGAAACTGAGCTTAAATTCCATTATGACCATTATTTTAAATTTGTAACATAGTGTGACAATACCGCGTGTTCAGTCGTACGCAATATAAGTAAATTATAAACCAATCCACGGTTTACGGTGATGAACAATCAGTCATAAACAGTCGATTTTTTACACGCAATCAGGCTGATAGTGTCCAGTCACATTATTGCGACCACCTGTCAAAAGCCTGAATAACCACCTTTTGTAACGCGAGAAGTTCAGTAAAGAGAGTCAATGAGGTTCTAGAGGATACCGACGGAGATGTGAAGCCATTCCAACGCCAATGGCCTACTCAGCTGCGCTAGGTTTGTCAGTTGAGGATACATGGCGCCAACAGCCCGATCGACGTGATCCCACCGATTCTCAATTAGGTTTAAATCTGGAGAGTTTCGTAGCGATGGAAATACGGTGAACTCATCCGAGCGCTCTTCAAAGCACGCACGTACAATGCGAGCTGTGTGGCACGTTCCATTGTCCTGATGGTAGATGACATCGTTTCGAGGAGAAACAAACTGCAGGTAAGGGTGGACATGGTCCCCAGTGATAGATGCATACTTGTGTCGATCCAGTGTGCCTTTCAGAATGACGAGATCACCCAGAGAATACTACGACAACGTTCCCCAGACCATAAAGCTCCCAGCATGGATACAGGGTGTTGGTTTCCAGATGTTTAACGCCGTACACGCCAACGCCCATCCGTCCGGTGGAGCATAAAACTTAATTTAACTGGATAGGCCACTTGTCGCCACCCAGTGGACGTCCGGCTGCGGTATTGGCGTCAAATACCAGACTTCTTCGCCGATTAGCAACAGTCCGCTGCAGAGGCCCATACGCACCAACATTGAGGAGACACTGTTGGTAGCCCCTGGGTTAATCTGGGTGGTCGATTGCTCAACAGCTGCACGTCTGTTCGCCCGTACACATCGCAGCCGTCGTTTCTCCCTGTCATCTATGGCCCGTGGCGCGTCGCAGTTGCCTCGGCGCTGGACTTAGACAGCACCATTTGGCACATTTTGTCATCCACCGTACACTTTGACCACGGCAGCGCGCGAGAAGTTTACAAACTTAGCCGTTTCGGAAATGCTTCAATCCTTGGCACGAAAGCCAGTGATCACGTACTTTTGGATTCCGCATTACGACAATGACTGCACTGTTTTCCGCGACCCCCCCGCCACCTTTACATACCTTCCATTCCCAGTGCTGTCACTTGCCGTCTGTGAGTGGTTATTGAACGTTGACGTCGAACATGGATGTAATTATATTACTGTGAATGGACCGCATATCCAGCTAATTGTTACCGAAATAACATTTTTTAAAGACAGCCGTGTGGATTATATCCTCAAATAGGACTTGTATCAATTCTGGCTCGTAGAACCATAGCTTTATGTCCACGTATCACATCTCAGTTGAACGAAGATACAGTAGCTGACGTGTACTGTCATAGGGTGGAGTGAGATGCTGCTCTTCGGCTACAGCACTCGCGGGAAAATGTGAAAACTGAATCGACTTGTGTTCTGATTGACTGCTGTAATAAAATATAGAGACACTATTCTGTGGGCTGAGCGCTGAAGAAATCTTGTGTATAATAATAATTATTATTATATAACTGAATAAGTAGAGCGGACCAAATCACTGTGTGTGTCGGTAGCATCGTAGCAAGCGTTTCAGTTGGAAACTACGCGCTATACAGTTGCTTCGGTTGTTAATTTCCAGAGATTATTGCATTTAGATAAGTGTAATTTGGCTCTAAAAAGATTAATAATATTTGCTACTCAGCTCGAAAGTGAGAAAGAATCCTATTTTGACCTACGCAACATAATAGTTGAGCTTTCTGTTTTATCTGAAGAAACGTGCATGATAAGGAATCCTTATAAACTACGGAATTCATTATTTCAGTGAGAAAGAGGAGGGGGGGGCGGGGGTTGTTTGGGGAAGGAGACCAGACAGCGAGGTCATCGGTCTCATCGGATTAGGGAAGGACGCGGAAGGAAGTCGGCCGTGCCCTTTCAAAGGAACCATCCCGGCATTTGCCTGGAGCGATTTAGGGAAATCACGGAAAACCTAAATCAGGATGGCCGGACGCGGGTTTGAACCGTCATCCTCCCGAATGCGAGTCCAGTGTCTAACCACTGCGCCACCTCGCTTGGTTTGTGAGAAAGAGGCTCAGCCAGTTTCATAGTCGTTCCGATAAAGCCTTATAGAAAAAGAAACGCCCTACCTCTGTGCTGGAACGACGGTATTACCTGAAGACGCCACGTCGGTGGAAACATTAGAAATTCTGTATTTTCCTATGACGCGGAAAGGTACAACTAGGTCCCATACACGTCCTGCTATTCAAGTTCAAATGAACACAGTTGCATGCCGTCTGCAATAGCACTGAGAAAGGAATCTAACTGAGTACTCTTTAAGTCATTTCGATCAGGGTCAACGTAGACTCCAGTATCTAAGTTGTTTGCCATCTCCATGCAAAACTATCTAATGTAGACCTCTTCATCTCCTAATAGTTACTGCAATCTACATCCATTTGAAACTGTTTACTATATTCACCCCTCAGTTTCTCTCCACAATTTTTACCCCACATACTTCCTTCCAGAACCACATTGGTGATTCCTTGATGTCTCAGAATGCGTCCTACCAACTGGTCCCTTCTTTTGGTCAAGATGAGACATTAATTTGTTTTCTCCCCAGTTCTGTTCAGTACCTCCTCATCAGGTACGCGATCTGACCATCTAATTTCAGATTTCTTCTTTACTACCACGTTTCAAAAGCTTCTACAGGGCTATTACAAATGATTGAAGCGATTTCATAAATTCACTGTAGCTCCATTCATTGACATATGGTCACGACACACTACAGATACGTAGAAAAGCTCATAAAGTTTTGTTCGGCTGAAGCCGCACTTCAGGTTTCTGCCGCCAGAGCGCTCGAGAGCGCAGTGAGACAAAATGGCGACAGGAGCCGAGAAAGCGTATGTCGTGCTTGAAATGCACTCACATCAGTCAGTCATAGCAGTGCAACGACACTTCAGGACAAAGTTCAACAAAGATCCACCAACTGCTAACTCCATTCGGCGATGGTATGCGCAGTTTAAAACTTCTGAATGCCTCTGTAAGGGGAAATCAACGGGTCGGCGTGCAGTGAGCGAAGAAACGGTTGAACGCGTGCGGGCAAGTTTCACGCGTAGCCCGCGGAAGTCGACGAATAAAGCAAGCAGGGAGCTAAACGTACCACAGGATGGTGTTCCACCGCACTTCCATCATGATGTTCGGCATTTCTTAAACAGGAGATTGGAAAACCGATGGATCGGTCGTGATGGAGATCATGATCAGTAATTCATGTCATGGCCTCCACGCTCTCCCAACTTAACCCCATGCAATTTCTTTCTGTGGGGTTATGTGAAAGATTCAGTGTTTAAACCTCCTCTACCAAGAAACGTGCCAGAACTGCGAGCTCGCATCAACGATGCTTTCGAACTCATTGATGGGGACATGCTGCGCCGAGTGTGGGAGGAACTTGATTATCGGCTTGATGTCTGCCGAATCACTAAAGGGGCACATATCGAACATTTGTGAATGCCTAAAAAAACGTTTTGAGTTTTTGTATGTGTGTGCAAAGCATTGTGAAAATATCTCAAATAATAAAGTTATTGTAGAGCTGTGAAATCGCTTCAATCATTTGTAATAACCCTGTATTATCTTCTTGTCTGGACTGCTTGTTGAACACGTTTCACTTCCGTCCAAGGCTACACACCATATAAATACCTTCAGAGAAGACATCCTAACACTTAAATTCTTGTAAGATGTTAACTAATTCCTCTTTTTCGTAAATATTCCCTTTTACAGCCAGTCTGCATTTTATACTCTCTCTACATCGGCCGTCATCAATTACTTTGCTGCACAAACAGCAAACCTAATCTACTACTTTTAGTTTCTCTCTTTTCAAACAATTTCTTCAGCATCACCTGATTTAATTTAATTACATTTCATTACCCTCGTCTTACTTTTGTTAATGTTCGCCTTACATTCTCTTTTCAAGCACTGTCCAACCTGTTACACTGCTCTTACAAGTCCTTTGCAGTCGGTGACGGAATTACTACATCATTAGTAAACCTCAAACTCTCTATTCCTCCTCCTTGAACTTTAATTCTTACTCCTAATTTTTCTATAGTTTGCGTTACTGCTTGCTGAGTGCACACACTGAATAACATTGTGGGGTAGGCTACAGCCCTGTCTCTCTTCCTTCTCAGTTATCGCTTCCCTTTCCTGCCCTTTGACTTTTATAATTGCAGTCTGGTGTCAGATTGTAAGTAACCTCTCATTCCCTTTGCTATCTTCAGCATATCAAACTGCCGTAGAGTGCACAACACAGAACACAAAAGTATCAGAAGAGCAAGGTCCATGTTATGATACGGAAATAGAGACCGACAGTAGCGTTCTTAGTGGCCTGGCAGTGAACTTCGAATTGAGAAAAAATGGCGCAAGAATCTGTATTTTCGCTTTGTGAAATACGGGTACAAGACGATAACATTTTTCGTTTATAGTCTGGCGGTAAAGTGTAAAATCCAATATTGCAATTTTGATCGTGTGGAATTTACCAAGTGGAAATTGTGTTCCTGATTACGACCATATTGTGCGTATAGCACTCTTTGAATTACAACGTAAATATGTTGTTCACATTGTACTTAATTTTTGTTCGCATTCGTAATATTGGCTGGGGTAAATTATTCCATGCTTGTTTTTGTTTCATATGAAGCAGAAGCTCGTTTCGTTGCATTGTATTCTGTAAATTCATCTCTGTTTCTTACTGCTTACGATTCCGTGTATGAACTGCTCAATTTAAATGAATTGTAAGTATATTGCTCGTAATCTAGGTTATTTTTGTTCCCATTGGTTTTTTGTGCACTCGCATTTAATGGGGGTCCCCAAAATCATCATTGATTTCTGCCGTTTGTAGTACCTATTAATAACGTGTAAAAACATTTGCGTAACTATTGTCGCCAAGACTACAAAGCATACTCATCTGTGTCTACATCCATACTCTGCAAGCCACTGTGAAATGCACATGGCACCCAGTGGCGAGGATCAACATCATTCAGAGCAGAATATTTATTTCATGACCAATACTGCCAAAACCTGCTTCCATGGCGTTCTCCATTAAATGCAAGAAAGTACAGAAAACGGATGTAAACAAAAATAAGGTACAATAAAAGCAATATAACTATATCGAGCAGTCCACACACAGATTTGTAAGCAGTAATAAATACAAAGAAGTCCACAGAACACCATGTGACAAAACCAGCTACTGTTTTATATTAAACAAAACCAAATCTGCAAAACTTTACCCCACCCAATATTACGGATGCGAGCAGAAGTCAATCAGAAAACGAGCAATATATTTACAATGCATTTGAAAGAGCGCAATAAACACGAGAAGTTGTAATCAGATGCGCAATGTGATGAAACCAACTGCTGTTAACTACGAAAGGATAACAAACATGAAAGACTAAAACTCAGCCAATAAGAAAGTGGGATGACGGACTGATAATACTGCAGCACTCCAAGTGCCCTGGCAACGAACTAAGGTTGTGTTACCGGAAGTCCCTATGTGAGTTTCACCAGTGGTGTACATTGAGCTTGTTAAAGTATCACAAAAAGGGCACACAGAATCGAGCTTCTTAAGGAAACTCCTTAGGGAGGATAGACTGTCTGCAAGTGTTTGGGTGCGGTCCACGGAGCGTGTAAGTGTTACTCAGAGAGGCAGCCACGCTGGGCGCTCGTCCGCGTTTCAGATGTGCTGGGCGCGAACGGCAGCCAGCCCAGCCGGTCGAGATGCTATCTCCCTGTCCGAGGGGCGCCGTGCCTCGCTGCACGCCGGGCTTACTGCCGCCTGTGTCGGCGCATATCGAGTTGCGGCAACTCTCAAGCCCGCGGCCTCAGCACGTACAAAGACATGTACAAGGGGCATTCAAATGAAACCCGTTCACTAGTGTAAAGTAACGGTAACGATGTTATTAGCTCAAAAATGTAGTTATACACAGCAGACATACTCAAGAATAGTCGCCAAAACTGTTGGGCACATTTATCCCATTGCGATACTGGCCAGTCGATTCTATCCTTGAAGAAGGCTGCTGTCGGATCCAGGCCTGGACCCAGTCACACACTTCGTCGTCCGTTGCGAATCGGTGTCTGTGAATAGCTTGTTTTAGTAGTCCAAACATATGAAAGTCACACGGTGAAAGGTCGCGACTGTATGGTGGATGTTCCAGTGTTTCCTACCGAAACTGCTGCAGTGTCGTCTCCACCGCATTGGCCGTGTATGGGCAGGCATTATCATGCAGGAGGATAACGCAATTGGACAACATGCCTCGGCGTTTCGACTTGATGACTCGTCTAAGGCTTTGTAAAGTGGCTTGATAACGCTGGGCATTGGTGGTGGTTCCACTTTCCAGGAACTCAACACGCAGTGGGTCCTTGTGGTCAAGAAAGAAGGACATCATGACCTTACCAGAACTGGTGTGCACAGCCTTTGGTTTCTTTGGAAGTGGTGTAGTCGCATTTTTCCACTGCTTACTCAAGGGCTTGCTTTTCGGTTCAAAATGGTGGAACCATGCTTCGTCACCTGTGAGGATGCGTGACAGAAAGCCGTAATCCTCCTCATGATAACGCTGCAGATGACTCAAAGACAGAGCCATGCGAGTATTGCGATATTCGGCCGTCAGTTGGTGGGAACCCACTGCGCACAGATTTTTCGGAAGTTCAAGTGTTGATGCATTATTGTGTGGGTGGTGCCCACCCTAATACCAGTAATCGATAGATCTCATCCACGGTGATTCTGCGGTTTTCCAAGACTAAAACATCCATTTCCGATGTGATGACACGATGAGGCTGTCCAGGACAGCCATCGTCTTCCAGTGACTCGCGCCCCTCAAGGAATCGTTTGCTGCATTCCACAACACATGAACGACTTAGACTGTACTCACCGTACACAGCTCTCATCCGTCGATACATTTCACGGCTTCCAACTCCCTTCGCCGCCAAAAATTTAATAACTCCTCGTTGTTTCTGCTTGTGTATTAAACTGGGGACCTAGAAACGACGGAGAAGCTGCGCCCGACCGTAGCCCTCAGTGGTTCACAACCTCACAACAGGCCACAGCAGACCACCCAACCTACCGCCGCCCTACACCGAACTCAGGGTTAATGTGCGGTTCGGCCCCCAGTGGACCCCCCCCCCCCCCCCGGGGAACGTTTCATACCAGACTAGTAACCCCAATTGTTTGCGTGGTAATTATGGTGTACACGTACGTGGCGACTGTTTGCGCAGCAATCGCCAACAGTGTAACTGAGGCAGAATATGGGGAAACAGCCCGCATTCGCCGAGGTGGGTGGAAAACCACCTTAAAAACCATCCACAGGGTGGCTGACACACCGGACCCCGACACTAATCCGCCGGGAGGATTCGTGCCGGGGACCGGCACGCCTTCTCGCTCGAGAAGCAGCGCGTTAGACCGCGCGTCTTGGCGGGTGGGTTGTTCATGCGTACTCTCCTGCATGTTCGGTAGTGGACGATAACTTCCGTGACCACCTTCTCTTCGGCGTGAAACCACACTGGCGCTATGCAACATCAAACGGTGCGCACGCATCAGTCTCTCTACCAATAGACGCCGCCACCATACCCGCAATTACGGTGTGCCACATTACGTGTAAGGCAAAGGTAGACGCACTGACCAGGTTTCATTTGAATTAACCTCATATCTAGCCTCACCTCTCCAAAAAGCAATACCCGATCACAAGTATCTGGGCATCCCTATGTAATGCACAATTTGGCCATATCAGATGTCGCGAGAGGCGGACCTCCAGGTATAAAAGGAAGGTGGGAGTATTGTCTTGTCAGTAGAGAGGCAGTAACAGCTCAGTGCGCCGAGAGAGCTTAGCGACTTCGAACGTCTACCAGTTTCTGGATGCTACCTGAGTAAGAAATCCATTAGGCACATTCCAACAGTTCTGAATCTGCCCAAGTTGACTGTTGGTGATGCGATTATGCAGTGGAAATCTGAAGGAATAACCGCAGCTAAACCGAGACCGGGCAGACCTCGTGTACTGACGGACAGGAGCAATCGAAAAATTGCTGAGAGTGGTTGAAAAAAATTGCATGATATCAGGGGGAAGGAACCGCTAGTCAATTCCGGTATACAGCTAGCCGTCCAGCTACCACCGTAAGTCTGCGTAGCAAGTTGCAAAGAATGGGATACAATGCCCAAGCAGTTCCTCAAACATTTTTTGTAGTCATTGATAACCGACGCTCGAGGTGGTGCAAAGAGCGACGCCACTGGACGTTGGACGACTGGAAAAGAGTAATATGGAGTGATACATGACGTTATACCCAGTGGCAATCCGATGGGAGGGTTTCGGTTTGGCGACTGCCAGGAGGACTTTACCTGTCATCAAGTGTAACGCCTACAGTGAAGTACGGAGGAGGTTGTTACGATATGTAGCTGTATTTTGCAGTTAGGATACGGTCTTCACATTGCGCTTACGAAAACGCTAAATGCGGAACAATGTGAGCACATGTTACAGCATTATACACTACGTGCAGCAGAGGAACAAACGGTTCAAATGGCTCCAAGCACTATGGGACTTAACATCTGAGGTCATCAGTCCTCTAGACTTAGAACTACGTAAACGTAACTAGCCTAAGGACATCACACACGCCGATACCCGAGGCGGGAATCATCGAACCTGCGACCGTACCAGCCGCGTCGTTCCGGACTGAAGCGCCTAGAACCGTTCGGCCACAGCCGCCGGAGCAGACGAACAGTTCTGAGACACTGATGATTTGTATCAGCATTATACTTATCCTGTCATAAAACAGCATCTGTGAGGCAATGGTCCGTGTACAACAGCATTCCTGAAACAGGTGAACCTGCCCATAGTTCCGACCTGAACTCAATGGGACACCTGTCGGATGACTTAGAATGTCGACTTCTCTCCAGATTTCAGCGTCAACATCGCTACCTTCTCTGGTTTCGGCTCTTGAAGAAGAATGGGCTGCCATTCCTCATTGAAAGAGTCCCCATCAGAGCTGGAGCTGCCAGAAAGCCGAAGGCTGGACACACACCGTATTAATGTTCACTAGTAGGTGACCACATACTTTTGATCAGATAAGTGCACGTCAGTTTTACATAGAGTGCACAATACGCATAGATATGCAAATAATTGGCATTTCAGCAGAATCGCACGAAGTTCCTAGTAATAAAGCCATCTGCAATGCGTATAAAAGGGAAGATTCCTCTGTGAGTTCCTCATTCCGAAATTGCATTTTAATGTAGTTAGTTTGCTAGCAGCATGTATCGGAATTCGACAGCAAAAGGATAGTAGACTATCGAGTCTACAGCTTATTGTTCGACGACGTTGCTGCTTGCGTTACTCTGGATTCGTGCCGATATGGAATCGATGGTTTCGGGGAGGCTCTGCTTAACGCCTTGCAGGATCTCATTGGCCCCAAATGATTAGTGCCCAAGAGGACACACAGGATCTTACAGACATGTCACGCATCTTGAGTCAAGAAATGGGTTTGTATTGTATTGTATGAATGTTAACTGGGGGCCTAGAAACGGCGGAGAGGCTCCGACCCCGCCGCAGCCGCAGTGGTTCACAAACCCCACGACGACTACCGCAGTCCAATTCACCCCTCCGCCGCCCCACACCGAACCACTCTTTGAGGGTTATTGTGCGGTTTGGCTCCCGGTGGACTCCCCCACGGAACGTCTCACACCAGACGAGTGTAACCCCTATGTTTGTGTGGTAGAGTAATGGTGGTGATCGCGTACGTGGAGAACTTGTTTGCGCAGCAATCGCCGACATACTGTAGCTGAGGCGGAATAAGGGGAACCAACCCGCATTCGCCGAGGCAGATGGAAAACCGCCGGGCGGTTTCGTGCTGGGGACCAGGCTCTCCTTCCCAGTCCGGAAAGCCGTGCGTTAGACCGCACGGCTAACCGGGTGGGCCAAGAAATGGGCTTATTTCCAGCAAGATACGTATCGACGCGGACTGTGCGTGGACCACGGCCTGCCAGCACGGCGACCATTGTAGCAGTTTTCCTTGACACACCAACACAGACTCGCGCGACGACAATAGTACGCCCAGAGTCAACACAGGACACCACGTCCTGGTTCTCTGTACACCATCATGGTGGACGTATCCTTACGTGGAGTCTCAGAGGAGAAGCAATGTTGCCAGATTCCACTCGTCATCGTCACAAGGGCCCAGCACCTGACGTGACTCTTACGCACTGTACATAAGACGATCATCTTTGGTTCTCATAGCTGACAGATTAGACAGCAGGCGTTACATTACGTTCGATGGCGGTGTCCTATCTTCGAGGCATCCGTCACTTTATCAGGCGTTATATTATGTTCGACTGTGTTGTCCTGTCTTCGAGATATCCGCCACATTATCTTTCAACAAGATAACCCAAGACCACCCGCTGCGTGTGCTGTCCTAAACTAGCTCGAAACAGAGGGTTTTCGACTATAGCACTGACCAGAATTTTCTCCAGACGTGTCATTCACTACAGACATCTGTCACGGGTTCCTGATAGATGGGCATGCCATTACTCACCAATCACTGCGGTTGATGAAATCTGGCATAACAGCACGGAATGCCATACCCACATCTGTCATCCATTCTCTGTTCCACTTGATGCCCAGCTGTGTTAAAGTTGCTGTTGCTGCCAGAGGTCTATAACTCCAAGTCATCGATTAATTTAATCATGTACTGTTCTACTATATCTTATATGTACGGTTAGAAAAATTCCACGCAGTTGTTCCCATTTCCTTGATGCCCTTGACCACTGATGATTCACCGCGTTTAGGGGCAGGTTTCCAGGCAAGGGCAAGAGGTTGCTCCTGAGCTCATCCGCTTGTTCGCCCTCTTTGACAAGGCCGTTGGCAGGGTAAGAATGACTTCTTGTACCAGACGTCTTCGGCCGCCATTGCTGATTATTTTTGTTCAAAATTACCTCTTACCCGCGACTGCGCTCTCACATCAGTAGCTTTTTTATGATGAATGACGGTAAGTAAGTAAACTACTGCCCGTGCAATAACATCAGCTGCCGTCAGATGTGTGCCTGTTTGCGTAAGCGTTGCTCGTGATGTGCACCCCACTCCCCCAGTACACGATGCGACGGCTAGTGCAGCGTCGCTGCCAGGCAGTGCGTGTGCGTGCAGATGAGCATGCGCAGGAGAGCTCATCTGTGCATCGCGATATTGAAGTAGCTACACATTTTACAGCGTCTATATTATGCAAAAAATAGTGTCGAAGTATGGATTAAGCACACTGAAGATTATATAACCATTGTATTCATTACTTTCAATCGTATCATGTAGCACATATCAACGAACAAAAGCATTTCACAAATGTGAAAAAGTTCAAAGCTACCTCCACGCCAATTTTCATCGCAACCAACTCAGCATGTTAGTCGGGAAAAACTAACAGACAGTTATTTTCGTATTTATGATATTAGTATGGATAAAACTGTCAAATGTGATATCTCGTTTTTCCGTGATTCGATTGTAATGAACTAAAACCTATACGGTGCCCCAAGCTACGCTCAAGTTAGTTGCGGTAACCTCATGAAAATTCGTCTACCAGTTTTGGAGAAGCATTTTCCAACAGGAAAACAGACAGACACGACAATTATGGTTCATATAGCTCTGAGCACTATGGGACTTAACATCTGAGGTCATCAGTTCCCTAGAACTTAGAACTACTTAAACCTAACTAAACTAAGGACATCACACACATCCATGCCCGAGGCAGGATTCGAACCTGCGACCGTAGCAGTCACGCGGTTCCGGACTGAAGGGCCTAGAACCGCTTGGTCACCGCGGCCGGCACACGACTATTTTACGCATTTATTATTAGTATAGATCTCGGAGATTCTTCAGGTATATTTTGTATTTTGGTACAAAGGATCTATGGTGTCCGGTGACTCATTACAAAGTAAATACATTTTCCTTGAGGAGTACATGCGGGGAAAGTAGTGACTAGATGGTTGAACGAGTAGTCATCAGTTTATCGTCGAGGGTGGGAGGCTAGCTGTCAATTTGTTAGGGAAGTAGAGCTCAGTTTGGGGGGAGTAGTAGTCAATTGGAGATGGGTGTTAACTTTTGGAGAAGGGAGAGTAATCATCACAGGTGGATGGGCATAACAGTCAGTGGCCCGTTTTGGGAAAGTCTTACCTGTTTCTTGGATGTAGCGGTCAGTTTTCGGGGAGAGATGATCACTTTGGAGGAGAAGTTTGGGATAAATAATGGTGAATTTCTATTGGGAATAGCAGTTTTGTTGAGAGAGAGGGGGGAAGGGGGAGGGAGGGAGGAAGGGAGGGGGGAGGGGGGGGAGGGGAAGAGAGAGAGAGAGAACGGGGGGGGGGGATGGGGTTGGGTTGTTATGGGGAAGGAGACCAGACAGCGAGGTCATCGGTCTCATCGGATTAGGGAAGGACGGGAAAGGAAGTCGGCCGTGTACTTTGAAAGGAACCATCCCGGCATTTGCCTGGAGCGATTTAGGGAAATCACGGAAAACCTAAATCAGAATGGCCGGACGCGGGACTGAACCGTCGTCCTCCCGAATGCGAGTCCAGTGTCTAACCACTGCGCCACTTCGCTCGGGGGGGGGGGGGGGGGGGATGGTTGCCCGTCAGTACGGACGAAGGGAAGGTGCTGGTGATATGTACATCGACTAAATGGGCCTCTATTACTGCATGGCAACTTTAGTTGGGATAAAAGTGACTGGGTTACTGTACGTTGTACAGGACTGGGGTGGAAATGATGGAGAGGGACAGTGACGTTGATTGCATCATTCCAAGGGTCAACAAATACGCGCTTGAGAAACTAATTTTGATAAAGACGGATTTTCTGCACAGCCAATTAAAAGGCTGCAAGGTGTGCTGGGCGCTGCACGAACCCCGTAACCTTCTCGGCCGGCACTTTCTCCCGCCCGCGATGCGCGGGCGAATGCGCCCACGCGACACTCGAGTACGAATGAAGCCGTGCTCTGTGCAGAGAACAATGGCTGTCGTAAACAGTTGGTGCGCCGTGAAAGATCAACGAGATGTCCTCTTGTTACCGCCTACCACGGTTCGCAGTTCAAGGGACTGTTCTTCTACTTAGTACCGCAACAGACAGATAGAGTCAGACCCAATGGAGATACAGTGAAATAGATTTAAGAGTAACATCTTGTCGCATCCGACTGTTGATTCGTGTTTCACATGAACATTGGCCGCTAACATATGTAAGCTGGATCAAATGTCTTGAATACCGAAAAGAGGGACAAAGCATGCACAAAGCTTTGAAATTTCTCTTTCACTGCGACTGATTACGTTTTCATTCCAGAAGTTCTGTTTCCTAGAATGTTACTGATACACTCGAAGATCTATTTAGTTACACTGAACGTCTGCGCACTCAAGGACACCGAGGTACAAATTGCAGCTCTTTTCCCTATGGGATGTAGATGTAAAAAGGTATCGTTAAGTTGGTATGTCACTGAACAAAGCACAGCATCTAGGTTGTACACACGCTTGAAAATAAGCCCTTCGTCTGCACTTAGCCCTACCCTACAACTAGTAATGTGGGTCGTATTCAAAATCAAGCTGCGTTCACGAAGAGATTTAAAAAATTTAGTTATCATTATCGTAACTTTCTTCTCGTCACTTCCACGTCTCTTCTTTCAGTCCAACAGCGAACTAATATTTTTGCCTCCGTGTGAACATTTCGACTGAGAATGATATTTATACATCCATTCACCAAATATCAGAAGCATTTTAAAATAAAATATTTGAGGTACTATTTGTGGTCTTTCCAAGGCTTTTAATTGGGGTAGTGTATTGTCCTCAAGTTGAGGCATTTTCGCCTGCGATTGCTTGTTACGTGGTTAAATCTTTACTGCCACGGTCAGTTCAAATTTGAGCAGAAAAAAAGGCAGCAGTACAGGTCAGGACGGCGGCATTCTATAGAACTAAAGCACTGATTTGCTATAACTACTTCATACAGTATTGGAATGAAGATGATGGTTAATAAACTTGTGAGTGTACTTTAAATACTAAAAACTACTTGAAATTTTATACTCTACATTTACATTAATAACTAATAGTGTGCTGCGAAGTGTGCTTTTGGTACCTATAACTGTTTTGCCCCCTCTGTTCCAATCGCGAATGGTGCGTGGGAAAAACGATTGTCACTAATTTCTCGAATTTTCTCATTGTGGTTATTTTGCGAAACATATTTGGGAGGAAGTAATGTGTTGCCTGACTCTTCCCGGAGAGACGTCTTTCAAATTTTCTGTAGTACACTTCTCTGTGATACAAAACGCCTCTTGTAGCGTCTGCCGCTAGAGTTTGTTGAGCACCTCTCTAACGCTGTCGCACGGACTCAACGAACTCGTGACGAAACGCCCCGAACTTCGTTGGAACATCTCTGTCTCTCTTATCAGTCCTACCTAGTAAGCATCCCGTACTGGTGAACAATATTCAGAATCGGTAGAACAAGTGCCTTGTAAGCCACTTCTTTAAGGGATAAATAGTGTAGTTGTAAAGTAGTGGATTTATTTTCCTATGTACGTGCAATGTGTTACATTTATTTACGTTCAGGATCAACTGGCAGTCCCTGCATCGTTTATCAGTTCTCTGTATATCCTTCTACAAATCGTTCCTTTCTTATGGCTTTGCTGACTTCTTATAGACAACGGCATCATCTGCAGATATCCTTAAGGCCTTCCGACGCATTTTACTAGATCAGTAAACAGTAACAGTCTATCATCACACTTCCTTGGTGTACTCCCGAAATTACCTTAAGATCTGTCGATATTTTTCCGCTAAGAGCGACGTATTTAGCTCTACCCGCAACGAAGTCTTGATTCTAGTTGCAAATCTGGTCTAATGCTCTCTGGCTCGTATTTTTTCTGCATTAAACGGCAGTGCGTGACAGTGTCGAATGCCCTCCTGAAGTCAAGAGAAACGCATCAGCCTGAGCGCCTATGTCTAGAGCGCTGCCTCACGGAGGAACAAAAAGAGCTAAGTTTAGCAAGATCTCTGTTTCAGGGATACACGTTGATCTTTACAGAGGAGATTTTCGTTCTCCAAAAACGTCGTAATACATTAGCATAAGCCATTTTCATCAGACTGACGTTATCGATACAGGCCTGTCCTACGACGCTTCTTGAAAACGGTAATGACCTGCGGCTCTTTCTAGTCGCTAGACACTCTTCGTTGCTTCAGCGACCTACGATAAACTTCTGCTAGAAGGGGAGCTAATTCTTTCACATGATCTGGACCTCATGCCTTTCCACTACAAAGTGATTGTAGTATGATCATGGAATGAAGGCTTTCACGGTAGGTGTTGTCATCACTTATCTCTTCCGGGCTGAGATGCCGTGGTCCATACATAAGACTCTCCCCTGACGTTTCGCCTTCGACTACGGAAGGCATCCTCCGAGGACAATCGGCGAACAGCAACGAGAGCGCGAGTGAGCGCCGTATATATAAGCCATCCAGAGGGCGCCGCTGTCAGTCACGTGACGTCGACTGTGCTATGATCTCTGATATTGCCAACTTTCTCAATGGAAATTAATCGATTGTCACGCTGTTGCTGCAATGTTAACATCCATATCTTATCCAACTTAATGCCTTCATCTTTTCTATTAAAATTATTGCAGTGTTTGGCAATCTCAATGGCTTTTCCGTACATTCGCGCATAATAAGGCATTAAGCTGGATAAGATATGGATGTCAACATTGCAGCAACAGCGTGACAATCGATTAATTTCCATTGAGAAAGATGGCAATATCAGAGATCATAGCACAGCCGACGTCACGTGATTGACAGAGGCGCCCTCTGGATGGCTTATATATACGGCGCTCACTTGTGCTCTCGTTGCAGTTCGCCGATTGTCCTCGGAGGATGCCTTCCGCAGTCGAAGGCGAAACGTCAGGGGAGAGTCTTATGTATGGACCACGGCATCTCAGCCCGGAAGTGTTAAGTGATGATTGTAGTTGTTTTTCTAGTCTGCAACCAGTTACCTCAATTACTACCATTTCGGAGTTCGCACGATGATTGAAAGGCGGGATCATATCATTATCCACCGCAGTGAAACAATTTCTGAGACCGAATTCACTATGTCGACCATTTCTCTGGCTTTTTCCGTTTCAGTGCCATTATGTTGACTGAGTGACTGAACAGATGACTTCGAACTGCTTTCTTATTCCACGTAAAACCAAATCTCTCACAGTTTTTAGACAGATCGGTTGACAAAATTTTACTTTCAGAGTCACTGAACGCTTATCTCATTGCTCTCCTTACGCTTTTTCTCGCTTCGTTGAACATTCGTTTGTCAGCTAGATTTCGACTTCTCTTGAGTCTGTGATAAAGCTCTTCTTTGTTCACGCTGCTGTTTTTAACATTCCATTAAACCACAGGGGATCTTTCCTATCCCTTAAGGCCTTGCTCGGAAGGTCCGAATAGTAGTCATTTCTTAATTCACATTATACTATGTTTGAGAGCTAATATTTTGAGTAACTAACAAAACAACTACAGCAGTTAGCATGTAGCATCTATGGCGCCACAAGCTGACGCCCTACACACACTAGTCACTCACGACCTCGTACCAACTAAAATTCTTTACCGACCATTGGTCCCTTATTCCAAATACTCTGTTTATGATCCTCTGTCGTTCGTACAATTTTTACTCTAGTGGTTTGGAGTTATCTGTAAAGGTGTTTTGATACTAGTGTTAGCGTGTAAACTCGATGAGTCAGCAACGTAACTGCAGTAATCGTGTAGCACTATTATTGAAAACTCAATTTCATTATTCGTGGTGGGCTGCATGTGGATTTTTATGCTCGCAACAATTTAATATCAAATATATTAACATAAGGTAGTATCAAAAAATTTCCGAAGAATATTAATTGAAATTATTACGTCTTATTCTGCTCCTTTACCTTCAAAATAGTTCGCCTGGTAGCGAATTCACCAATGCCATTCTCCCAGACACTTTTTCAACGCATCCCGTCTGTTTTTGTTAGGGAGTTTACTGCCCTGTGCTAGTCCGCTTTAGTCTCTTCCCCTGGATCAAATATTGGCTTCTTCAACTTGATCTAAATATTGGGGAAGAGGAAGAAGTCACACAATATTAAGTTAGGTGATTAGGCGAGTGGGAAACAACTGACATCACGTTAGTCAAGAATTTCCGAACAACGTAGCCCGCGTACGGTTCTGCATTGTCACGATGGAATTCCCAGTCGCCTTTTCTGCGGAGGCTGTGCCCTCATGTCCTCCCTTAAACGTCTTATATGAACAATCCCGTTAATACACAAAAAAAAAGAAAATGCATACTTGTTGTGTCTTTGTAAGCCGAGGTGAAGGACGACACTTCCGCTGCGATTTTTGCGTAGTTTTACCGCCAAAGCAATAAACCCAACTTTCGTCAGCAATTACAGCTATTTCAAGAATGCTTTGATCTTTTAGGTCAGTTTTGTAAGGTCTCTGCAGACTTTTATGTGATGTCTTCAGGCATTCGTGGCACAAATTTCACCAAAATCCTTCTCATGTTCAGTTCTTCTGACAGATACTTTCAAATGTACCACAAAGCACTCCTTAGGTGTTGCACTGACCTTGCATAATCCGTCTACGATCTTGCTGAATCATACCCCTCACTTAATGAATCTTGCCACTTGACGCCAAGAATTGTCGTCAGCAGCAGTCGATGGTCACTCGTTCTTGAAATGTCCACACTAGTCGTCAATTTGTGTCTGAGTTAAAGTGTTGTCTCTAAAAGTTTGTTGCAACATTTTCTGCCTTTCTGTAGCAGTTTTCCGAGGTTTGATAAAAAATCTTTTTAGACATTTGCTCTTTCAGGTGAGCATTTCCGCGCATAATTCAAATTTTACTTTGTACTTAGTCAAGAACGTACTTACTTTTGTATCGGTCGGTGACACAAGTTGCTGTTCACATGAGAAAATCCCTATTTCACACACACACACACACACACACAATTAGGAAGCACAAACAAAAGAGGAGGACTCACTGACTATCGCGATGTATCCTGCACCGCAGTTTTTACGATTTTCCATTCAGCATTTACAAGAAACAGTAGCGACCGCTTTCACGTCTGCCTATCGTGGACTGACACACATGACTGGTTGAAACACGGGGCTACACTGCTGGCTATCAGGCGACTACGATAACGGCTCATTAAGCACGCAGTAACGGAAGCGCTCGTCGCACGCCAAGTTCTGCCCTGAATTACTTCTGAGCCCGAGCTTCTTACTTGTTCATTTCTTCGTGATAGATCCCATGAAAACTACAATCAACAGAGACATGATTAATACAAGAGTCATTGCTACTTAGAGGTCCAAGAGTCGTGTTACCTCACTTGATGCAATGTCTCGGGTAAGTGATTTAGTGTAATCTGTGACAAAGAGCAGCGTGAGGTAACAAAGGCCACAGGAATGTCCCAATGTTTGAGTTTACCACTGTGGTCTTGCTTTCAAGCCACAGGAAATTTGCAAAGCAGCTCAGAGAAAAATCGTCCACGAAGAACGTCTCGATCACAGTTCGCCGAGATATGCGCCATCAAACAACTAGACTCAAATGAGCTTTGCAAACAACTATACTCTGCAGAATAGCAAGCAAAACTGCCGGAATCTTCTTCGTGTAGGTGATATCTACGGTTGTAGGCTGATGGTTCGTGAGCCATTAACAAAACGGCATCCTGTCTGAAAGACGTTGAGCGCAGGAACATTTTGTGTTGAGTTACTCTACATAGAGTTATATATTGTACTCAGACGATTGCGAATTAGGGTCCTTTATAAAACGGAAATGAGTGTTGTTTGAAGTTGTTTGAAGGCTGGTATGATGCAGCTCTCCATGCTAGTTTATCCTGTGAAATCCTCTTCATGTTTGCTTAATTACTACGACCTACGTCCTCTGCAACCTGCTTACAGTGTTTTAAGCATTGGTCTCCCTCTACAGTTTTTATCCTCGCACTCCCATCACCGAATTGACAATTCCTTGACGCTTCACGATATGTCCTATCAACCGACCCGTTCTGTTATTCATGTTGTGCCATAAATTTCTCATTTACCCTACAGTGCTTCCCCATTAGTTACTCGACCTACCCATCTAACCTTCAGTATTCTTCTGTAGCACCAGATTTCAAAATCTTCTATTCTCTTCTTGTCTAAAGTGCTTATGGTCAACATTTTACTTACGTACAATGCTACACTCCAGATTAATACTTTCACAAAAGGCTTCCTAACACTTAAATTGATATTATACAAAAATGGTTCAAATGGCTCTGAGCACTATGGGATTTAACATATGAGGTCATCAATCCCCTAGAACGTAGAACTACTTAAACCTAACTAACCTAAGGACATCACACACACATACATGCCCGAGGCAGGATTCGAACTTGCGACCGTAGCGATCGCGCGGTTCCAGACTGAAGCGCCTAGAACAGTTCGGCCACACCGGCCGGCTGATATTATACGTTAAGAAGACCCACATTTTCAGAAATGCTTTTCTCGATAATGACAGACTGCGATTTAAATTATCTCTAGTTTGGCCTTCTTCAGTTATTTCACTGCCCAGGTAGCAGAATTCATCAACTAATTTTAGTGTCTCATTTCCTAATGTGATTCCCTCAGAATTCGATTACACCTCATTACGCTTATTACTCTCGTCAAGACATTTCCCACTCCGTTCAACTGCTCTTCCAGGTACTTTACTGTTTCTAACAGAATTACAATGTGACCAGAGACTCCGTCCGGCAGGTCAGCGCACGGCTCCCTGGCCGTTGCCTTTTTTCTTTACCGAGCCGCTACTTCTCAGTCAAGCTCCTCAATTGCCCTCACAAGGACTGAGTGCACTCCGTTTGCCAACAGCTCTCGGCAGACCCAGCAGTCCCCATCCTAGACCTAGCCAAGGCCGACAGCGCTTAATTACGGTGCTCAGATGAGAAATAGTGTCACTGCTGTGTCAAGGCCGTTGACAGCTCATGAACTGTGGATGAAGTCCGACCAACAGGCATTACACGCATTGATAAAAAATGATAGTGCATTGATAACGACTAGTTTCTAGCTGAAATCAAGATCTGCCAATAATATTTAAAAAGGACGACTGATAGCTGAAATTTATTATTTACAAAACACAAGAAATATTTTATGGAAATTGCATGCAGTCATATTTACAACAACGATGAACGCTAATTAAAAATACATAACAGGAAAGACCCTGACGGCTCAATGTACCATTAATGAATTTTGTGTGAAAAGTACTCTTCGTAGTATATGTACGTTAAAAATATCGACTTTATATGTAAGAGATTTGCAACAATAGCACAAAAGTAGTGTGGCCCCATAATAACGAAAAAATGTTTCCATTTTATTTATGCCTATTACGTACTAGCATAATTACAACATAGGACCAGTCACATATGAAGGGCTTATTTCAATAGTGGTACAAGTCCATTTTTGTTCATTCTGAGATACAGAGTTCTAAAGTCAAATGAGCGCTGAAAAATCTTCAGTTGAGATACCAGAAACATTCAAGTATATGTACAATTCAAGTATATGTACTTGGATATTTCTGGTATCTCAACTGCAGATTTTTCAGCGCTCATTTAACTTTAGGACTCTGTATCTCAGAATGAACAAAAATTGACTTGTACCATTATTGAAATAAGCCCTTCATATATAGCATAACGTACCACCAACGAATCTTCTATAAAGTAAGTTATAATCCTCCTATTTTATCTTTGGATATTACTTGTTCTTATGTTAAATTAGTAAGTGATAAGAATGCATTCAATATTCGAAGTCTGCGTTTTAAATACTTGAAAATCGCCAAAGTTCGAAATTGTATTATCGTACCTCAAATAAAGGAAGTGACATCTGAAAGCTTCACAAAATCATTTGAAAAATTCATCGTAGTTGCAGGCCACAATGTAGATTATAATATTATTAATTTGTAACTGTGATTGCTTTTTTAAAATATTTCAAATTAGAAATCGGCTGTGTGACGGTTTTTTGAAAGATCGGAGGACCAAATACAATCTATATAGGGCTTGCGTGGGGGGTTTAGACCATAGATGGTGGAATATCTAATCCGTACAATCACTTAAAACTGCAATACAAAGATTATTATAATGATGAGGGGCAAAAATAAGGCACTCTTGATATACAAAAAGCAAAGGTACACTTGGAAACATACTGAAAATTTCTAACAGGAACAAGGGTGTTTGTAAGAGGGGACTTAAAAAAGTGCGTCACACATGTCGTCATACGCTAAGAGCACTGCGCAACATGAATATCGCCTGTCATTAGAGATTACAAGTTCTGGCTTTTCCGCAGTCACAGTTCTAGTGCGGTACGGATACCAGGGGCATAACAGCGTGGTAGTGAAGCGGCGAGCCATATGGAAAAGTATTCTCCAGTTGGAGTTGTCGAGACAGTCTTGTGAGCAATTCATCTAAATTTCACACAGATTCACCGCGAAATTCTGGCGGCTTACGCACCAAATGCAGTGTCGGGTCCTAGTGAAATAGTGTCGAAGATCGCCCAGACTTGGGTGATACTAATCGGAAAGCAAGGCCATCGACACCAACCAAGTCGACTATGTCCAGGCGACCGATTATCTGATTCGCAACAATCACAGACTTTCCGGCGATGAGGACGTTCACACAGCAGTTCTCGAATGGTTCCTCGACTGAGGAGCTGATTTCTATCTTCGGGGAACTGAATGATCGGTAAAACATTCCAACCGTTGTTTAGAGAGATTTGATGACTATGTTGAAAAATAATGTCCTGTATTAATGTCACTTTCAAGAGCAATGCAGCATTCAATAAAAGATACTTGGCTTGCCATAATAACGTGTAATTTACTTTTTGAAGTCTCCTTGTGGGTATTCGTTTCATCTGGCTTTGCTCCCCATATAGTATCGTTGAGTTATCAATCTGTAAAACTTTTTAGTGTCTACAATGATTTTTAGTAACGAAGGACTAGCTGACAACGTACTAACTTATGGAAAATGCATAAACAGCAGCAGAGTTCATCTACAACTACTAGTCCTGAACTAAAAACCGCGTAGCTAAATTTGAAAATAAAATAATTTGATGCCTGCTTCACGGTCGTTAGTAAATTAAGACGCTGTTCGATATTTAATGCGGCCAAAGTGATTATTCGTCACAGTGAAAACATTATCTCTATCTCTACTATATAAAACGATATGAAAGGGTAAATAGGTTCCTCACCCTGCAAGTGGAAGCTACGCTACTTCGAGGCAATAAAATTCCCTCAGTCTCTATCTGACCACAACACTGGAATGACGCGAAGTTCGACCTCCGGAAAAACTGCTCCATCACTAGCACTACTCTCCATGCCTTTCGAAAAAGTTTTGGATAGCTCAAAAATTTGGAGACGAGTGTCTGCTCGTTTTAGTTGTTTCCTATCGTCGTGCCTGTGACAATTCTTCCTGTAAATGGCAAAGCTCTTACCAATACAGTTTAGTTGCGGAGGATACGGTACAATAGTGAACGGTAGTGTATTCCGCGGACGTGATGCCTATTGAAAATACAGCAGCTGGACAAAAAAAGTGGAAACACGGCGAGAAATGTATGCTTGAACATAATTGCAAATGCTAGCCAAGACCGCAGGATGTGTTGTTTGTATTCCATCACGAGTGGCATCTGTGCAATGTCCTCAATACATTCCAAGTGTCAAGTGTCAGTCGTGGTCAGAACTGTTCAAATGGTTCAAATGGCTCTGAGCACTATGGGACTCAACTCCTGAGGTCATTAGTCCCCTAGAACTTAGAACTAGTTAAACCTAACTAACCTAAGGACATCACAAACATCCATGGCCGAGGCAGGATTCGAACCTGCGACCGTAGCGGTGTTGCGGTTCCAGACTGCAGCGCCTTTAACCGCACGGCCACTTTGGCCGGCAGTCAGAACTGTGAGTGCATTATGTCGGAGATGAGTGACTTCGAACGAGGGCAAATTGTTCGTGCTCGTATGGTGGGTACTTCCGTAACCAAGGTTGACGAAGTGTCTGTTGTTTCAAGAGGCACAGCATTGAAGATTTATACAGCATACAGGGAGAGCAAAAAAACATCATCCGCTAACTCACAGCGCGGACGAAAGTGTGTGTTGAGTGATCGTGACGGAGGGTCATTGACGAGGATTGGGACGAAAAACACGAGGACAACAGCTACAAAAGCCACTGTAGAACTGAATGTCGCGCTCGCGAACCCTGTCAGCAGCGAAACAACACGGAAGTAACTCCATCAGCAGAGCGATCTGTATTTCCAAACCCACTCGTCAGTGACGCAAACGCCAGTAACATGACGTGGTGCCGAACCCAGAAAACCAGGACTATGGTGCAAAGTAAGGAAGTCATTTTGTCGAACGAGTCTTGCTTGAAACTGTTTCCAACTACTGGCTCAGTATACGTCCCAATAGTCAAACACGGCGGGGGTTCGGTGATGATTTGCGCACTCATACCGTTGTTTTCCATGGGCCTCATGGGTACTCTGCAAGGCTGCACTACTGCCAAGAATGATGTGACCACTTTGGCTGATCGGGTCCATCCCATTGTATAAATGTTTGTTCCCCAATGGTGATGCTGTGTTCCAAGACGACAGGGCCCTTGTTCGCACAGCTTGCATCGTCCAGTGCTGTGGGGACGAGGATGAATCGTCGCATCTCTCCTGGCCAACACAATCACCAGATCTCAATATTACTGAGTTTCTGTAGTTTACTTTGGAGAGAACTTTGTCTGTGTGATCGCTATCCACCTTAATCGTCGTCATCCGAACTCGCCATCATTTTGCAGGAAAAATGGTATAAGATTTCCTTGAAAACCATACAGGACCTGTATTTATCCATTCAGAGACGACTGGAAGCTGTTTTGGAAGCCAACGGTTTTCCTACACCATATTAGGCATGGTAATATGTTGTGTTTTTGGTGTATCCATATTTTTGTTCACCCTCTTCATCCCGACCTCGCCTGGAGGCCGTACTGCTCGGCCGGCATCTCTTCAGGACTAGAGCTTGCTCTTCCCGAGTGGTGGCACTCAACAGCGCGTTGACCACGCTGCGCAGATTCGATGCCTGCCGGTCGTTCGCGGTGACTGCGCCGTATTAGGGAAGAGTAATTATGGTTTCTAGACCAGTTTCTCAGCTATTACCACAACCGCAAAAGTTGTCTTTCCAAACCACGAGTCATACAGAGAAGTACTACGTCAGCGTCTGGCAGTATATTTGAATTTGCAACGTATCCAGAGCACCGGACCATAATGAGGTAAAAAGTTTACAGTTCGTATTGTGCAATGTGTCATCCCATTTCGAAGAAATCTCTGTTAGATTTAATATTAAATACGCTAAGTAATTAGATATTTTCCAAGCTCATATGTTTAGAGAATCCTTCGCAGAGCTAAGGTACATGAAAAGAGCGCAGGTCACAACTGTTTATTACAAAAAGGGAAAAGAAAGAAGGCACAGGAATGAAACGCTGATGTAGCTAATGGCCATCGCTTGCTGGATCCTAGAGCATATTTTAAGCTCGAACATTACAACGTTCCTGGGACAAAAGAAACTACTTTCAGTGAGTCAGCACTACTTCACGAAAATCCACTAGCGTAAAAAACAGTTCACTCAATTCCAACAGGATATGTAACAGGAGATGCAGGTGAACAGACAGAATTCGCCTTCTTAGAGTTTCGAAAGGTATTCGGTATATTTCATCACATTGTTGACTGATAAGCAACATACAGCTTTGAGGAGTAACTTCTCATATACACCAACCGATCAAAATCACCCGGATACCTATTAGTGAATATTAACATGGGGTGTGTCCAACCCTCGCCTTTGTGACGGCTTGAACTCTACTGCGGACATTTTTAATGAGGAGTCTGAATGCCCTTGTAGGAATGAGAGTCCATTCTTAATCAAGAAACGGGAGGAGATAGTGGTCTTCGAGGTTGAGGTCTATAGCAAAATCGACGCTCTGACTCATCCCAGACGTGTTCCACTGGATTCAGGTCAGGAATCTCGGCAGGCCGGTTCCTCTCAGGAATGTCACTGTCCACAAACCACTGGCGCACACTTCGTGCTCTATGATGACATGTATTGTCATGATGATACAAACAATAATCGTCTACGGACTGTTCCTCTATAGTTCGCAGTACACAGTGCTGTAAACTACGATCATATCCTTCGGCATTTAGCGTTTTCTTAAGGGCAGTAAGAGGAACAAATCCTAACCACGAGAAACACTCCCGTATCGTAACACCACCTCTTTCATGCTTCACTGTTGTCACTACACACGATGACAGGCGTTTGTCAAACCCACACCCCTCCATCGGATTGCCACAGCGTGTTGCGTGATTTCATCATAACAAATCCACTCGTTTCCTGTAATCCACTGCCCAGTGGCGTCGCTTTTCAAATCACCTCAAGTGTCGCTTAGGATTGGTTACAAAACTGTGTGGCTTGTCAGAAGCTGCTCGATTATTGAACCCCCTTTCTTTTTAACTCTCTACACACAGTCATTGTGCTAGCTGGACTGCTTGCAGCACTTTGAAACTCACGAGTGATTCCCTACACTGATTTCACACGTTTTTTAACAACTACCCTCCGCGACGCTGCCTGTCCGTCAGTACATAAGGTCAATTTGGTCTCGGTTCTTTCGCGTTTTCACATCAGAAATACGTAACGAACAGTCGATTTGGGCAGCTATCAAAAAGCTTTCTGCAGGACCTGACTATCATTTTACAGGACAGTGCTCAAGCACGTACAGTGCAAGCTGTTACTGATTTGTTTGACTCATGGGGTTGCTAAGTGCTATACCACCTACTGCATTCCCCTGACTTAGGACCTCGTGAGTTCAACTCGATTTCTAAACTGAAGTAAACACTTCAAGCCATTCGCTTCAGGATTGCTACAAATTCGTCAGGCAATAGACCACGCCAACTGTCAACACAACTGGCACTGCTAAGAGTATCTTACGACTTCCTCATCGCTGGCAGCGGGTTATGCACAAAGCTGGTGACTACTTTGAAGGTCAGCAAAACTTTGAAACACGTATCTGTTTTGTACGAGCAGTAAATACATAGTTGCCACTATCAAAGTTCCAACCCTCGTAGTTCCGGCCAGTGTGAAGGCTACAGTTTCCACAAAACTTGTAGGCATCAATCTTGTGAGTTCTAAAGCTAAAACCACAAACGTGATCCAAATAGGAGGACATAGTGCGATAGGTGTCTCCAGAGCACAGCTAAGGAGCGCGAACAGCTGCGGGGCGTTGCGCGTCCGGCCGTCAGTGGACGCCGGATGCAGAGTTCCCCGGCTAATTGTGGGCCGCAGCCCGTCCTCGCCCAGGGCGCTGCGTAATTTCTGCGTCCTGCCGCGCCTGCTCTCTCACCTCGGTTTTCATTCATATTACACGAAAGGAACCTACGCAGAGAGACAGAAGCAGGAATATACGATCCAAATTTCTGGAAATAGAGGCGTGTGAAATCCGGAATCAAGTATTTATTTTTCGGGAAACAGAAATAGTTATTGCTAAAAATTTACAGTTCTCTATCCTACTGACGACGAAAAGTTCCGTTAAAGTTTTGAGTTAACGTGCCTCGGGAGATGGGACAAACATGCACGGATACGTGAGCGCTATACCCGTGTGTCATTCATACGAGATATATTTATATAGGAGTGACGTTGCCCAGGTTATTTACATGCTCCATCGATCATTTTAACGATACTCTTATCTAAATAACGTGGAACGAGTCAGTTTTCAAGATATGTATACATGATTTATTTAATTCTTAACAGTTCCTTTCCCCTCTATTTGGTGGTCATCAGTTTTCAAATGCTCAGCGTTCTTGACCATCTTACATGGTAGGGCATGTAATCTGAGTGCAACTTTCTCGGTCCTTTAAATTTCACATAGAAAAATCTGCAGCTGAAGAAAACGTAAGCCAAAAAGAAGAGTGCAGTGAACCATTATATAGAATCAATGAGACATTTGATATGTGCTACCAGACTGCTTCAGTAGAAATCTACAGCTGGTCGATTCTCACTGAAATACGAATACAAATAGTCTGTGTATGTGTGAAATCTTATGGGCCTTAACTGCTAAGGTCATCAGTCCCTAAGCTTACACACTACTTAACCTAAATTATCCTAAGGACAAACAAACACACCCATGCCCGACGGAGGACTCGAACCTCCGCCGGGACCAGCCGCACAATCCATGACTGCAGCGCCTGAGACCGCTCGGCTAATCCCGCGCGGCACAAATAGTCTGTTTTGTCGAGTGAATGTAACCTATATGACGCTATGTCTGTTATCTTGATTGGCCAGGGTCAAATGTTTGTTTACTTCCAAATACATAATCGCAAACCACTGTAAAGTGTATGGCGGAGGGTGCTTCAAATCAGTATTAGCTACTTTCTACCCCGTTCTAAAGGGCGACCGACGGGAAAAAGCACACGTTAATGTGTGCGCTTCTTAACGCATCTAATCAGACCACGTAGTATGCCATTAATTTCAGTTGGCCCGTAAAGGTTGTAGTGTTATTTTTTGCCGGATTACAGAGTCGTCTGAACTCTGTGAAGGACAAAATGGTTCAAATGGTTCTGAGCACTATGGGACTTAACTGCTGAGGTCATCAGTCCCCTAGAACTTAGAACTACTTAAACCTAACTAACCTAAGGACATCACACACATCCATGCCCGAGGCAGGATTCGAACCTGCGACCGTAGCTGTCACGCGGTTCCGGACTGAAGCGCCTAGAACCGCTCGGCCACTCCGGCCGGCTGTGAAGGACAGATGAGGAGAAGTGCTGGTCTTCCTCTCCTGTTTAAACTGTTGAACAATAACCTCTTTAATGCAAAGGCAGAAGGCGAATAGTATGAACCACGGCTATCTCGACAACAGCGAAGTTTAAGCTTGAGATTTTGAAGTGATGTAAACCCTCTGGACCACTCGGAAAAGAACGGTTTAGGTTTTAGCAGAGAGAGAGAGAGAGAGTTTACGGAAAACGGGTGACGAAGAGTTTTTCCTGTTTCGCCACCCTCCCATGCATTACCGATACATCTTTCCCCTCACCTGTGAATAAAAAAATGGACCTACACCGGAGCTCAACGGCACCTTAGCCGCACATCGAAGTCCGTGGCGTCATAAAAGTAGCACAGGACTGAACACCAACGCATCATCGCAAGGTGTTTATTGGGGCAGTGGAGGAGTTCTGCCTTGGAACGCATTTCCCGTTTAGGAAAATCATACTGTACAGTAGATAAACAAATGAAAGTATACGCAGTGCCTTGACCCGTATCAGAAAGTTAAAACAAGGTCGGTGAGTACAGCTCGCCATAATTTGCATCTCCCGTAAAAGGCGACTTGGAACGGGTCATGAGAGTGTGGATTTCCTGTCTCCTCTGGAGCAGTAGAGACGCGTGGACAGGAAGCTGCCCAGAGTACAGAAGGAAGGCAGGAAGTGCGGAAGTGAGCGAGCGAACAGGTGTGCAGCCCCCGCACAGGTACAAGTGTGCGGGACGTTGCGCAACGCCGACTTTCTCGGCTCTCGCTGGACGCAGCTGTCGCCTCAAAACATCCGGTCTGCGCCATCTCAGCGGTGCAGAACTAGGCGCGCTCTCATTTCTGCCAGCTTGGAACACTTTTCACTCACAGGCTGACACAAAAAGGTACGTTCAACCTTTCATGACGTATCCGTTGCTCACAGAAAGAAAATACATTGCATGAGATAAGAGTGGAGCTTCAGATGGCCGCTATGTAAATGATTAGAGTTGCAATTATCTGGACGGGTAGAACGGCCACCAGAGTGCATTAGTAGTATTCGTATTTAGTGTTGCTATCAGACCTGGTAAAGGCACGTGAACAGCATCAGTCGTTGAGTGAGCACAATGAAAGACACGGAAGTGCCGCATAGTCGCCCGAGACAGCGTTATCAGCACGTGACAGAGTTTGAAAGGAGGCTCATTGTGAGCATCCGTTTGACGGGCTGATGGAACCATGCAACATCTAGATTTGTGGGGCATTCGGGTGTGACAGAGGCCCTTTATTGGACTGCATGCGAACGTGTGGGCAAGTTTGCTTTCCAAGCTTCCGGCCAACTAGGCCTCACGACCACAACTGAGAATCGCCGTGCTGTGTACTAAGCACATCGTAACTCCTTCACATCTCCGCCTGTCATTCGAGAACAAGAAACGGACTCCCTGAAACACTGTGTCATCCCGCACCATTAATACCGAGCGGGGTAGCGCAGTGGTTAGCACACTGACTCGCATTCGGGAGGACGACCGTTCAAACCCGCGTCCAATCATCCTGAATTAGGTTTTCCGTCGTTCCCCTAAATCGCTTAAGGCAAATCCTGGGCTGGTTTCTTCGAAAGGCCATGACCATTCTTCTCCATTCTTCTCTAATCCGAGCTTGTGCTCCGTCTCTTATGACCTCCATATTCTCATGACCCGTCCCAAGTCGCCTCTTACGGGAGCTGCAAATTATGGCGAGCTATACTCCGTGACCTTGTTTAAACTTTTTGATACGGGTCAAGGCACTCCATGTACTTTCATTTGTTTATCTACAATACAGGATGATTTTTCCAAACGGGAAATGCGTTCCAAGGCAGAACTCCTCCACTTCCCCAATACACACCTTGCGTGTTCAGTCCTGTGCTACGTTTATGACTTCGTCGACGCGACGTTAAAGACTAATCTCCTCCTCCTTTCGCACCATTTATTGGAAACAAACAACGGCCGGACTAGGGAATTACTGTCGCACTCATACGCTGCTGTTAATACCCCAGCACAAACGACTGCGTTTGGAGCCGTACCGCGACCGGGAAGAGTGGGTTGTTCAGCGATGAATCGCTGTTTTGCAGTTCTCTAGGTAACCCCCGTCGGCGATTAGGGTAGGGTGCCATTCGTGTAATGTCTTGCAAAGGCACATCATGCTACTCCTTCCATCATGATGTGGGGAGCATGTAATATTTCTGGCTTATTCAGCAATCATATTAGGCTCCAGGAAGCTATTCCCAGGGCAGTGGAGATGAAAGAAGCATAGAGATGACGCAATGTGGGATGAGGTACCGGTGGCAGATGTTAGATTCGGTACCATTCCCGTGAGAAGGACCGCCTGCATGATGCTGCTGCTCTGTGATTGGCTGCTGTGTTCGGCGGTAGGACGCCCAAACGTTAAACTTTAGTTGCTATTATTAATTAAACCTGTCATCCAAATTACTTCATTTTTTTTAAATAAACATCTCGCAACAGCCAGCTATCAATCAGTCATTTCAAATTTATTAAAATCAAAGTATTACTAAAACAAAAAACTGACGATATTACTGCCGATGCACTTCGGTGGCGTTCGGGTCACGCTTTGCTGGCTTGGCGCGCGAAGTGTCTCGGGCAGTCCAGCTCTCCAGTTCTGACCGTTCCAGTAGACAGACATGTTGTCTGTTATAGCAGTATTTGTTTCATGCAATTTTATTTACTACAGTTCCGACCTTTGCTAGGTACAGACATGTTGTCTGTAATAGTAGTATTTGGTTCATGTAATTTTATTCTCCAGTTCTGACGGTTCCAGTAGAAAGACATGTTGTCTGTGGCAGGATGTATTTCATGTTATTTTAGCCAGATATAATGACTCTGGAAAGATATGTTCAATACGTTGTGATCAAGAATAGTTTCTCGTCTCTATATCAATAAAAACGCGAGTGTCATCCCAAATAAGTTATAGTTAATTCGTAGCAGCAGTTCCTTGCGAAGTTAATTTCAGCCTCAAGAAAAGGAACCCACGACCTGCGTGCTGTTTTCTGCGCTGGGGACATCATCATGATGAAGACAGCAGGTTAGTGAAGTGTACAAGAACTTATGTATTCCACACAGGGTAGTGGAAACAACTAGGCACCTCACGTGTAAATGGCTCTGAACACTATGGGACTTAACATCTATGGTCATCAGTCCCCTAGAACTTAGAACTACTTAAACCTAACTAACCTAAGGACAGCACACAACACCCAGTCATCACGAGGCAGAGAAAATTCCTGACCCCGCTGGGAATCGAACCCGGGAACCCGGGCGTGGGAAGCGAGAACGCTACCGCACGACCACCCTCACGTGTACTGCATGCACAGTACAAATGTGCTCAGTGACACGTCATCTGCAGTAATGCAGAGGAGGTAAAGAAGGATGAAAGTATTAACACTAATCTCACTTTTAATCCTTTTTTTTCTTGCCGTAAGCGATCGGGTATGACTTCAGGTCGCGGCTGATGGCGATATACGGAACTCTGACGACACAATGGTACGTCGCGGATGTCCTATGTCCTCATTTCTTGCGTCTCATGTGACAGTATTATTATGCAATTTTTCAAGAGGAGAACGCTTCTCCTCACATGGCAACATTTCCTAGGAACTGCCTGCATGATGAGGCCTGAATTATCATTTCGTTTGCTCCTTCCTTTCTGGATGCTTAATTTTTTTATGAGGCAATTTCTCACTCAGAAAAAAGGAAAATATGTAACATGGACACGGTCACAGAAGCACAACAGCTACACAATTTACTGAAAACGTACGAAAATTTGTGCTGAACTGGAACTCAAACCCGGGTTTCCCGCTTGTCGAAAGCGGTCGCCTTAACCACTTAAGTCAATCTGAGCACACTTCCAGAACGGATCCAAATCTCCATAAGTCCCATTGTCTGCTTCCCATACTGCTCGCACAGTTTTGTGATTTCCGCATCATGCAGAGGCTTATTTATTATTTTTCTCACGAGATTGCCTTGGCTTGGGCATGAAATACATCTGCAATTTTTGTATTTGACAGTTCTTGTATAGTTCGATGTGATGCTCCTTCAGATACGCATCGCAATGAACTATGCAGACGCCGTCAAATACAGATACTGCACCAAAGTATTTCTAGAACTCGTCAAACTGCATTACTCTCGGTAACACACAGGAAGAGCCAGAGCATCACGGAGATGCTGAAAAAATTGAACTGCCTCCAAAACAGACGCCAACTATCCTGTGAAGTCCCACTTACAAAGCATCAAGAACCAGTATCAAGGGAGGAATCTACGAACATACTGCAGCCCCCTACGTATTGCCTCCGTAGAGATTAGTTACAGCGCATTTAAGCAACTATTATTCTAAAATACATCTTTAATTAAAACCGTCACAGCTGTATTAATAAACAGTTACTGTGTCACGATCGATATCGCTACTTCAGAATACCATCAGGTCACCTACAGTTAAACAAAACAAGAAGTTAATCTAAAAGTTATAATACCTTAGAACTCCCTCTGTAGCTGAGTGCCCAGCGCGACTGATTGCCCTGCAGACGACCTGGATTCGACTCCCGATACTGCCAGAAACGTTTCTTCGATGTGAGAATTGGAACTCGGCACCCTCAGCCTCCTGATACCAATTGAGGAGCTACTTGACCGAGAAGTAGCAGCTCCAGATCAGGAAAACTACCACATTTATATGTTAATGATGTGTCAACCGTTCTCTCTCACTGCAAATATCGCCGATACGCTGAAGATCTTCAGTTATATCTAAGTGCAAGTCCAACAAATCTGTGCACAGCCATCCAGCATGTCACTGTTGATTTATTTGCCTTATCTGAGTGGGCGCGGAGCTTAGTTTTGAAACTTAGCCCATCTAAAACGCAAGCAGTCTTAGTCGCTCATAAAAAACTTATTACCACAGAATTAAGAGAATCTCTTCCACCCTTAATCCTACATCCAGTTAGGCTCTTCTAGGCGGTGACTGTAATAAGTTCAGAGGCAGTCTTTGGGCACGGTGTTGACACCGAAGCATGTACCCTCTGTACTCTCTGTCTTGAACGGAGCCATCCATCCACTTATGTCCGCGTTTGGCTGGTGGATGTTCGTTTTGGGTGCTACACTACTGGCCATTAAAATTGCTACACCAAGAAAAAATGCAGATCATAAACGGGTATTCATTGGACAAATATATTATACTGCAACTGACATGTGATTACATTTTCACACAATTTGCTTGCATAGATCCTGAGAAATCACTACCCAGAACAACCACCTCTGGCCGTAATAACGGCCTTGATACGTCTGGGCATTGAGTCAAACAGACCTTGGATGGCGTGTACAGGTACAGCTGCCCATGCAGCTTCAACAAGATACCACAGTTCATCAAGAGTAGTGACTGTCTGTATTGTGACGAGTCAGTTGCTCGGCCACCATTGACCAGACGTTTTCAATTGGTGAGAGATCTGGATAATGTGCTGGCCAGGGCAGCAGAAGAACATTTTCTGTATCCAGAAAGGCCCGTACCGGACCTGCGACATGCGGTCGTTCATTATCCTGCTGAAATGTAGGGTTTCGCAGGGATCGAATGAAGGGTAGAGCCACGGGTCGTAACACATCTGAAATGTAACGTCCACTGTTCAAAGTGCCGTCAATGCGAACACGAGGTGACCGAGACGTGTAACCAATGGCACCCCATACCATCACGCCGGGTCATACGCCAGTATGGCGATGACGAATACACGCTTCCAATGTGCGTTCACCGCGATGTCGCCAAACACGGATGCGACCATCATGATTCTGTAAACAGAACCTGGATTCATCCGAAAAAATGACGTTTTGTCATTCCTGCACCCAGGTTCGTCGTTGAGTACACCATCGCAGGCGCTCCTGTCTGTGATGCAGCGTCAAGGGTAACCGCAGCCATGGTCTCCGAGCTGATAGTCCATGCTGCTGCAAACGTCGTCGAACTGTTCGTGCAGATGGTTGTTGTCTTGCAAACGTCCCCATCTGTTGACTCAGGGGTCGAGACGTGGCTGCACGATCCGTTACAGCCGTGCGGATAAGATGCCTGTCATCTCGACTTCTAGTGATACGAGGCCGTTGGGACCCTGCACGGCGTTCCGTATTACCCTCCTGAACCCACCGATTCCGTATTCTGCTAACAGTCATTGGATCTCGACCAACGCGAGCAGTAATGTCGCGATACGATAAACCGCAATCGCGATAGGCTACAATCCGATCTTTATCGATGTCGGAAACGTGATGGTACGCAGTTCTCCTCCTTACACGAGGCATCACAACGACGTTTCACCAGGAAACGCCGGTCAACTGCTGTTTGTGTATGAGAAATCGGTTGGAAAATTACCTCATATCAGCACGTTGTAGGTGTCGCCACCGGGGCCAATCTTGTGGGAATGCTCTGAAAAGCTAATCATTTGCGTATCACAGCATCTTCTTCCTGTCGGTTAAATTTCGTGCCTGTAGCACGTCATCTTCGTGGTGTAGCAATTTTAATGGCCAGCAGTGTATATGAATAACATAACGCGGAAGCCTGACATTGCGCGTGTTGTGTGCTCTCTCCATGGGATCTGTCAATAACTGCGTTGCGCCCGTCTGGAGGACACAGCAGAATAACTACTGCACTATTTTGAAACAACCCAAAGATTTAACATATTAATGTTACAAAGTAGGGTGCAGGTTGAGCAATGAGAACGTTTCTCGGTACGGCCAACAGAGTGCTGAATGAGAGACGATAGTGGGGCCTTGCTGACAGAAGCATTCAATAGGATGCCAGAGACGGAAGGTCGCCACTTTTTGTGGACGAGGTAGGGGCCGGCAGTAGCAACCAGCGACAGGACACTGGCGGAGTCAGCTGAGGAGACACCCGGCGCCTGCTTCCAGTTGACGTTGCCATTGAGGAGACTCCACTCAGAATTGCGGCCTAATTCAGCTCCGAACACCTAGGCTACAAGGATTACATACGTTCTATCTAAGATTTGGGTTTTCCGTGTTTTCCCTGAAGCGCTACGAGCAAATGCCGGGATGGTTCCTTTGAAAGGGCACGGCCAATTTCCTTCGCCGTCCTTCACACAATCCGGGCTTGTTCTCCGTCTCTAATGACCTCGATGTCGATGGGACGTTAAACCTAATCTTCCTTTCTTCTTCCTTCTGTACTAGTCTCGCAGGTAAAAATGGCTGCTGTGTGGTGCACCACACTTTATCTCTTGTAAAACGAACGCTGTAGCTTCAAAGACTTTCTGGAAGACCGTTCTTATTAACTGAATAGCCTCATACGAAAAGGGCCTCGGTCACGGAATATCCAAAATGGAATTAAACACAGTGACACGTTGCTGAAGGACAGCCGCATCTTTTAATGATAGAAGTCACTGAACCAGATGCTTCGCTATGGCATGAAAGATGCTACAGAAATCGTGTTACCGACTGTACGGACTTCAGTCAGTAGCCGAAGCTCTTCCAGCATGTCAAGGGAGCTGTTCAATTAGATGCATGAGAGAAGCTATCCGGCAACACTTTCAAGGATTTCCACTAAAAGGAAGTCATTATGCTGGCAAGAGAATAAAATATTTAGTTGCCAAACTTAACATTCTACTGTTGCAGAAGTTGTTTAATGAAGAAACATTCCCAGTTAAAGATCACCCCTCTTATGCAACATATTTCACGAAAAACTTCAGCTTGCATTTAGGATGCCCTCGGATAGACAGCGCTACACTTGTGATGAGCTGAAGGTGAAAATGAAACGCCTTCACCTTAACGATGCTACAAAGCGATGGGGCACTGGAGAGCTAATGGTTCACAAGAGAAAGCCCCAAAAAGTTTTTACTAAGCTTACAAAAATGGTTCAAATGGCTCTGAGCACTATGGGACTCAACTGCTGAGGTCATTAGTCCCCTAGAACTTAGAACTAGTTAAACCTAACTAACCTAAGGACATCACAAACATCCATACCCGAGGCAGGATTCGAAACTGCGACCGTAGCGGTCCTGCGGTTCCAGACTGCAGCGCCTTTAACCGCACGGCCACTTCGGCCGGCACTAAGCTTACAGATGAAGCTAAAAAGAGAGAAGAGCCCAATGTATTTGCTATTACTTTTGACTACATGCAAAATATCCAAATTCCACAAATTCCTGTCCAGTACACATTTTATCTGCGACAGTTGACTGTTGATAAATTTAATATTTGTAACATTAAAAAATAATGCGCATACCCACACATATCATAAAACCAATGGAAAGCTAGAGCCCACAAAGCATGCTCTTTCTTCTACAACTATCTGCAGTCCGTTCCTCCATCAGTTACATAATTACACTTAGATTCCGGGAATTGTGGAAGTCAGAACAAAAGTCATTTTGAATCGAGAATGTCACTGGCGTTGACTAACTGTAACCGGTTTGAGAAAATTTAGCACCATTTTCCTGTCAGGGGCATTCTTTTCTCCCATGTAACAGGGATTCCAGCATGATCAAAAGAGAACTTACAAAGCATGACAGGTTCTATAAAATACACGAATTAGCAAAGATCGTAATAAATTTCAACAAAGATCAAAAATGTATTGTAACAGAAATGTGTAATTATTGGTTGTTATTATTAAAGCTACTGTTCAAAGTATTTATTAAGTAAAAAACTATCTAACATAAGAAATCGCGAAACGTGCTAAAAGGACCTCAGTCATCGAAGTTAACTTTTTTATGTGCACAATTTTTATTTTCTTACGGTGGATATGATCCCCGATATTTATATCAAAATCATGCATTAAAGATATTTTTTCAGGACATAAGATAGAATAGTTTAACTGTAATTATGTTTTTACTTTTTTTCTCGAAACCACATTCGAATGACTGAGGTCCTTTTCAGCATGTACCGATTGAACTAATCTTAACACTGTAGTGACGGTTCAGAATATCATTTACAATAGCTACCATGTTTCCTGAAAATATATCAGTCATAAACGATATTTGAAATTGTGAGTTACTATTTCACTAAGCCGTCGTAAATTATTGCCTCTTCCCCCGTTGCAAATTTCTTATAGAATATTCAACGGGGTACGTAGTGGAGCATGTTTCTTTTAATGTTTGTAAGGGCGCTGATAACCCCGCTGCTGAGCGCCCCTTAACTCCCCAACCACACACACAATAAAGCATATGTGGAGCAGTCTAGCATCATCTTGTCGAACTCAGAGCTACGGAGACATCACAAGTTAGTGGACTTTCTGACTATGAAGAAAAGCGACCAGCATAATTTCAATCAACAGACTTAACTGCCTGAGTTACCTTTTGTTTAATTAACTCTCTCACTATCGTAACTTGTTGTTATATATACTTTGTGTTCTGCCTTACGGCAGGTCTTGTCATGGTGGAAGCCTCTCAGAGAGGTCCACCACATGAGCGTCTAGGGAAGTGATTCCAGTGGTGGTTTCCCGTTGCCTTCCACTGATGATGATGAAATGATGATGAGGACAACACAACATCCAGTCCCTGAGCGGAGAAAATCTCCGACCCAGCCGGGAAACGAACCCGGGCCCCTTGGCGTGACAGACCGCCGCGTTTACCACTCAGCTATCGGGGCGGCCAACTTGTTGTTGGAGCACTGACAGTTAATTACTATTTTTTCAATGGTATCTCAGTAGTGAAATTAGTAGAATTATATTTCACCTTGTTAACCAATCTGTCTGGCTCGGTTTCTGGGTTGAGAGCTGAGGTTAATAGAGATCAGTGGTACTAATGTAACAATTTTTACGTTGCAGTGAGTCAGTTTCATCCGCTACCGTCAAAATTGAGGAAGAGAATGGGGGCCTAGAAAGTAAGAATAACAGCAGGCCCGCCTGTTACCAGAGGCGTGAGAGGTTTTTGTACGGCATTTACGACCATAGTAGTAGCAGACACTGAAAGCTGTCTACGTAGGATGCGCATGTATATTGTTAGTAACTTTTGGTTTTGCATACGTTATATTATAGAATCTGATGCAATACTGAAACTAAAACGAAGTCCGATAGTTCGACACAGATATATTTCTGAATCTCTTCAGTACCAAAACCAATACAAAAGCGAAAAATTATTCCGACCTGTGACCTAAATAAAAAGACAGTACACCACTAAGTGGAAAGCTGCGCCGTTTCTTATCTATTCCCATGTTTAAAGACGATCTCAAAGCATAGTTTCACACAAACAGATTTATTGCCTCAACCAATGGCTATAGACATGTCTGACTGACCACGTCCTGCACAAGAAAAAAAAATTGAAAATTACACCCTTCCCATACGCTCCCTGAGCTGTTTCTTGCAATGTTTGCAGGAAGTAGTTTACAGTCCCATACCTAGGATAGGTAACACAGGGTGTACGCAAAAACAGAGAAATCCTGCAACTGTGGGATTTTCTAACTGCATAAGGAACACCACAGCCGAGTGAATTTTCAATAGTTGGTTGGGTTGTTTGAGGAAGGAGACCAGACAGCGAGGTCATCGGTCTCATCGGATTAACGAAGGAAGTCGGCTCTGCCCTTTCAAAGGAACCATCCCGGTATTTGCCTGGAGCGATTTAGTGAAATCATGTAAAACCTAAATCAGGATGGCCGGGCGGGGGACTGAACCGTCATCCTCCCGAATGCGAGTCCAGTGTGCTAACCACTGCGCCACCTCGCTCGGTCTCTTAGTAGTAAAGATAAAACACGACTACTAGACAAGTGTGGGGTATGCAAAATGATCTGTCTGATTGTGATAAGTTTTATATCGGCCAATCAGAAAAAAAGACATAGCAATTAGGCTACCTGAGCATAAATGTAGCAGGATGTTGCAGAGTATGACTCTGATTTGTTGAATCACTTGGCAACGATGGCGAAAAGCTTAATCGGTTGGAAATTCTGGAAAACAAAAAAAATCTGGCTCACAGTCCTGATTTAATATTAAATGACCAAACACAGCTCAGTTCTTCCCCTCTTCTAGACTCTACTTAACCGTTGCAAATGGTTCAAATGGCTCTGAGCACTAAGGGACTTAACATCTGAGGTCATCAGTCCCCTAGAACTTAGAACTACTTAAACCTAACTAACCTAAGGGCATCACACACATCCATGCCCGAGGCAGGATTCGAACCTGCGACCGTAGCGGTCGCGCGGTTCCAGACTGCAGCGCCAAGAACCGCTTGGCCACAGCGGCTGGCTAACCGTTGCGGTTTTCCTATGCTTCACATATTGTCTGCCCCAGTACGCTTCTCCATTTTTCTTGTATTTATTTATTTTATTGTGATTTTCTACGTATCCCGCAGGTTCTATTGTTACAAGTGTCATTTCTATCTTTGATGCTGTTTCTGTATCACCTTCCATATGTAATATCTACTCAAGCCTTCCTTCAGTACTTTTGTAACATACTACTTTAATTTTATTGGGACTGTTAATTTAACTTTGTGATATCACGTATCGATACCACCCCACAGGCGCAGTTGCACGTTTCTGTCAGACTCTGACAGCGGTTGTGTGGGACCCGGGGCAGCCAGTGGTGCGTGCCCGCTGAGCCACGCCTCCGAGCGCCCTCTACCGCCGCAACATAGGATGGCCGGCGACGAAGGTTGGAATTTGAACGTCAGTTTATAACATCCCTTCCCCAAGTTAACTGAAATAATGTACTAATTCTCTCTTGAATGAATGTGTACTGTACTGAACGACTGTGCAGATAAAGACAAGAATATTATGACTGTTTGTGAAGTTAATAGCAGAACTTTTTCTAACAAAAATCTTGAAGAGTCTCTGAAAATAATAATAATAATTATTATTATTATTGTTGTTGTTGTTGCTGTTATTATTATTATATCTCCAGCAATAGAGATACGCAGCAACGTTTGCTGAACGGACGTTGAGAACATGCTGTTGGTAGCCCCTTGATTCACATCGTCATGCACTTGGTCGCCGTAATGCGGAAACGGAGCGAGTGCGCTGTTTTCCGCGTCCCCCGACACGCTTCATATAATCTGCCCTGCTAGTGCTGCCACATAGCGGCAATGAGTGGTTATTGCACGATGACGTCGAACATAGGCGGTGCTCACATTAATGTAACTGAGCCGTGGATATTTACAGGTATGCGTCCTGATGTGTCGACAGAAGTGCCGACACAGCGTGATTTGAGGGGACCGCAATGCACGCTATAAACACACGAAGGATGGCGTGAGGTCTGAAACAGGATACGTAATGAATGCTATAAAGAAAAGTACGTAGCTTTTGGAATACTTAACTTTAATCCATCCTTGTTGTATACATCGTTCTTGATGAGACATGCTTTATACGATAAGTATCAATTGCTATGTAAGGCTAATGGCGCCTTGCTAGGTCGTAGCCATGGACTTAGCTGAAGGCTATTCTAACTATCTGCTCTGCAAATGAGCGAGGCTTCGTCAGTGTAGTCGCTAGCAAAGTCGTCCGTACAACTGGGGCGAGTGCTAGTCCGTATCTCGAGACCTGCCTTGTGGTGGCGCTCGGTCTGCGATCACTGACAGTGGCGACACGCGGGTCCGATATGTACTAATGGACCGCGGCCGATTTAAAGCTACCACCTAGCAAGTGTGGTGTCTGGCGGTGACACCACACGTCCCTTGAATCTCTTGACTCTTTTCGTGTGTAAGTGAACTGTACCAGTATGGAAGCGAGAGAGACTACATAACTGTAGATGGGAATTCAATACATAGCCGCCACATACACAGCTGTTCGTCATGACGATTTTTATATATCGCTACAAAGACTGATCGGTTAGCGGGGTATTGTTATGTTTACATTTGCATTTATATAGACGTGTAATGCACACATGAAACTTTTTCGAACTTTGGCGTACATTTATTTTAATATTTAATCTATATTCAAAGAATGCCTAACAATTATGTTGACACACACGCAGTTTCGACGACAGTACAAGAAAACAGGACAGGGCGATGAAGCGTACCCTCTTGAATGCTGATTATATATCAAAATAAATTTACAGCTGTCTTTGAAAAAGTTGCATGAATGACTGGTAAGCTATATATAACTTGCCATTATCTCAGAAACGCAAGTTGCCACGGCCAAGTGGAAACACAAATAGCGCGGTTTTTGTCAGAGGCACATAACAGTAACGTAGCTCTGCGCCCTGTTTTCGTTTGACGGAGCACATATGTTTTCTCACTTCGAAGCTAGAATACACAAAAACACAGCCATTTTGTTTGCACTGGAGAAATTGTATGTTTCTAGTCTGGAGCTTCGAATATAAACGTAACTTTTTCCAGACGTCACTCTTTCTCTTATGGGACAGAGTTGCAGTTTTATTACTTAATTTTCGACTTACATTCTCCGCAGCCTCGCAAAACATAGCGTCGTTAGAGGCCACCTGACGTTGAGAGTATGTCATTTCGCCCTGTGAGTGCCACTTTACAACAGCAAACGTGTGCACTCAAATTTCGTGCTACGTTACGGCACGCTACAGTAGGCCGGCCGAAGTGGTCGTGCGGTTAAAGGCGCTGCAGTCTGGAACCGCAAGACCGCTACGGTCGCAGGTTCGAATCCTGCCTCGGGCATGGATGTTTGTGATGCCCTTAGGTTAGTTAGGTTTAACTAGTTCTAAGTTCTAGGGGCCTAATGACCTCAGCAGTTGAGTCCCATAGTGCTCAGAGCCATTTGAACGCTACAGTAAAAGGGAACGAGTCGACGAGAATGAAGCGACAGATGCGCCAGCGTTCTCACGTTTGTCTTACTCACGGAACTACTGAGGGAAGGGAAGAAGTTGGCTCGAACTCGCTCCATTTCTGATCCCTAGTGCCTGCTACCACTGTATTCATTGAATGCTTGGCTCGCACTCATACAGAACATTCACAACATCGTTTTTCCAGACATTCGTACAAATAAATCCCCTCACTTGCAGCATACACATACATAAAAGAAAAAGTTTTGCATCATCTCGGTTCCGAGAGTTCCGGAACCTGTACAGAAAACTGGAATAGAGATCAACATAAACATCATTTTCGCCCTTTCTACTGCGATGAAAACCACACATTACCTGTTGTACCACCATACAGCAAGACCTTCAGAGGTGGTGGTCCAGACTGCTGTACACACATATCCAGTAGCACGTCCTCTTGCATTGATGCATGCCTGTATTCGTCGTGGCATACTATCCACGAGTTCATGAAGGCACTGTTGGTCCAGATTGTCCCACTCCTCAACGGCGATTCGGCGTACATCCTTGGTGGGTCACGTCGTCCATAAATAGCCCTTTTCAATCTATCCCACGCATGTTCGATAGGGTTCATGTCTGGAAAACATGCTGGCCACTCTAACCAAGGATCTATATTCTACCATACGAAAAAAAGGAAAAATATGGTTCGAAAGAACAGGATGCTGAGAAATAGATAGTATAGCCCTATGTCGCAGCAGCGAATACTTTACCATCCTACTGGTCAAGGCGGCACACCACGATGCATTCGGCGACTGAAGTCATGGGCGGTGGCAATCTGTTATTAAATGCGCGTTCCCGAAAAATTCAAGTACGCAGCCTCACGTTCAGTTAATTCAGAACGCAGGTACTTCCCTAAGAGTCTCTGAAACCCTGATGGATTCCAGTGTGCAGGTGGACCCGTTTGCTGGTATGCCAAACCAATTTGACTCCATGCCATGACTGTGCGTGTCAGAATACGTCAAATGTTTTGACGGCCGACTCAAGACAAATAAGTGCACGCATGTGTCACTTGTTGGACTATGATGATATAAGCAGTACCTCTGATGGCTCTAAGGCACAACCGAGCAAAGTACACAAGTCTCACCATTTAGGTAGAGACCTGCAGTTCTTTACTAGTGAAGCGCCAGTACAAGAGACTTGTACTAGAGTGCCTCTTCTTTCTCTCTCTCTGTTTCCTCCTCAGCTCAGTTCCAAAAGCAAATTTCTCTTTTCTGACTTTCCCCACTTTCGCACAAGCCAATCACGAGCTGGATCCCGCCATTCTAAGCTCGGAGAATGGTCTTTGCACTGCAAACCGATTTGGCCAATCAGAAACTTTAAAGTTAATTGGTAGAAAACAGAAAAAAATTCAACTTTGCGGCCTCTTTCCCAAGCGTTTGCCATGTCTTTTGCCAACACAATACAGGGTGAAAGCACAGCCCTCCACAAACAGCTAGTTATGTCCCCTGTTGAGCGATGTCGTTATCTTGAAGGAAGTCATTCACAAGATGAGCACGATGGCGACGCGAATTGTAGTCCATGAGGATGAATTTCTCACCAATATGCTGCCGATATGGTTGCACTATCAGTCGGAGGTTGGCATTCACGTATCGTACAGCCGTTACGGCGCCTTCCATGACCACCAGCGGCGTACTTCGGCCCAGCATAATGCCACCCCAAAACAGCAGGGAACCTCCACCTTGCTGCACTCGCTGGAAAGTGTGTCTAATGCGTTCAGCCTGACCGGGTTGCCTCTAAACACGACGATTGTCTGGTTGAAGGCGTAGGCGACACTCATCGGTGAAGAGAACGTGATGCCAATCCTGAGCGGTCCATTCGGCATGTTGTTCGGCCCATCTGTACCGCGCTCCATGGTGCCCTGGTTGCAAAGATGGACCTCGCCATGGACATCGGGAGTGGAGAATCGGCAGCTTATTGCGCACAGTTTGATTCGTAACACGACGTTCTGTGGCTGCAAGAAAAGCATTATTCACCATGGTGGCGTTGGTGTCAGGGTTTCTCCGAGACATAATTCGTTCAAATGTGTGTGAAATCGTATGGGACTTAACTGCTAAGGTCATCAATCCCTAAGCTTACATACTACTTAACCTAAATTATCCTAAGGACAAACACACACACCTATGCCCGAGGGAGGACTCGAACATAATTCGTAGGTAGCGGTCATCCACTGCAGCAGTAGCCCTTGGGCGGCCTGAGCGGGGCATGTCATCGACAGTTCCTGTCTCTCTGCATCTCCTCCATGTCCGAACAACATCGCTTTGCGTCACTCCGAGACGCATGGACACTTCCCTCGTTGAGAGCCCTTCCTGGCACAAAGTAACAAAGTGGACGCGATCGAATCGCGGTATCGACCATCTAGGCGTGGTTAAATTACAGACAAGACGAACCGTGTACCTCCTTCCTGGTGGAATGACTTGGAACTGATCGACTGTCGGATCCCCTCTGTCTAACAGTCACCGCTCATGAATGGCTGTTTACATCTTTGGGCGGGTTCAGTGACATCCGTGAACAATCAAAGGGACTGTGTCTGTGATCCAATATCCACAGTCAACGTCTATCTTCAGGAGTTCTGGGAACCGGGCTGATGCAAAACTTTTTTTGATGTGTGTATTTTCAGATGTACTTAATTTTATTTGACGTTGGTGAATTCGGCCGTGATCTAAATATCATTCTCTGCTTTTCTCGGGGCTAGAGGGGTGAGTCGCGGGGCCACTTTAGGTTACAGGAAGTTCAAATGGCTCTGAGCACTATGGTACTTAATTTCTGTGGTCATCAGTCCCCTAGAACTTAGAACTAGTTAAACCTAACTAACCTAAGGACATCACATATATCCATGCCCGAGGCAGGATTCGAACCTGCGACCGTAGCGGTCTTGCGGTTCCAGACTGCAGCGCCTTTAACCGCACGGCCACTTCGGCCGGCGGTTACAGGAAGTCAGAGGGGTAATGTTTCACTGTTTGTTTTCAAGGAGCGTGCGTGACTCGTACCGATCAGCTGCTGTGGTATAAATTGGTACACGGGTGTTCCATCAATTCGCGTATGCGCATTACAAACACGGTAATATTAAAATGCATTTCGTATCTGTAACAAGATATATGGCTGTTTATATACAGTATATTAAGGCTGTTGTGATGCAGCGCAATGAGTGGAAGAATCATGGCGTTAAAGCATTTAGTAGTTTTTTGATCGTGTCTCGTGTATAATGCATTTCAATATAAGTACAGTTACTGTTATTAATGGTCCGCTCACACAGACAACACACCAACACTTCGTCGGGAATTACAGTGTCACAGCTTTAGGGTCGCTGAGTGTGGCAGCAGTCTGAAACAGAGAACAGTCGATACAAAATGTTCCGTCTGGGCCGACTTTTAACGATAAGCACTTGTGGGCTCACGGCCAATTTACCGCGTCCTCACTACAGCTAATCTGTTGGGGTCTCACAACACAGTAATTTACGTTGGTTAGCAACTAGCAATGATATCGGTACGGATGTGTCCCGACATGTAACCTCACACTGTCAGTATTTGCCACTGAGCATGAAGGTTTGACGATCACCGCTGTAGAAGATACACCGTGCGCTTTCATTTACAATGAAATAGTTGTTCTAACAACAAGATACTAAAAGGTATACTAAAGGTATACTAAAAGGTATCAGATAGATTATATAATGGTAAGACAGAGATTTAGGAACCAGGTTTTAAATTATAAGACATTTCCAGGGGCAGATGTGGACTCTGACCACAATCTATTGGTTATGACCTGTAGATTAAAACTGAAGAAACTGCAAAAAGGTGGGAATTTAAGGAGATGGGACCTGGATAAACTGAAAGAACCAGAGGTTGTACAGAGTTTCAGGGAGAGCATAAGGGAACAATTGACAGGAATGGGGGAAAGAAATACGGTAGAAGAAGAATGGGTAGCTTTGAGGGATGAAGTAGCGAAGGCAGCAGAGGATCAAGTAGGTAAAAAGACGAGGGCTAGTAGAAATCCTTGGGTAACAGAAGAAATATTGAATTTAATTGATGAAAGGAGAAAATATAAAAATGCAGTAAATGAAGCAGGCAAAAAGGAATACAAACGTCACAAAAATGAGATCGACAGGAAGTGCAAAATGGCTAAGCAGGGATGGCTAGAGGACAAATGTAAGGATGTAGAGGCCTATCTCACTAGTGGTAAGATAGATACTGCCTACAGGAAAATTAAAGAGACCTTTGGAGATAAGAGAACGACTTGTATGAATATCAAGAGCTCAGATAGAGACCCAGTTCTAAGCAAAGAAGAGAAAGCAGAAAGGTGGAAGGAGTATATAGAGGGTCTATACAAGCGCGATGTACTTGAGGACAATATTATGGAAATGGAAGAGGATGTAGATGAAGATGAAATGGGAGATATGATACTGCGTGAAGAGTTTGACAGAGCACTGAAAGACCTGAGTCGAAACAAGGCCCCGGGAGTAGACAACATTCCATTAGAACTACTGATAGCCTTGGGAGAGCCAGTACTGACAAAACTCTACCATCTGGTGAGCAAGATGTATGAAACAAGCGAAATACCCTCAGATTTCAAGAAGAATATAATAATTCCAATTCCAAAGAAAGCAGGTGTTGACAGATGTGAAAATTACCGAACTATCAGTTTAATAAGTCACAGCTTAAAAATACTAACACGAATTCTTTACAGACGAATGGAAAAACTAGTAGAAGCCAACCTCGGGGAAGATCAGTTTGGATTCCGTAGAAACATTGGAACACGTGAGGCAATACTGACCCTACGACTTATCTTAGAAGAAAGATTAAGGAAAGGCAAACCTACGTTTCTAGCATTTGTAGACTTAGAGAAAGCTTTTGACAATGTTGACTGGAATACTCTCTTTCAAATTCTAAAGGTGGCAGGGGTAAAATACAGGGAGCGAAAGGCTATTTACAATTTGTACAGAAACCAGATGGCAGTTATAAGAGTCGAGGGGCATAAAAGGGAAGCAGTGGTTGGGAAGGGAGTAAGACAGGGTTGTAGCCTCTCCCCGATGTTGTTCAATCTGTATATTGAGCAAGCAGTAAAGGAAACAAAAGAAAAATTCGGAGTAGGTATTAAAATTCATGGAGAAGAAATAAAAACTTTGAGGTTCGCCGATGACATTGTAATTCTGTCAGAGACAGCAAAGGACTTGGAAGAGCAGTTGAATGGAATGGACAGTGTCTTGAAAGGAGGATATAAGATGAACATCAACAAAAGCAAAACAAGGATAATGGAATGTAGTCTAATTAAGTCGGGTGATGCTGATGGAATTAGATTAGGAAATGAGACACTTAAAGTAGTAAAGGAGTTTTGCTATTTGGGGAGCAAAATAACTGATGATAGTCGAAGTAGAGAGGATATAAAATGTAGACTGGCAATGGCAAGGAAAGCGTTTCTGAAGAAGAGAAATTTGTTAACATCGAGTATAGATTTAAGTGTCAGGAAGTCGTTTCTGAAAGTATTTGTATGGAGTGTAGCCATGTATGGAAGTGAAACATGGACGATAAATAGTTTGGACAAGAAGAAAATAGAAGCGTTTGAAATGTGGTGCTACAGAAGAATGCTGAAGATTAGATGGGTAGATCACATAACTAATGAGGAAGTATTGAATAGGATTGGGGAGAAGAGAAGTTTGTGGCACAACTTGACCAGAAGAAGGGATCGGTTGGTAGGACATGTTCTGAGGCATCAAGGGATCACCAATTTAGTATTGGAGGGCAGCGTGGAGGGTAAAAATCGTAGAGGGAGGCCAAGAGATGAATACACTAAGCAGATTCAGAAGGATGTAGGTTGCAGTAGGTACTGGGAGATGAAAAAGCTTGCACAGGATAGAGCAGCATGGAGAGCTGCATCAAACCAGTCTCAAGACTGAAGACCACAACAACAACAACAAGCGACGGAAGACTCAATAAACATGATGTCTGTACAGCTCTCACAGAGTTACCGTGCCACTGAACTATTGCCACCTGAGCTGTGAAGGCAGCTGCCGTTAGCAACGCGTGCCAGCGGATGTCGGAGGAGTAACTGTGAGGAGGTCAGGCTAGCTGTGGCCGCAGGCGAAGCGCGTGGCGCGAGCCAGGACGCGTGTCGGCGGCGGCTGCCGGGGCTCAGTGGCTGTGCGTGGAGTCGGGTGACGCCCCAAGTGGGCCAAGGCTCCGCAGGCAACTGGGGCAGTCCACTGGGCCGGCCGGCGGTCGCCCGCGGCCCACACCTGGCTACTGGCAGCTGGCAGCTGGCAGCAAGCAGCTGGCGCCGCTCGCGACTTGGCTGCCTGCGACACAGTCCACCAGGACTGTTATGCCAAACTGACCATCAGATGTCACGTGAGGCGGACCCGACAGTGTAAAATGGGGCACTCAGTATCAAGCTGTCAGTGGAGAAGCAGTAACAGAAGATAGGGTCTGTCAGGAGAGCTCACTGATTTCAAATGTGGACCAGTCTTTGGGTATAAAGTAGGTAACAAATCCATCAGGGGCGTTTCAAGGCTTCTACAGCTGCCAAAGTCAGGTTTGGTGATCTGAATGTGAAGTGGAAACGCGAAGGAACGGCCACAGCTAAACGACGTCCAGGCAGACCTCATGTACCGACGGACATAGACCATCGAATATTGAGCAGGGTGGCTGTAAAAATTCGCATGAAATCAGCGGAGGGAATCACTAGTGAGTTCCAAAGTGCTGCTGCTACGGTCGCAGGTTCGAATCCTGCCTCGGGCATGGATGTGTGTGCTGTCCTTAGATTAGTTAGGTTTAAGTAGTTCTAAGTTGTAGGGGACTGATGACCTCAGATGTTAAGTCCCATAGTACTTAGAGCCATTTGAACCATCCAAAGTGCTACCAACAGTCCACCTAGCCTAATGACTGTGCTTATGCAGAATGGGGTACAAAGGGTCAGTACCTACTCATAAGCCACATACGCTGGCGAAGCTTAAGGGGGTGAGCAGACTGACGCCACTGGACAGTGAATGGCTGGAAACGAGGGTTTGGAGTGGTGAATTACACTGCTCCCTGTGGCAGTTGTAATGACACATTACGACGCAGAGAGATACAATACTTTAAATTCTACGCCTAAGATTAAATTGAGAGGAATCTAGAAAATAATCTCTGTAATGTCCATATTTGATACATTTTTGTTTCGTACTCCAAGAAGGAGCTAAAAACTGTCGCTTGTTACCTTGTATGTGACATGTGACGGACGCGTTTTTTAAATGTGCTGCAAGGAAGCCATACTGTCACTATCAATGATTTGTGCGACGAGCATAAGAAAAGTCTTATTGTTTCGTGAATAAAATACCGACTGAAAAATATTCCAGTCCTGCAGGGATTATTTCAGTCGACGTAGCTTTGTATTACTTTGTTCCACCGTATTCGCTAAAGAAGCCGACGCCGCCGTAGGAAGATACGCACGGTCAACAAAGAGAAGAACATTTATGGCGACCAATGAATTAATATTGTGGCATAAGAACTAATTCCACATTTAAGGTGAGAACTCTGAATAAATCGACAACGAGGTAAAATTCCAAAATATTGTTAATCGGAAATGTACATTATATTTCAGGCAAAATTGAATCAGCACTCAGTTTGTCCGCATTCAAAGCTAGTCACTACAGTCCTTAAAAGCTTTTCCAAAATTTTAAACTTAAAGTTCCATATCCATATTTTTTTCTCTTTTCAAAAAATCAATAATTTCTTTTTAATTTATTTCGCCACACAGTCCGATGGAAGGGTTTGGGTTTGGCGAACTCCTGGAGGACCTTACCTGCGATCATGAGAAGTGTGGCCCCCATATTGTGCTCAAGAAAACGCTAGATGCGGAGAAATGTGAACATATTTTACGGCCAACCGAGGTGGCCGAGCGGTTCTAGGCACTACAGTCTGGAACCGCGCGAACGCTACGGTCGCAGGTTCGAATCCTGCCTCGGGCATGGATGTGTGTGATGTCCTTAGGTTAGTTAGGTTTAAGTAGTTCTAAGTTCTAGGGGACTGATGACCTCAGATGTTAAGTCCCATAGTGCTCAGAGCCATTTGAACATTTTACAGCATTTTTATATTGTTTACAGTAGAGGAATACTTCAGAGGCGATGATGGATTGTACCATGATCACAGTGTACCCTGTAATAAAGCAGCATTTGTGAGACAATGGTTTGTGGACAACATCGTTCCTGAAATTGACTGGCCTGGCCAGAGTCCCGACCTGAACGTAACGGAACAGCTTTCGGATGAGTTAGGACGTCTATTTCGCTCTAGATCCCGGCGTCGAAGACCACTACCTTCTCTGGCTTCAGCTCTCCACACAAAATGGGCTGCCATTCATTCACAGACATTCACGCACCTCAATAAAAGCATCCCCAGGAGAGTTCACGATGTCACAGAGACGAAGAGTCGGCAATCCAGTATTACTGTCCAGTTATAGGCATTCGGATTCTTTTCATAAGATAATGTGGTACAAGTACGGTAGGTGGGCATATGATCCGATTTAAAAGACGATCCTATCTAAAATTCAGCAAGCTCTCGACTATCCGGATGCGCATTATATGGTGGTAAGTTCTTATGGGACCAAAGTGCTGAGGTCGTCGGTCCCTAAACTTACACACTACTTAATCTAACTTACACTAAGGACAACACACACACCCATGCCCGAGGGAGGACTCGAACCTCCGACGGGGGAAGTCCCGCGAACCGTGACAAGATGCCCTAGACCGCGCGGCTGCGCATTATATGGGTCGCAGGTTATAAGTGCATAGTTAGGCTATTGTGCATTTATAGAATCCGTTTGGGAATGTTGACTGGAATGCACTGTTTGAATCTCTGAAGGTAGTAGCGACAAAATACAGATAGGAGAACGTTATTTACAACTTTTAATATTTTTGGTTTTGCAAGCAACTTATTCAGCTACAAGAAGCACTTCGAGCAATTGAGAAGGCAGCAGTGGGAAGATGACGTAATGTGGCGTGATCAACCGGTGACAGATGGTGTATTCGGTATGAGTATCGTGACAAAGACTGTCTAAATTGTGGTCCTTCTACACGATCGGCTGCTGTGCTCGGAGGTAGCGCGCCAAAATAATAAAATTCTGTTATTAATATTAGAAAAACTTGTCAGTGAACTTACTTGCATTTCATATAAAAGTATCTCTCAATAGCAGGCTATCATTCCATTATTTTAAAAGTGTTAATTACCAGCAGAATAATAAACAATTGCTAAACGAAAAGGTAGACGAAGCTCTTCGGGATATTCGGGTCGCGCCTAACTTGGATGGCGGGTGAGGTGGTTCGGCTGTCAGTGTAGGGCTCGATCTGCAGTCTCTGAGCACAGGCGTGTTGTCCGCCGCGATCGGTATTGATTAAGAACTTAATTAGTAATCACGCAAACACCCAGTTCGTTAATTTGTTTATTCTCTGTGAAAGTGTGAAGAATGGAAATAATTGTGATTCATAAAGTGGAATATAATTGTGCAGTTCTTTGTATTCTATTAATAAAAAGCGAGACACATCCCGTTGAAACAAACCGCTTCAAAATTTAATTATTTATACATTACCACTTCCTCGCTAACAGTTTATTACAGCCGAAAGATAGCGAATTCACTATCTACGTGGTGTTTTCTGCAAGGGGACAACGAGTATAGAAGACTGCAGGGTGGTGAACATTATCCAGAAATTGTGCATTCTACTCAGGGGCGATGGAAGCAACTAGGTAACTTCCGTGC